>NC_091760.1:26179786-26482816 GCF_029378745.1 Bos indicus | reverse complement strand
ATGTCACACTTTACGATTTGAAGATCAAATTCACTTACACCCACTGCAAAATATCCCATTGCCTGTCTCATTAAATAATATTCATTATATATCATTGTATTTATGGGAGAAATATTGAAGGAAAAACTTGGACATGTTGATATTTTCATCAGAGTCATCCATCACCATAATAAGTAACCAAAGTCCCTTTGAAAATAATACATCTAGCAATGCATAGATTCCAAGGAATTGACTTCTTGTGTAACACACTTTGGGATATATTAATATGAATGTTATGCTAATTTGTCTGCCTTTGACCTAGAGTTTATTTAAAATCCTAGAGGATTTTCAAGAGGCTATTACTTCATTAAATTAACTCACAAAGCAAAGCTAACTTCCACCTCTTATCTTATTAAGACAAATTAATCTGAAAAAAGTATTTGAAGAATGAGTCAACACAAGCTCTTTAAGAAGTATAGTTCAGTTTAAGCTTTAGTTGATATTTTCAGTAACAGTTTAAAACTAGAGTCAAATATTCTTGAATTTCATTCCCAACTTTACTACTTACTAGCTTTATGTTCTTAGGTATGCTATTTATAGTATTTTAATTCCCAGTATATTCAACAATAAATTTCAGTAAATGGTAATGTCTATCTCACTGAGTGTTATAAGGATTAAACATAATAACTATTGGAGAAGGCAATGGCACCCCACTCCGGTACTCTTGCCTGGAAAATCCCATGGACGGAAGAGCCTGTAGGCTGCAGTCCATGGGGTCGCTAAGAGTCGGACACGACTGAGCGACTTCACTTTCACTTTTCACTTTCATGCATTGGAGAAGGACATGGCAACCCACTCCAGTGTTCTTGCCTGGAGAATCCCAGGGACAGGGGAGCCCAGTGGGCTGCCGTCTATGGGGTCGCACAGAGTCGGACAGGACTGAAGCGACTTAGCAGCAGCATAGTAACTATATAAGGATTTATTCTCTGGCACTAAATATATAGTTATTATTAACTGTGTCTTAATTATTATTTTTAGAACATGAACTTGTAACAGGAATTGTGTAGAGAAAAATTCAAACTATTATTCAATTCAGAAATTTTCCTCTGAGGGTAATCATAATGTTTCAGCAATTTGAGAAAATGATTTCTTTTTGAAATCTTTTAAGTATGAAATTATTAAACATTAAATTCAAAATATGAGCATTTTAAGATAAGTATTTATGGCAGACTTTCACTGAATAGAATCACAATAAGTCCTATAGATTAAATGACATTTCTAATTTCATGATCCAATTTTTTAGACAGGACATAAGCAGAATAAAGGAACCATCCCATATCAAGCGGAAGCAAGTGACAAGTGATAAAGAATTTGAGATGAGTGAAATCATTATGGACTTATGGAGGCAATAAATCTTAATTTTAAGTTTTCAGAAAGGATAGAATTTAAATTCATAGATTTCATAGAAATTCATAAAACTTAGATTCTTAAATATTCGGTTAAATATGAGAATAAGAATGGACTTTTTTATTTAGAATGAAATTCTTATAGGAAGGGAGAGGTTTAAAAATCTTTGGGAATTCTTGAATATTAGAAAAGATATATAACCTGACTTGGGACTTCTCTGGTGGCTTAGAGGTAAAGAATCTGACTGCAATGCAGATCAGAGTTAGATCCTTGGGTATGGATGATCCCCTGGACAAGGAAATGGCAACACACTCCTATATCCTAGTTGGGAAAATACCATGGATGGAGGAGGCTGGGCAGCTACAGGGTTGCAAAGAGTCGGAAGGTACAGAGCACTTAACCTGACTTACCACACAAAAGTGTCAATTAAATTAAAGTGCAATCCTAATAAACCAACGGGAGAAGTAAAAAGATACATATTTAAAGTTTTTCCCTTAAGGATTTTTTTCGGACTGGTTTGTCATTTGACATCACTTAAATAAATCTGGTCCCATCATTTCATGGGAAATAGATGGGGAAACAGTAGAAACAGTGTCAGATCTTATTTTGGGGGGCTCCAAAATCACTGCAGATGGTGATTGCAGCCATGAAATTAAAAGACGCTTACTTCTTGGAAGGAAAGCTATGGCCAACCTAGGTAGCATATTCAAAAGCAGAGACAGAACTTTGCCAACAAAGGTCCATCTAGTCAAGGCTATGGTTTTTCCAGTGGTCATGTATGGATGTGAGAGTTGGACTACTCTTGAGAGTCCCTTGGATTGCAAGGAGATTCAACCAGTCCATCCTAAAGGAGACCAGTCCTGAGTGTTCATTGGAAGGACTGATGCTGAGGCTGAAACTCCAATACTTTGGCCACCTCATGTGAAGAGTTGACTCATTGGAAAAGACCCTGATGCTGGGAGGGATTAGGAGCAGGAGAAAAAGGGGACAACAGAGGATGAGATGGCTGGATGGCATCACTGACTTGATGCACATGAGTTTAGTGAACTCCGGGAATTGGTGATGGACAGGGAGGCCTGGCGTGCTGCAATTCATGGGGTTGCAAAGAGTCGGACACAACTGAGCGACTGAACTGAACTGAAATAAATCATGCTGCTTTAATTGATTATCCAGGTATTAGCTCCTCCCCAACATACATACGGCTCTCATCTTTCCAACCCCTCTCCAATCCTTTTTCAAGTTTCCATAACAAAATAATCATTTAAAGCACATCACGCTATTTTTGGATTTACTTTACAAGACTTACCACTTACTGAAAAATTCCACTGGACATGTTTCATCTTTCTTCTGTGCCACATCTCCATACCGGAGGGGAGGTTTTCTCTCTGCGTTCCCCCATTCCAACACACACACACACTCACACATTCTCCTTAGCTCTGCTAGCTCCTGTCTCTTTGCATCTGATCTTTTTCACTCTTCACTTCTGCAGTACATCCATATTCTCCTCCCTTCTCAGGGATGGGCAGTGTCCTCTTCCTCTGGACTTCCAATCCCAGTCTGACACCCAGGATGCCACTTTCCTCATTATGGTGGGATTATCACAGCACTTTTCTTAGCAAAGGCTGCCTTCTCTCTCTCCCTAGGGTTCTTGCTCTGGTTATAAACAAAGACAAAGATTCCTCCTAAATTATTGTATAGACACAGCAGGTAGTCAAATGCTACTAGAGATGGCTAAGTGACTAGGAAATTTTTCCTATGAATTAAGTGAAAAACAGTTACAGATTAGTATATATCATGAGGTTCCCTTTTTGGCAGAAAATATGTACATAAAATATCTGACATTTTTAGCAAATAGTTAATAGTGGTTATACTTTAAGAATGATATGATTTTCTCTTATTTCTTATATTTACTTCTAAATTCTGTGAAGATTTTATAATATTCATATGTTAGTTTTATGAGAGAAAATAATGTTTTCATTTGATGTATAAATCAACTACATACATTGACTTAAATGATTTTAGAGTGCAAATATAGTATGCAGTTATTAATATATTTGAAAAATTATAAAGACACTGCTATTTTGTTTTGTATATAATAAATACCAGTCTTATATTTAGTACTTAAAATATACATTTGCACTGTATCCTCTATCCACCTCAAAATAAGTATTTTTCCCTATTTCATCCATAAAGTGGCAGAGAACGTTTAAGTGATTTGTCCAAAGTCACACAGATAGTAAACAGTAAAGCCAGAATTAAAATCAAGTTTTTCTTATTGTTGTTCAGCATTATATGTGGTTGTTCCTTAGAAAGAAAATTCATTCAGCTAGAAACAAAAGATGTTTTTATGGATTTGGTAGCCAAGAGGTATTTATTGTTTATACTGCAGAAGATAGAATAGCTGAGGGAGATAGTAATCAATTTTAGGAGTTTTAAGGTTTAGGGTAATTTGATCTTTTCAGTTCATTGTGACTCTTGATTGTGTCACATGGAAATTTTATCTTGCTATATATACCATTGAATCAGCCTGGAGGGAATTAATCCAACTAAATGTTACAGTTATTTTCGAAAATGCTGATTCCACATAACCCCAATGGGCTATGTTACAACTCCGTGAAGAATTCATTGGCATCATCAGGGTCTGCTGTGTTGCACATTGCAGCCAAATGATATCCTTATCAACACTGAAAATGTTGTTGCTGCAGTAGAAGTGGTGAGTGTATTGAAAAAGCAGGACTTTCCATCATATTGTTTGGAAGAAATTTGACTCTATGAGCTTTAGGTTTATAAACTTTTAAGTGTCAGAGGAAAGGTCATTAGGGAGCTAAAGCTAAAGAATTTCTGTTGTGTTCATTTCTGCTATGCAGCAAAATGGCTCAGTTATACAAATATACACATTCTTTTTATATTCTTTTCCATTATAATTTGTCACAGAATGTTGAATATAGTTCCCTGTCCTATATAGTAGGACTTTGTTGTTTATCCATCCTGTATATAATAGCTTGCATCTGCAAATCACAAACTTCCAATATTTCCCCCACCCAATCCCCTCCCTTTGGCAACCACAAGCCTGTTCTCTATGCCTGTGCGTCTGTTTGCTTTGTAGAAACAGAATGATATGTTCATTTGAGTCACATTTTAGAATCCACATGTAAGTGATATCATCCAGTGTTTGTCTTTCTGATTTACTTCACTTAGTATGATAATCTCTAGGTCCATCCATATTGTCGCAAATGGCATTATTTCATTCTTTATTATGGGTAATAGTCCCTTGTATATATGTACCACATCTTTCAATTCATCTGTCAAGAGGCACTTAAATTGTTTTCATTTCTTGGATATTGTAAATAGTGCTGCTATGAGCATAGAGATGCATGTGACTTTTAAAATTATAGTTCTGTCTAGGTATAGGCCCAGGAGTTGTATTTCTGTGTCATATGGCAAATGTATTTTTAGTTTTTTTGAGGAATCTTCATAATGTTTTCCATAATGGCTGTACCAATTTACATTCCCACCAACAGTGTAAGAGAGTTTCCTTTTCACTACCCCTCTTCAGTATTTGTTATTTGTAAACTTTTTAATGATGGCCATTCTGACCAGTGTGTGAGGGTACCCTATTGTAGTTTTAATTTGCAAGTCTCTAACAATTAGTGATGATTAGCATGTTTTCTTGTGCCTATTGACCACCTGTATGCCTTCTTTGGAAAGATGTCCATTTATATCTTCTGCCATTTAAAAAAATTTTTTTTATTGAATTGTTTGTATATTTTGGAAAGTAAGTCCTGCTGGTTTCATCAACTACAAATGTTTGCTCCCATTCTGTGGGTTGTTTTTTCATTTGATTTATAGTTTCCTTTTCTGTACAGAAGCCTGTAAATTTGATTAGATTCCATTTGTTTATTTTTACTTTTATAACAGTATTAACTTCTGTGAACTAAATTAAAACTATCCTAACAGTTCTCCAATGCTCTCAAACTTCTGGTCTTTGTGATCTGAGTTTACATTATGAAGGAAAGGAACTAAATTTATAAAAGAGAAATAGGAAAGGAAAGAAGAAAAAGGAATATGGTAAGATTCCAGTGGAAACAAGAAGAGATAGCATATAGAATAGAGATGGAGAAGTTTCTGTGTCTGTGCACTGTTCTCAGAAATGGCTAGAAAATGGTAACAGAGTTCAGAGGAGCAGTCGGTCAATATAATCTGACACATATGTTTCCAAAAGTCACCAGCTATCTTAGAAGAATATAGTTTCTCTCAGAAAAGAGCAAGAGAGAGCAGGACAGAGACAAACAGGGACAGAGGGATTTTAAGGCATTGACTTACCCAGTTATAGAGACTGGCGAATCTGCAGGGCAGTTTGGCAGTCCAGAAAACCAGGGAAGAGTTGATACGGCAACTCAAGTTCAAAGGCAGACTGAGGAGGCCAAATTCTCTCTTGTTTGGGAACCTCGTCTGTTTTCCTTTAGGCCTTCAATTTATTGGCTGAAGCCCATCCACC
The DNA here is from genome assembly GCF_029378745.1 of Bos indicus. Taxonomy (NCBI): domain Eukaryota; kingdom Metazoa; phylum Chordata; class Mammalia; order Artiodactyla; family Bovidae; genus Bos; species Bos indicus. The sequence goes on along the minus strand of NC_091760.1, from coordinate 26,476,932 downwards.
TTATGGAGGGTGATATGCTTTACTAAAAGTCTACTAATTTAAATGTTATCCTCATTTAAAATATACCTCATAGCAGCATCCCGACTTACACTTGACCAACTACTGTGGCCTAACCAAGCTGATACATAAAATTGACCATCACACAAAATACTACAATAAATGTGACAGATTTGTCTTGGAAAAAACAAAAAATTTTCTTTTAGAAGTAGATGTTGGAAGGTTACAGCTTGAGAGTTACTGTGAAGTGGTGGAAGGTTTACCTAACTTTGGCCAGAAAGGAGCGATGCCAGAGGTGGATGGATGTGGCTCATAACACAGTGGGGTAACTGAGCTGGCAGATGTTCGAGGTGTGTCTATGGGTGCATTTGATTTATTTCAGTGTGGCTCTATTCAACTCAGTGCAGCTTTCTATGCTTACCTAGTGTTTCTTATGAACGAAATCAGGCACTAGGGAACCTAAAATTTGTCCTGCTTAAATTGTTTCTTAATGTGTCAGTTGTGTTGGAACAAACTCTCACTTTAAAAACAAAAATAACTGCATTTAAATTTATGGTGCTAGGTTGGGGAGGATGAATAGAATTACCAGGATTTATGCTACCATCGATGTTCCTTGCAAAGGAGTCTAACTACTTTGCTGAATGAGAAAGTGATGGGCAGGAGAATCCAAAAATATATAGAGATCTGCCTCAGGCACACTAGATACTGAGTAGGCAGTCAGTAAAGATTTATTGAATGACTGTGTAAAAGAGTAAACAAAGGAATTCTTATAGTGAATAGAAATTCAAGTGATTTTTGCATCAGGCAGTAGAATTCTAAGTTGGCATTGATTGCTTACCTGAGTTAAAAAGAAGATCATTGCATTGATCCAAGGTAGAAGATCATGAACATCCTGGTAAGACACAGAACTGATACACTGTATATATGTAAGGATAACGAAATAAAGGAAGTAAGAAAGGAAATAAACTTAGGAGTAATAATAACAGAGAGAAAGAAATGGGCAGAGAGCATGAGAAGTGTGAAAGCAAGAGATATCCTGATGAGGACAAGAAGCTCCATTGGAGCTGAAGGATGCCCAGCTGAAAGCTTTTGAACCAGTAGCCTGTAAATGGCATCACAGACTTACCATACTTCATAGCTCTAGCTCCAGTAGTGATGTTCAACCCTTTATTGGGGACTGTGGCCATTTATGTGATTCCTGTTTTGGTCAGCTTTGTCTAGAAAATTGGGTGGGAGTGAGCCCATCATGGAAATGCTCCAGCTGAAAGGTGAGGAGGAAATTAGCATTTTCTATTTGCTGCCCAAGTACCATGAAAATCATAAGCAATCAAATTAGGTTAATATAGCCAAGCTCTTCCTAACAATTTGAACTGTAAAACAGTGGAGTGGGCTGCTACATTGCAAAGTATGGTATATACCTTCACCTAAGACCAGAGTACACATTAGTGTTGCCATTACTTTTGTTGTTACTAGTTTTATTATCAATAAGATGTTGTCAAAAGTAGTCTTTAATTACTGGAGAGATCAGATTCTATGTTCCTTAAGGAAAAAGTGAAATCACCTCTGATTTTTACGTTTTATGGTCTTATTAAACAATTGAATCACAGAAAAACTTAAATAGTTTATTGAATTTTATTTGTCCTTACTTGCCCATGTACATATATGTACCTGACAGTTTGGCTACTTGGGGACAATTTATTATATATATGAAATCAAATTTAAGAGAACATTTTCAGATTTCTACAGGTAGCCTGAAGAGCTGCATTTAAAGAACACCCACAATTATTAAACCGTTAGCAAGCACTGCTTTACTCCTCTATGGCTTACTTAGCATCAATAATTTCCACCTAACTGGATGATAGACCCCAGGTCTTGTTATAATGTTACTTCCCCAAAATGTGAAGTTGAAAAAAAAAAACAAAACCTCAATTTCACTTTGCTAGAAACTGTAATTTTCAAACTTTAGAATCTATAAGAATCATATAGGACACTTACTTAAGATTCAGAGTCCCTAGCCCTGGTCCTGGAAATATATATTTTTTAGTAGATTTGGGGTAAGAAGCAGGATTTGTGTTTGAATCAACACTGTAGAGATTCCAATGCAGACAATTTGTGGGTCACAGTTTGAGAAATAGTGGCCTGGAATGATCAATCCTACCAGTTGATCAATTTGGTCATGTCATTATGACTGATTAATTTTTCATTCAGTCAACTCATTTGAAGTGAAAGACAAGTTAAATCAAATGACACTCTGGTTGTAAGCATAAACATAACTTCATTGTATGGCATTAGATCAATATTTTAACTTTCCAGCATTTGAGTTTCTGGATCTATAAAATTATAACTATATTTCCTCACTATGTTCTTTAAAAGAAGAACTATTAAAATATTACAAAAACAAGTTTTAAATGTGAAGACTTAATGGCAGAATACTCTCAATGTATTATGGAAATTAAATAATTAGTATGAGGGGAATTGATTTCAGTGTTATGTAAAAGTACATGTTTCTATGTTACAAGGAGTAGCTTGAATTCTGATATGATTTGATCTACTATTTTTATACTGAATATGCATTACTGGAAATAGGTCACAGCAGGAAGACAGATTAAGGCAGTTTAAAGGAAAATAGAAACTGTAGAAACTATAAAAAATAAATTTGCAATTACAATAAGAAAGCAGAGCTGTCTCTTTTTCTTTGTTTACTCAGAGGCCAATATAATCATTCTCGATTTCACATACACGTTAACTCTTGCATCTCCTGACGTCTTCTTTCACATTCTTAAAAGAAAGGCAGCATATTTCTTCTGGTTTTAATAGTGGAGCAAAGTGTGTTTAGCACTATGAGCAAATGTAGGGCCAAATAGACCATAAATATTAAACTTAATAAAGCATAACCCCCTACTATTGTAATTGAGGGTTAAGACCAAAAAAAAAAAAGTAAAAGAGAAGGCAGAGAAGATAAAACAAGTAAATATGAGAGAATATGAGTGAATAAATATGAAAAAACATACAGTATTTTAATGGATGACTATTAAAGTATAATCATGAATTACATTTCATGATTATTGATATTTTGATAGTTCAGACTTTAAACTTTGTATTAGAATTAACAATTGCCTACCACACAGCTCTTCCTTCATACCAGTCCAGCCCCATTTTCTTTGTTGTTCCTCTGATATACTCCTCAAGCTCTTGTCTCAAGATCCTTGAACTTGATCTTTCCCTTCCTATATCACACTTCTCCCAAATACCTACATGGTTCACTTTCATACTTTCATCAGATCCTTCTAAAATACCTCCATACTAAAATATCTCCACCTTCCTTGAACTCTCTCTCTAAAATCACATCTCAGAATTTTTGGCAGGGGGTCCTGTGTTTTCTAAGGGAGCTTTGGCTTTCTTCAAAATATTGTTCTAAGATAAATAAGAAAGAGTGCTTCATCCATAAATGACAGTCTGCCTCATATTCTGAGGCTCCTAGAGAAAACTGGGTCAATAATGTTGATGAAGGCCACCTACTGGAGAATGAGAAATGATGCAAATACATCACAATAAGGCCTCATAGTCACTACTGCTACTCTGGAAAACTCCAGTCTGAATATTAAGACTAGATGATATCTAAGAGAGGCTATCACGACAATGTAATGATAGCAAATGCCCTTAGTTAAGATGGTATATGCTTAGTCACTCTGTTGTGTCTGACTCTTTGTGACCCTTTGGATTGTAGCTTGCTAGGCTACTCTGTCCATGGGATTTTTCAGGCAAGATTACTAGATTACTGGAGTGGATTACCATTTCCTCCTCCAGGGATCATCCTGACCATGTCTGCTGTGTCTCCTGCATTGCAGGCAGATTCTTTACCCACTGAGCCATCAGGGAAGCCTAATTAAGATGGACTCCTTGACATAAAGTTTAAGCCAAGCCTGAATCATCCCAAAGGAGTAAACACTACAGCTCTAGCTGAAAGCAATGTGGCTGTAGTTGTTGAGTTGAGGTGTCCCTGAAACCGACATAGATGGTGGCAATAACAATGACCTTGATTCTTAATGTAAGCCTTTGGATGGACAGACAGTATTTAACATTTTGGGTTTTGTTTGTTTGTTTGTTTGTTTGTTGTTGTTGTTTTTAATTGAGTGGCCAGCAGTCCCAGTTCAGCTCAAAATCACAAGTAAATGTTCCATGCTATTTTTGTCCATTAAGGATGCTATAACAAAATACTACAAACTTGGCTTATAAGCAACAGAATCTTATTTTTCATCATCTGGAGACTGGAAGTTTGTTATCGGAGTGCTAGTTTGGTCAAGGGCAGGCCCCCTTCCAGTCTGAAGACTTGTGATAATGTCCCAACATGGTGAAATGGTCTCAAGAACACTAATCCCATTCATGACGGCCCACCTTCATGACTTAAGCACCTCCCAATACCTTTTAATAAGTCCTTATACTTTCACATTGAGCATTAGGATTTCAATATATGATTTGGGGTGGGTACAAATATTTAGGCAATTGTACACATGCATATGCTTAATGGCATAGAACTACTTTTTACTCTCTAACTCTCCAATCCAAACTTAGCTGCTTTATACAGAAAGATGATTGAAAAGAGGCTAAAATCTCTCTGACCCCAAGAATGGACCCATCGGATCCCTTAATCATCCATTGGATATGCTGGGGAACTTCCAGGAAGGGAGGAACTCATTTATGATTCTGTTGGATACAAGTGCAAAAGTCACCATGCCGTCAGGCCCTGTAGTAAGACCATCTTCTTTCAACTGATGGGGAAAGGAGGCTAAGGAGACCTGTGAATGAGACCATTTGAGCCTATTCAGTGTGCTAATGTCACTTCCACTGCTGAAATGTATAATGGTTCTCCATTCTTGAAGAAAATGGTAGTTGAACTTATACCAACTACTTATGATTGCTCCTCAATCCATCTCTCAGTCTTTTCCTGAGTGGCCCAACAGAAATTGTATAGACTCTCAGGAGAGGAAAAAATTTAGAACTTTGATTAAGGTTATAAATATAACAAGCATAATAGACATGCAGGATGCTCACATAGCAATCTTACATGATCAGTCCAAGGGAGCTGGAGGATTATGATCAATTCAATAGAGTTGCTTCTCTGGGCTTCTGGTTCAAGATGGCAGAGTAGAAGGACATACACTCAGAACACTGAAACTGCAACTAGCTGTTGAACAGCCATCAGCAGGAGGATGCTGGAACCCACCAAAAAATGATTCCCCATGCCCAAAGACAAAGAATAAGCTACAATGAGATGGTAGGAGGGGCACAATCATGATAAAAACAAATCCCATACCCACTAAGTGGGTGACTCACAAACTGGAGAATAACAACACCAAAGAAGTTTTCCCACCATTGTGAAGATTCTGAGCCCCACATCAGACTTCACAACCTGGGGATCTGGCAAAGGGATTGGGGATGCCCAGGGAATCTGATCTTGAAATCTAGCAGAATTTGATTGTAGGACTTCCACAGGACTGGGGGAAACAGAGATTCCACTCTTGGGGGGTAAAACAAAATCTTGCACACACCAAGACCCAGAGGAAAGAAGCACTGATGCCACAAGAGACTGAACCAGACCTATCTGCTAGTGTTGAAGGGTCTTCTGTGGAGGCATTGGTTGGCAGTGGCTCATCACAGGGACAGGGGAACTGGTAGCAGCAGTACTGGAAGTTTTCCCTTGGCATAAGTCCCCTTGAAGTTTGCCATTAACCCTACTATAGAACCTGTAGATCCCAGGGATGGGTCACCTCGGGCCAAGTAATTTACAGGGAGGGAGCACAACTCTACTCATCAGAGGATAATTGGATTAAAACTTTACTGAGCAAGGTCCTATCCACCAAAGCATGACATAGTTTTTTCCACCTAGTCCCTCCCATCAGGAAGCTTACATAAACCTCTTAGCCTCCTCCACCAGAGGACAGACAGAAGAAGCAAGAACAACAATTGCTCAGGCTAGAATGAAAGCCACATTATGGAAAATTAATCAGGATAAAAAAGTAGAGAGTTAAATCCTAGAGCAAGGAACACTGTAAAATCCCAGAAAGACAACTAAATGAAGTGGAGATAGGCAACTTTCCTGAAAAAGAATTCAGAATAATGATAGTGAAGATGACCCAGGATCTCAGAAGCAGAATTGAAAAGATGTAAGAAATGTTTACCAAAGACTTAGAAGAACCAAAGAAGAAACAAACAGAGATGAACAAGTTTTTAGAAAAAGTTAATAGGAAAATAAATGAGGCAGAGGAATGGATAAGTGACCTGGAGGGCAGAATGGTGGAAATCACTGGTGCAGAATAGACTATAGAAAAAAAATACGAAAAAAAAAAAAAGAAGAAGAAAGCCTAAGAGACCTCTGGAACAATTTTAAACCCACAAACATTCATATTATAGGGGTCCCAGAAGGAGAAGAGAGAGAGAAAGGACCTGAGCAAATATTTGAAGAGATAATTGTTGAAAACTTCTCTATCACTGGAAAGAAGTCAACCAAGTACAGGAAGAACAGAGAGTCCTAGGCAGGATAAACCCAAGAAGGAGCACAATAAGACAGACAGTAATCAAACTGACAAAAGTTAAAGACAAAGATAAAATATTAAAAACAACAAATAACATACAGGGAATCTCCCATAAGATTATCAGCTGATTTCTCAACAGAACCTCTACAAGCAAGAATGGAATGGTATGATATATTTAAAGTGATGAAAGGAAAGAGCCTATAACCAAAAATACTCTACCCAGCAAGACTTGTTCAGAGTTGATGGAGAAATCAAAAGCTGTACAAACAAGCAAAAGTTAAGAGAATTCAGCACCACCATACCAGCTTTACAACAAATGCTAAAGGAACTTCTCTTGGCAGAAAACACAAGAGAAGGAAAAGACCTACACAAAAGAAGCCCAAAACAATTAAGAAAATTGTAATAGGATAGTGTTAGTCACTCGGTTGGGTCTGACTCTTTTTGGCCCCACTGACTGTAGCCCGCCAGGCTCCTCTGTCCATGGAATTCTCCAGGCAAGAAAGCTGGAGTGGGTGGCCATTCCCTTCTCCACGGGATCTTCTCAACCCAGGGATGGAACCTGCGTCTCCTGCATTGCAGGCAGATTCTTTACCGTCTGAGCTACCATACATATCATAACTACTTTAAATGGAAAATGCACCAACCAAAAGACGTAGACTGGCTGGGCAGATGAAAATATGCATGTATGCATTCCCAATTACTACACCACTCTACTTACCCTCCAAATTGTATGTAATTATTTTATATTGTTAGGTTAATTATGTTTCCATTATGGTTTGCAATTGTAATTATCTTTATTTTCCTCTGGCTATCAATTATGAAAACTCATAAACATCTTTTACTATTGTGATTATGTGACTATCATTTGTTTAATACCATTGTATCATGATTGGTGAACAGAAGATAATATAATTCTATATCACTAAAGCTACCATTTAATAGAAAAACCTGCAATCACATTTTAAAAATTCATATTCATATCAGAATCATCTTGAATTTTTTTGAAGAATACAAATGCCTCCTATTGCTTTTTCTCTCCAAAGCTCCAGAGATATTTCTAATGAGCAGATGTGTTTAGAAACAACTGGACCATTTGATGATCTTTTATCTAGTTTGTTTTATTTTTTCTATTTCATATTCAGTGCTCCTATTTCAGTTAGTTTATGTTTTCAGTTTTTCTGTCTCTTTTTTTTCCTTTGATGTTCTTTCTCAAGCCTTTATCAAGTGTAGTAGAGATTTTTGTATATATATCAATACATATATATCACATCAGATCAGATCAGTCACTCAGTCATGTCTGACTCTTTGCGACCCCATGAATTGCAGCACACCAGGCCTCCCTGTCCATCATCAACTCCCGGAGATCACTCAGACTCACGTCCATCGAGTCAGTGATGCCATCCAGCCATCTCATCCTCTGTCGTCCCCTTCTCCTCCTGCCCCCAATCCCTCCCAGCATCAGAGTCTTTTCCAGTGAGTCAACTCTTCGCATGAGGTGGCCAAAGTACTGGAGTTTCAGCTTTAGCATCATTCCTTCCAAAGAAATCTCAGGGCTGATCTTCAGAATGGACTCGTTGGATCTCCTTGCAGTCCAAGGGATTGTCAGGAGTCTTCTCCAACACCACAGTTCAAAAGCATCAATTCTTTGGCACTCAGCCTTCTTCACAGTCCAACTCTCACATCCATACATGACCACAGGAAAAACCATAGCCTTGACTAGACGAATCTTTGTTGGCAAAGTAATGTCTCTGCTTTTCAATATGCTATCTAGGTTGGTCATAACTTTCCTTCCAAGGAGTAAGCGTCTTTTAATTTCTTGGCTGCAGTCACCATCTGTAGTGATTTTGGAGCCCAGAAAAGTAAAGTCTGACACTGTTTCCACTGTTTCCCCATCTATTTCCCATGAAGTGATGGGACCAGATGCCATGATCTTCATTTTCTGAATGTTGAGCTTTAAGCCAACTTTTTCACTCTCTACTTTCACTTTCATCAAGAGGCTTTTGAGTTCCTCTTCACTTTCTGCCATAAGGGTGGTGTCATCTGCATATCTGAGGTTATTGATATTTCTCCTGGCAACCTTGATTCCAGCTTGTGTTTCTTCCAGTCCAGCGTTTCTCATGATGTACTCTGCATATAAGTTAAATAAACAGGGTGACAATATACAGCCTTGGCGTACTCCTTTTCCTATTTGGAACCAGTCTGTTGTTCCATGTCCAGTTCTAACTGTTGCTTCCTGACCTGCATACAAATTTCTCAAGAGGCAGATCAGGTGGTCTGGTATTCCCATCTCTTTCAGAATTTTTCACAGTTTATTGTGATCCACACAGTCAAAGGCTTTGGCATAGTCAATAAAGCAGAAATAGATGTTTTTCTGGAACTCTCTTGCTTTTTCCATGATCCAGAGGAGGTTGGCAATTTGATCTCTGGTTCCTCTGCCTTTTCTAAAACCAGCTTGAACATCTGGAAGTTCATGGTTCACATATTGCTGAAGCCTGGCTTGGAGAATTTGGAGCATTACTTTACTAGCATGTGAGATGAGTGCAATTGTGCGGTAGTTTGAGCATTCTTTGACATTGCCTTTCTTTGGGATTGGAATGAAAACTGACCTTTTCCAGTCCTGTGGCCACTGCTGAGTTTTCCAAATTTGCTGGCATACTGAGTGCAGCACTTTCACAGCATCATCTTTCAGGATTTGGAATAGCTCAACTGGAATTCTATCACCTCCACTAGCTTTGTTCGTAGTGATGCTTTCTAAGGCCCACTTGACTTCACATTCCAGGATATCTGGCTCTAGGTGAATGATCACACCATCTTGATTATCTGGGTCATGAAGATCTTTTTTGTACAGTTCTTCTGTGTATTCTTGCCATCTCTTCTTAATATCTTCTGCTTCTGTTAGGTTCATACCATTTCTGTCCTTTATCGAGCCCATCGTTGCATGAAATGTTCCTTTGGTATCTCTGATTTTCTTGAAGAGATCTCTAGTCTTTCCCATTCTGTTGTTTTCCTCTATTTCTTTGCATTGATCGCTGAAGAAGGCTTTCTTATCTCTTCTTGCTATTCTTTGGAACTCTGCATTCAGATGTTTATATCTTTCCTTTTCTCCTTTGCTTTTCGCTTCTCTTCTTTTCACAGCTATTTGTAAGGCCTCCCCAGACAGCCATTTTGCTTTTTTGCATTTCTTTTCCATGGGGATGGTCTTGATCCCTGTCTCCTGTACAATGCCACAAACCTCATTCCATAGTTCATCAGGCACTATCTATCAGATCTAGGCCCTTAAATCTATTTCTTACTTCCACTATAATCATAAAGGATTTGATTTAGGTCATACCTGAATGGTCTAGTGGTTTTCCCTACTTTCTTCAATTTAAATCTGAATTTGACAATACGGAGTTCATGGTCTGAGCCACAGTCAGCTCCTGGTCTTGTTTTTGCGGACTGTATAGAGCTTCTCCATCTTTGGCTGCAAAGAATATAATCAATCTGACTTTGGTGTTGACCATCCAGTATATATTATATAATATATATTTTAGAAAACATAAATTTTTACCTAGCTAAAAAGTTTATGACATTTTGATTCCACTTGTTTGACTTATTACATATAGAGTGCTAGATTCCTAATTTATATTCACCCAAAACTTTGATTAGTTCTATGTACTTTGGCATCTAGTATTATTGCTAAAAGTCTGGAAAGTTTATTATCTTTGTGATTTTAAAAAAGTACATTGAATGAGGCTTGAAACTTCTAATCCAATTCTTAGAATGTAAAAAAACACTATGTTGTAAAAAAAATACTGGAAAAATTAATTAATAATTTTAATTAATACTGTTAATATGCATTTTGTTCAACTTTCACATAATTTAATGCTAGTGTCCATTATTTGTTTTCATACCTTATTCAAGATTCTATGTTATTTTTAATTGCATTGATCAGCTTCAGCTGCATGCAACATATTCTGGTAAATTCTCTTTTCACTTTTATTCTATTACAGATATTTCTATTTTCTTGTTGTGGCTTCTTAGATACACCCATAATTTAAAAATGAACATTTAGTTTCCAAATATACAAAGTATTTAAAGTATCTTTGATATTAATTTCCAATTTTGATATTAATCTCTTATTTAAATGCTTTCTTCTCTCAATCTCTGTGTTCTTTCAGTCCTCTACTTTATTGTTAAAGCCTAATTTAGGCTTTCAATGACTAAGCCAAAGATCTCTCTAGTAAATATCACATTGCCGTTGAATATGTGTGGGTTATTTTCAAATATCTTTTGATATTGATTTCTAAGATAATTCCTCAGTGATAAGAGAACAGACTCTGTGTGATTTCAATACCTTTGGACCATCAAGTTTTTGCACCTAGTCTTATGTCTCTGGATATGTTGCAATTTATAGTTTATAGTCCATGGTAACTTGAATAGAATTTGTATCTTGCTGTTGTGTGAAAATTGTATAAATCTTAACTATGTTGAACTGGTTCATAGTGTTTTTCAGATCTACTATATCCTTCTACTTCTCTATATTAATTCTATTAATTTTTGAGAGTTGGATATTGAAACTCCAACTAAAAATCTTAATTTATCTACTTAAAAAATAATTGTAATATATAATGGAACTATATATAACTTTGTCCTATATTTTCTAAGTCTCCTGTAAACATGTTATTATATTTTCATAATTTAAGAAGTTTTTTTTTAAAAAAAGGTAAAAAATAAAGTTGCTTCTCCTATAGACCCAACTATTTTAGCCACAGTGGTTGTACATATAGTGTGTTTCACAGACTGATGGTGCTTGATATTACTGTCTTGGACATTGCCGGTGCCTTCTTTTCTCTTTTACTAGCACCAAGGATCAAGATCAATTCACAGTTATCAGCATTGGTTTTACACGGAGCATGGTCATCAGAAAAACACTTAATGGTCTTAAGTAGGAAAGAAATATGAACAGATAACTGAGGGACAAGATTCTCAGTAAAGTGGAAAGTTCAATGATGGTGGGGAGATTGATACAAAGGTCCTACAGGTCCACCTTATTCAGGATACGAATGAATGTGGCTCAGTTATGCGTGTGCATTTGGTCTCCATATGCATGTGCTCAAAGGTCTCCATAAGTAATGCCACCAGCTCTAAAATTAATCCAGGTCACCTCATATTTGCATTCTTCAGAGAATATCTACCACTTGTTTTCTTCTTTCTTGTATCTTTAATCCTACCTCACTATACCTGCTTCTCCAGGCTTAGCTCCAAACCAAAAACATGGCCTTCCCTCCCCCACTCCCCCCCACCCAATTTGACCTGGGTGCTTTTATTCCCAGACAATTCTTTTTGGTACTGTTTGTTGTTGTTGTTGTTGTTGTTATTTACCCTCAGTCTAGCTCACAAACATTCATGCTTGCTCTTATAGGCCTTTCTCTCTGAAAATATGGTTAGACTAAGAAGAGAGGCAGTGACATCAGAATTAAGGCAACAGAAGTAGGAATGGAAAGAAGGAGACGTGTTGCTGCTTTCATACTGATGTACTAAAATGAATAAACCACAGTTAGAAAACAGATATGGGGAAGAAGAGAACAGGGAGGATGCAAAATGACTTCCAGTATTCCAGCTCTAGTGCTTAATACACCATGGTGCCATTTTCTGAGACTGAAAATACAGAAGAAAGAATGGGGGGAAGGTGGTTAGTTTAGTTTTGACCTATGAGAATAAACAGGCTTACATAGTATTCTCCCTTAGCTATGATTATTCCTGTCACAGGATGTACTAAGAGCTATATATTTTCTGCAAGGGCACAGTTATTTTTAAGATAGACAAGAAAATTGTAAAAGAAACCCACTTGAGAGGACTATTCTTGACCCACTCTGTGGCCAGAGTTTTGCTCCTTGAGGTAATCTTGTTATGTTCCTTTTATGAATCTATCTGTTCCTTGAACTTAGAAATATCGCAAGGTTATTCAAAGATAAATTATTCATTAGGCCTTTTATTTTCCCAAAAGCACCTTATGTAGGGCAAGAATGGTTTCCACTAAAACAGTAATTCATGATGTGATATTTACTTGACTTTGATATCTTTGTAGCACATCTCCTTAGCACCTATGACACTGACCTAAACAACCTTGCTTGAAATTGTGAACAGCACCTGAATGACAGTAAATACTTTCTCTATACACTTTTCTCTCAGTGAAAGCAGCTTAATGATTTTGAAGGAAAACCAGATTTTTTTTTCTCAAATCAGTTTTCCATGTTTTATTTATTAATTCAATAACTATTAATTATGTACTTACCATGTTTCTTCATGTCTAAGCCCTAATTTTTATCAGTAACCCCTCTATTCTTCTATCTATTATTTCTCTATTTTAATTAATCAATTCTTCCTCAGGCTCTCAATTCATTTTATGTGCTGCTTTGACTAGAGCATTGTGTGGCCTTTCCTCCTCCCCAGTGAGTGGTCTAGAACTTCCTTGGGAGCAGGGGATTTTGAGATTCATACATACTCATCAAGACTCTTCAGTTATAGGTCAAAGGCAGAAAGTAAAGTCAAATTACTTTAAGAGGAAACATAGAACAAGTAAGTAAATTTTGCCTCACCTAAGGTGAAGACCAAGGTATATAAATTATTTTCTGTTATGGATAGATTTAAGTACATGTGAAATGACATGACTGTATATCTTCATCTCTCAACTCTCTCTACCTGAATGATCTTAATCATTATGTATAAGATGTCAATAGAAAAATTGATCCATGGAATCCAGAGAGAGAAATATATTCTGGGATAGGAGGTTTAGAGAAGGGTCAGGGATCAAGACATGCTTTGAATAATATTCTAGATATTACTCTTACTTTAAAGTATCTATAACAAACTCAATTACCTTAAGGAATTGTATTCACTTATCTAACAGGGAAATATCAGGGAGAATGTGATTTCAGACACAGTTGCTTTTAAGATTCATACAAAATCAACAGAACTCTCTAATTTCTCAGCTCTGTTTCCTTCTACTTTTTGGTTTCATGTCTCCTTCTGCAAACAGATTTCCTCCATGTGGCTGGTGGAGGTTGCTATTCCCATCAGCCACAATTTCATATTCTACCAACTTAGCCCATGTGGAAAAGAAAGTATCACTCTTATTTTCATATCTCAGGTTTTAGAAACACTCAGATTGGCCTTAGTTTGGTCAAGCAGTCATCTCTGAACAAACCACGGTGTCTAAGACAATCCATGACTTGGTAAGCCTGAATTACATTCAACCTTGGGAACAAAAGATTTAAGATGGGGAAAAACAAAACAAAACATTCCACAGTCCCAAATCCACCAAAATGTGTGGCATATCTGTAGAGAGAGAATAGTTGAATAGACTGTCCAGGTAGAATATTGGCATGCTCAAAGTATTAAACAGTTCAATAAATATTTTTTAAGTCTACCTTTGTCAGATGTTATGCTAAGTGCTGAGACTAAAAAGATGAGTAAGAAACAGTACCTACCTCGATGCAACAAATTTTCTCTTTAAGCTATAGCCTTAAGACATGTTTATAGCACAACATGGCAAAACAAAAAAAATATATATATATATATACTCAGGACATTGGGGATACCACGTGGGCACCTAATCCATGTGGCTGAGGCAAGACTATAGAGAAGTCAGATAAGACTTCTTGGAGAAAGTGATTTCTGACCTGAATTAGAAAAGCTGAATCAGAATTTGCTGGAAGACGACCTGGAGATAGAAGAGGGTGTGTGGTTATAAATAATAACACTATTGGTATAACTCTGCATGGTGTACAGGTAAGAGCAGGAGAGGAAAAGGCCTGGAAAGATAATCGGGGACTAATATGCTGTTAGACTTTACCTCATAAGGAATGTATTAGGAGGAGAAGTGACTAGGCCAGACTGTTCTTTACACATATCATTTTGACAACTCTGAAGAAAGAGAGAACAAATGAAATAACAATTGGATAAAAAGTACGGTATGCCAAGCCAGAGAAGAAGGCCTGAGATAGTATGAAGACAGTAGAAATGGACAAGACAAAGATTAGGAAGATATTTACAGGAATAAATTGACAGGACTGAAGGACAGGGAAGCCTTGTGAATTGCAGTCCATGGAGTTGCAAAGAGTTGGACATGACTGAGCAACTGAACAAGACAAGACTGATTTCCTGGATATGGGAAGTGAGGGAGAAGAATCAAAAATGTCTTCCAGAGTACCAGCCAAAAATATTGGGTGGCTATTGGAGGAATAACCAGGTAAAGTGTGATGAGTTTGATGCATTGTAGACCATCTAGGCAGAACTAGATATTCAGCATTATTTTGGATGAGTCTGAATTCAGGGTAAAATCTCGGTTGGAAATACAGAAATATGACTTACCATTATGTAAAAAATGAGTGAGTTTACTCAGGGAGAACCTGTATAGTGGGTCAAAGATGGATTGAGGAAGAGAGGAATACTATCATTAAAGGTATGGATAGAAGGCTTCTATCCATAGGATAGATGTAGGAAGAATCAGAGGACACATTAAAAACAACAGCAACAACTGAATAATGCAGTATCAAAAGACCATAGAATAGAAAATTTGAAGTGAGGATAATTAGTATTAAAGTAAGCAGAGAGATCCATGAAATAAGATTCATACAATGTTTGATGATTAGAATTAGAAAACCCTATTAAAGCCCCATTGAGGTTATTTTGGAGGCTAAGAATATATATTCTTTTCTTTAGAGCTGTGTGATTTCCTAGCAGTACTTAACCACCTTGATTGCAGTTTTGCTGGGAAGAGGGAAAAAAATAAAAAATAAAAAGAATACATACTACTACTACTATTACTAAGTCGCTTCAGTCGTGTCCGACTCCTAGCGACCCCAGGGACTGCAGCCTACCAGGCTCCTCCACACATGGGATTTTCCAGGCAAGAGCACTGGAGTGGGTTGCCATTGCTTTCTCCAAAAAACGATACATAGGAAGGTACAGATGGTAAAGAATCTACCTACAATGCAGGAGACTGGGGATCATTCCTAGGATCTGGAAGATCCCCTGGAGAAGTGAATGGCTACCCACTCCAGTATTCTTGCCAGGAGAATTCTATGGATAGAGGAGCCTGGTGGACTATAGTCCATGGGATCGCAAAGAGTTGGACATGACTGAGCAACTAACACTTTCACAGGATAAAAATACAATAGGAGGAAGAGAAACTTTGAGGAAGCAGATGGAATATAATGATGTTATGACTATGATGTGAAGCTACTCACATAGTAGTTGGCTTGAAATGTGGTTCCTCGAGATAAAATAACAGAGCAGAAAGGATTGCAAAACTGGACAGTACTGAGTGACTAACACTTTCACATTTGCTTTTCAGGAAGGTATAAAAATAAAAATAGGCATGGTTCTCTATAGCTTGGCTTTAGTTCATATAAGCAAACTGAGGTCCAAGCTAAATAGGAATGCAATAGAGGCTAAAATAAAACTGAGAGATCATAGAGCTTATAAAGTGCTCACAGAGAATAGAATGGAAAATGGAGAGGACAAAGTATTAAAGGTTCCTATGAGGTCCTTAAGACTGGGGGTGGAGTGGGGAAGAACTCAGAAGTTGAGCAGGAAGACAGATGAATGGTGGTAAGGAAGTGGGCTATTTGAGTTTCAGATTCAGAACAGCGCCTTAGATGAAAGTGGCCCAGGGCATGCAGAGAAGTGAAGCCACTGAATTTAAGAAGCTGTAGAAATCTCAAGGTGAGTTTATCCAATTGTGTATACATAGAAATATAAATATCTTTGAGAGAGAGCAAAGAAGGTCTACTAGACTGTGAAAGTGAAGTCGCTCAGTCGTATCCAACTCTTTGCGACCCCATGGGCTGTAACTTCCCAGGCTCCTCCATCCATGGGATTTTCCAGGCAAGAGTACTGGAGTAGGTTGCCATTTCCTTCTCCAGGGGATCTTCCCGACCTAGGGATTGAACCCAGGTCTGCCTCATTGCGGGTAGATGCTTTACCATCTGAGCCACCAGGGAAGCTCACTAGAGCTGGCCCCAAAGTTTTGATACATGAAGAGAAGAGAATGGAATTTTGTTGGGTAATGGCAGAAAGAAAGAGACCCCATATAGGACTTCAGTTCAGTTCAGTTCAGTCTCTCAGTAGTGTCCGACTGTTTCCAACCCCATGAAACGCAGCACGCCAGGCCTCCCTGTCCATCACCAACACTTCGCATGCATGAGGTGGCCAAAGTATTGGAGTTTCAGCTTTAGCATCATTCCTTCCAAAGAAATCCCAGGGCTGATCTCATTCAGAATGGACTGGTTGGATCTCCTTGCAGTCCAAGGGACTCTCAAGACTCTTCTCCAACACCCCAGTTCAAAAGCATCAATTCTTTGGCGCTCAGCCTTCTTCACAGTCCAACTCTCACATCCATACATGACCACTGGAAAAACCACAGCCTTGACTAGACAGACTTTTGTTGGCAAAGTAATGTCTCTGCTTTTCAATATGCTGTCTAGGTTGGTCATAACTTTCCTTCCAAGGAGTAAGAGTCTTTTAATTTCATGGCTGCAGTCATCATCTGCAGTGATTTTGGAGCCCAGAAAAATAAAGTCTGACACTGTTTCCACTGTTTCCCCATCTATTTCCCATGAAGTGATGGGACCAGATGCCATGATCATTTTCTAAATGTTCAATTTTAAGCCAACTTTTTCATTCTCCTCTTTCAACTTCATCAAGAGGCTTTTTAGCTCCTCTTCACTTTCTGCCATAAGGGTGGTGTCATCTGCATATCTGAAGTTATTGATATTTCTCCCGGCAATCTTGATTCTGGCTTGTGCTTCTTCCAGCCCAGCATTTCTCATGATGTACTCTGCATATAAGTTAAATAAGCAGGGTGACAATGTACAGCCTTGACGCACTCCTTTTCCTATTTGGAAACAGTCTGTTTTTCCATGTCCAGTTCTAACTGTTGCTTCCTGACCTGCATACCTGTTTCTCCAGAGGCAGGTCAGGTGGTCTGGTATTCCCATCTCTTTCAGAATTTTCCACAGTTTATTGTGATCCACACAGTCAAAGGCTTTGGCATAGTCAATAAAGCAGAAATAGATGCTTCTCTGGAACTCTCTTGATTTTTTGATGATCCAGCGGATGTTGGCAATTTGATCTCTGGTTCCTCTGCCTTTTCTGAAACCAGCTTGAACATCTGGAAGCTCACAGTTCACATATTGCTGAAGCCTGGCTTGGAGAATTTTGAGCATTACTTTACTAGCGTGTGAGATGAGTGCAATTGTGCGGTAGTTTGAGCTTTCTTTGGGATTGGAATGAAAACTGACCTTTTCCAGTCCTGTGGCCACTGCTGAGTTTTCCAAATTTGCTGGCATATTGAGTACAGCACTTTCACAGCATCATCTTTCTGGATTTGAAATAGCTCAACTGGAATTCCATCACCTCCACTAGCTTTGTTCATAGTGATGCTTTCTAAGGCCCACTTGATTTCACATTCCAGGATGTCTGGCTCTAGGTGAATGATCACACCATCGTGATTATCTTGGTCATGGAGATATTTTTTGTACAGTTTTTCTGTGTATTCTTGCCATCTCTTCTTAATATCTTCTGCTTCTGGTAGGTTTATACCATATCTGTCCTTTATTGTGCCCATCTTTGCATGAAATGTTCCCTTGATATCTCTAGTTTTCTTGAAGATATCTCTAGTCTTTCCCATTCTGTTGTTTTCCTCTATTTCTTTGCATTGATCTCTGAGGAAGGCTTTCTTATCTCTTCTTGCTATTCTTTGGAACTCTGCATTCAGATGTTTATATCTTTCCTTTTCTCCTTTGCTTTTCGCTTCTCTTCTTTTCACAGCTATTTGTAAGGCCTCCCCAGACAGCCATTTTGCTTTTTTGCATTTCTTTTCTATGGGGATGGTCTTGATCCCTGTCTCCTGTACAATGTCAGGAACCTGAATCTATAGTTCATCAGGCACTCTATCTATCAGATCTAGCCCCTTAAATCTATTTCTGACTTCCACTGTATAATCATAAGGGATTTGATTTAGGTCATACCTGAATGGTCTATTGATTTTCCCTACTTTCTTCAATCTGAATTTGGCAATAAGGAGTTCATGGTCTGAGCCACAGTCAGCTCCTGGTCTTGTTTTTGTTGACTATAGAGCTTCTCCATCTTTAGCTGCAAAGAATATAATCAGTCTGATTTCGGTGTTGACCATCTGGTGATGTCCATGTGTAGAGTCTGCTCTTGTGTTGTTGGAAGAGGGTGTTTGCTATGAC
This sequence comes from Bos indicus, assembly GCF_029378745.1. Classification (NCBI taxonomy): domain Eukaryota; kingdom Metazoa; phylum Chordata; class Mammalia; order Artiodactyla; family Bovidae; genus Bos; species Bos indicus. Next base: position 26,458,160 of record NC_091760.1, on the reverse strand, counting down.
CAGTGCATTTTCTTGGCAAAACTCTATTAGTCTTTGCCCTACTTCATTCCGTATACCAAGGCCAAATTTGCCTGTTACTCCAGGTGTTTCTTGACTTCCTACTTTTGCATTCCAGTCCCCTATAATGAAAAGGACATCTTTTTTGGCTGTTAGTTCTAAAAGGTCTTGTAGGTCTTCATGGAACCGTTCAACTTCAGCTTTTTCAGCATTAGTGGTCAGTGCATAGACTTGGATTACCGTGATTTGAATGGTTTGCCTTGGAAATGAACAGAGATCATTCTGTCATTTTTCAGATTGCATCCAAGTACTGCATTTCAAACTCTTTTGTTGACCATGATGGCTACTCCATTTCTTCTGAGGGATTCCTGCCCACAGTAGTAGATATAATGGTCATCTGAGTTAAATTCACCCATTCCAGTCCATTTTAAGTTCACTGCTTTCTAGAATGTCAACATTCACTCTTGCTATCTCTTGTTTGACCACTTCCAATTTGCCTTGATTCATGGACCTGACATTCCAGGTTCCTATGCAATGTTGCTCTTTACAGCATCAGACCTTGCTTCTATCACCAGTCACATCCACGGCTGGGTATTGTTTTTGCTTTGGCTCCAGCCCTTCATTTTTTCTGAAGTTATTTCTCCTCTGATCTCCAGTAGCATATTGGGCACCTACTGACCTGGGGAGTTCCTCTTTCAGTATCCTATCATTTTGCCTTTCATACTATTCAGGGGTTCTCAAGGCAAGAATCCTGAAGTGGTTTGCCGTTCCCTCTAGAATCCCCAAAGAATTTTTTTTTTTCTTTTCTGTTTTGTGTACTGCAGTTGAAAAAGTAATCAGAAGAAACAGTTTATGCACAGGAGCCATTGGGGGGGAAAAAGGTGGAATAATAAAGTAAAGATCTGATTTATTTAGTGTCAAATTCATATGAGAGATGTTGAACCTGATTCTTCAAGTGATACTACATTTGGATTTATTTTCCCACTTCTGAGATTAATGTGAGAGGGAAAAAAAGCCTCTCTGCTACTACTCCAAAGATTTTACAGACAAAGAGGGTAAAATGAATTCCTAAAATCAGGTTTTTAGATCTTTCATTGACTGTTCAATTCAACTTCATTCAACAAATATTTATTGAGCAAATAGTGTATGTAAGAAAAGTGTGTGCTTGATACTGTGCAAGTTTAACATATGCAGTTTGATTTCATCACAATTTTTCCCTTCTGAATTGCTAAATAACCTTGGACCTTTCTCAGATATTAAATGCAATAAACATCAAAAATTGCTTTCTGTTTAGGAATATAGGTTAAAGGGTAAACCCTAATAGGATCATGGTGCCATGGTATTAAAACATTTTCATGTGAAAGAAATCTTATATTAAACAAACTATTTTCAATATCATTTCTTTGCCATATATAATTTGTAGTTTCAGGAAATTATATGATTTTATGTAGCTTCAAATGACTTGTTCTTTCCTAACTTTTTGTCTTCTTCCTTTTTGATAAGTTATTTGAATATCTTTTGTTAAATATATATAGTAATAAATTTGGCATTTAGGAGAATTTTTCTGCCTTTATCTTCCATTAAAGGACGATTAAAATAGTATGCTAGATATATTCTATTTTATGGATTAAATAAAATAGAAACTGCTAGTATATTTTCATCTCTTGGAATACTTATACAGCATACTGATTGAAATTGAGAATTGACAGAATTACTAGTCTTAATTATTAACATATATCTCTAGCAAAGAAAATAATGTGTGCAACAGTTTATTATTTTGGCTGTTCTCTTTCCCAGCAGGTATATTCACAGCCAATAGTGCTCTGAATATTATGTCAAGAGGCCAATAAACTCAGATGTTCAGGGAATGAGTAAGTGTTTCTTCATCCTTTGCACTTAGGGAATTTGTAAATTTAACATTTCATGCATTAGTTATGGAGGAATTTCCATCACAAATATTTAGGTTTCTGTGATAAGTCAAGCACTATTTTAGGCATTGTGATTATGAAAATGAATTAGCTAAGTACCCTGCCTTTCTAAAACTTCCATTCTAGTTGATGGAGGAAAAACAACAAACATGTAGATAAATTCTTTGTACTATGAGAAAGATGAAAGAATATAATATAACAGAGAATGGTTGTGGATGCTGTTAGGAGAAGCCTTACTGAGAAGAAGACATTTGAGTTTAGAACTTAATGTTGACCTAGAATGAGCAATGTGCAGTTTTGGAGAGAAGTAATATGTACAGAAGTACATGGTCCCTGAGATGAGAATAAATTCAGTAAGTCTGAAGGACAATAGGTGAATAAATATAACCCAGCATAACTTGACCAGGAAAAAAGAAGAGGGAAAATGGAAAGATTTGTGATCAAACAGAGAAAGGGCAAGATAGTGCAGGAGCCTTTAGGCTATGTAAGCAGTTTCAGTTTTATTGTAAGTAAAGTAGGAAATCCATTGTTAATCCATGTCATGTCAATTTGATTCTTAGACCAGCCATGAGGAACTTTGAGGGGTAGGAGTTCTTTCCTCAACACAGTATCATTGTTGTTGTCAATGTTTAGTCACTAAGCGTGTCTTAACTCTTTGCCACGTTATGGGCTCCAGAACCCCAGGCCTCCCTGTCCCTTACTATCTCCTGGAGTTTGCTCAAGTTCATGTCCATTGAGTTGGTGATGCCATCCAACCACCTCATCCTCTGCCACCTTCTTTGCCTTTTGCCTTCAATCTTTCCCAGCATCTTTCCAGCGAGTCAGTTCTTCTTATCAGGTGGCCAAAGAATTGAAGCTTCAGCTTCAGTATCAGTCCCTCCAGTGAATATTCAGGATTGATTTCCTTTAGAATTGACTGATTTGATATCCTTGTAGTCCAAGGGATTATCAAGAGTCTTCTCTAGCACCACAATTTGAAAGCATCAATTCTTCGGTGCTCAACCTTCTTTATGGTCCAGCTTTTATATCCATACATGACTACTGGAAAGACCGTAGCTTTGACTCTCAGTCAGTCAGTTCAGTCGCTCAGTCGTGTCTGACTCTTTTTGACCCCATGAATTGCAGCACGCCAGGCCTCCCTGTCCATCACCAGCTCCTGTAGTTCACTCAGACTCACATTCATCGAGTCAGTGATGCCATCCAGCCATCTCATCCTCTGTCGTCCCCTTCTCCTCCTGCCCCCAATCCCTCCCAGATTCAGAGTCTTTTCCAATGAGTCAACTCGTCGCATGAGGTGGCCAAAGTACTGAAGTTTCAGCTTTAGCATCATTCCTTCCAAAGTAATGCTAGAACTGATCTCATTCAGAATGGACTGGTTGGATCTCCTTGCAGTCCAAGGGACTCTCAAGAGTCTTCTCCAACACCACAGTTCAAAAGCATCAATTCTTCGGCGCTCAGCCTTCTTCACAGTCCAACTCTCACATCCATACATGACCAAAGGAAAAAACATAGCCTTGACTAGACGGATGCTAAGGATGTTTATTGGCAAAATGACGTCTCTGTTTTTCAATACACTGTCCATGTCTGTCATAGCTTTCTTTCAAAGAAGCAAGCATCTTCTAATTTCATGGCTGCAGTCACCATCTGCTTCCACTTATTCCTCTTCTATTTGCCATGAAGTGACGGGACTGGATGCCATGATATTCATTTTTTGAATGTTGAATTTCAAGCCATCTTTTTCACTCTCTTCTTCTACCCTCAGCAAGAGGCTCTTTAGTTCCTCTTTGATTTTTACTACTAGAATGATATCATCTGCATATCTGAGGTTGTTGATATTTCTCCTGGAAACATTGATTCCAAGATGCCAAACTCATCCAGCTTAGCATTTCACATGATGTACTCTGCATAGAAGTTAAATAAGCAGGGTAACAATATACAGCCTTGTATTACTCCTTTCCCAATTTTGAACAAGTCAGTTGTCCATGTAAGATTCTAACTGTTGCTTCTTTACCTGAGTACAGGTTTCTCAGAAGACAGATAAGATAGTCTAATACTCCCATCTCTTTCAGAATTTTCCTAAGTTTTTTGTGATTCACAGAGTCAACTGTTTTTGCATAGTCAATGAATCAGAAGTTGATATTTTCTGCAATTCTCTTGCTTTTTCTATGATCCAACATATGTTGGAAATTTGATCTCTGTTTCATCTGCCTTTTTTAAACCTATACCTGGTACATCTGAAAGTTCTCAATTCAAGCACTACTGAAGCCTGTTGTTCAGTTGTCAAGTCATATCCGACTCTGTGACCTGTGGACTGCAACATGCCAGGCCTCCTTGTCCCTCACTGTCTCCTAGAGTTTGCCCACGTTCATTGAAACAGTGATGCCATCCAACTTTCTCATCCTCTGTCACCCTCTTCTCCTTCTGCCTTCAGTCTTTCCAGCATCGGGGCCTATTCCAATGAGTTGACCCTTTGCATCATATGGCCAAATTATTGGAGCTTCAGCTTCAGCATCAGTTGTTCCAATGAAAATATAGGGTTGATTTCCTTTAGGACTGACTGGTTTGATGTCCTTGCTGTCCATGTGACTCTCAATAAATGGGGTTCCCTGGTGGCTCTAGTGGTAAAGAAACCACCTGCCAATGCAGGAGACTTAAGAGACTTGGGTTTGATCCCTGGGTTGGGAAGATGCCCTGAAGGAGGGCATGTTAACCCACTCCAGTATTCTTGCCTAGAGAATACCATGGACAAAGGAGCCTGGAGGGTACAGTCCATAGGGTTCAGAGAGTCAGACACTACTGAAGTGACTTAGCACACACCCATGCAGACAGTCATTAACAGCCAATGGGACTCCTCAAACTCTCAACAGAATTCACTGCTGAAAACAAGCCTGAAGGATTTTAAGCATAACCTTACTAGCATGGGAAGTGAGTGTATGCTAGTAAGGTCTGGTAGCTTGAACATGTTTTAGCACTGCCCTTCTTTGGGATTGGGATGAACACTGACTTTTTCCAGTCCTGTATCCACTGCTGGTTTCCTGGCATATTAAGTGCAGAACTTTGGAATTCTAGCACCTCCACCCGCCTTGTTCATAGTGGTTGATTTGGTTGGATATAACTTTCCTTTTATCCCTTATTTGATGCAGTCTGAATATGAAAGATCATATATTAAGTTAAGGAATTTACCATTCTATGTATGGGAAGATGCAAGCCTCTGAGCTCACTGAATTCATTCATTTCATATGCACCTCAGATGTCTGGGAATATCCTGTGTCCTTGTTCACTTTGTTTCTAACATTCTCCTAGCTCCTCAGCAAACACTCTGTGGGGGCCAGTGGAAGCATCCACTGGACTGCAGCTTTGGGAGGCCTCATTCACATTTGGAGGCCAATTGATGGCTGTGACATTTCTTGTTCATTGATATGGCAGGAGATATTTTCATTTCACAGGTTCAATTTAATAATGGCTGATCTATTATGAACTCCTTATTGCTAAATTCAGACATAAATTGAAGAAAGTAGAGAAAACCAATAGACCATTCAGGTATGACCTAAATCAAATCCCTTATGATTATACAGTGGAAGTATAGTACAGTGGAAGAAATAGATTTAAGGGACTAGATCTGATAGATAGAGTGCCTGATGAACTATGGACAGAGGTTCATAATATTGTACAGGAGACAGGGATCAAGACCATCCCCATGGAAAAGAAATGCAAAAAAGCAAAATGGCTGTCTAGGGAGGCCTTACAAATAGCTGTGCAAGGAAGAGAAGTGAAACACAAAGGAGAAAAGGAAAGATACAAGCATCTGAATGCAGAGTTCCAAAGAATAGCAAGAAGTGATAAGAAAGCCTTTCTCAGTGATCAATGCAAAGAAATAGAGGAAAACAACAGAAAGGGAAAGACTAGAGATCTCTTCAAGAAAATTAGAGATACCAAGGCAATATTTCATGCAAAGATAGGCTCGATAAAGGACAGAAATGGTATGGACCTAAAAGAAGCAGAAGATATTAAGAAGAAGTGGCAAGAATACACAGAAAAACTGTACAAAAAAGATCTCCATGACCCAGATAATCATAATGGTGTGATCACTCACCTAGAGCCAGACATCCTGGAATGTGATGTCAAGTGGGTCTTTGAAAGAATTACTACGAACAAAGCTAGTGGAGGTGATGGAATTCCAGTTGAGCCATTTCAAATCCTGAAAGATGATGCTGTGAAAGTGCTGCACTCAATATACCAGCAATTTGGAAAACTCAGCAGTGGCCACAGGACTGAAAAAGGTCAGTTTTCATTCCAATCCCCAAAAAAGCAAAGTCAAAGAATGCTCAAACTACCACACAATTGCACTCATCTCACATGCTAGTAAAGTAATGCTCAAAATTCTCCAAGCCAGGCTTCAGCAATATGTGAACCATGAACTTCCAGATGTTCAAGCTGGTTTTAGAAAAGGCAGAGGAACCAGAGATCAAATTGCCAACCTCCTCTGAATCATGGAAAAAGCAAGAGAGTTCCAGAAACACATCTATTTCTGCTTTATTGACTATGCCAAAGCCTTTGACTGTGTGGATCACAATAAACTGTGGAAAATTCTGAAAGAGATGGGAATACCAGACCACCTGACCTGCCTCTGGAGAAACCTGTATGCAGGTCAGGAAGCAATAGTTAGAACTGGACATGGAACAACAGACTGATTCCAAATAGGAAAGGAGTACGCCAAGGCTGTATATTGTCACCCTGCTTATTTAACTTATATGCAGAGTACATCATGAGAAACGCTGGGCTGGAAGAAGCACAAGCTGGAATCAAGATTGCTGGGAGAAATATCAATAACCTCAGATATGCAGATGACACCACCCTTATGGCAGAAAGTGAAAGTGAAGTAGTTCAGTCTTGCCCGACTCTTTGCGACCCCTTGGACAAGTAGCCTGCACCAAGCTCCTCCGTCTATGGGATTTTCCAGGCAAGAGTACTGGAGTGGGTTGCCATTTCAAGAGGAACTAAAAAGCCTCTTGATGAAAGTGAAAGAGGAGACTGAAAAACTTGGCTTACAGCTCAACATTCAGAAAATGAAGATCATGGCATCTGGTCCCATCACTTCATGGGAAATAGATGGGGAAACAATGGAAAGAGTGTCAGAATTTATTTTTGGTGGCTCCAAAATCACTGCAGATGGTGAATGCAGCCATGAAATTAAAAGACGCTTACTCCTTGGAAGGAAAGTTATGACCAACCTAGATAGCATATTAAAAAGCAAAGACATTACTTTGCCAACAAAGGTCCATCTAGTCAAGGCTATGGTTTTTCCAGTAGTCATGTATGGGTGTGAGAGTTGGACTGTGAAGAAAGCTGAGCACTGAAGAATTGATGCTTTTGAACTGTGGTGTTGGAGAAGACTCTTGAGAGTCCCTTGGACTACAAGGAGATCCAACCAGTCCATTCTAAAGGAGATCAGTCCTGGGTTTTCTTTGGAAGGAATGATGCTGAAGCTGAAACTCCAGTACTTTGACCACCTCATGCAAAGAGTTGACTCTTTGGAAAAGACTCTGAAATTGGGGGGGATTGAGGGCAGGAGGAGAAGGGGACGACAGAGGCTGAGATGGCTGGTTGGCATCACTGACTCGATGGATGAGAGTTTGAGTGAACTCCGGGATTTGGTGATGGACAGGGAGGCCTGGCGTGCTGCAATTCTTGGGGTTGCAAAGAGTTGGACACTACTAAGCGACTGAACTGAACTGAACTGAAGAATTAAATTAATTAAATCAAATCAGTCAATCCTAAAGGAAATCAGTCCTGAATATTTATTGGAAAGACTGATGCTGCAGCTGAAATTCCAATATTTTGGCCACCTGATGCAAAGAATTGACTCATTGGAAGAGACTCTGATCCTGGGAAAGATTGAAGGCATAAGGAGAAGAGGGCGACAGAGGATGAAATGGTTTGCATCACTGACTCAATGGACATGAGCAAGCTCTGGGAGTTGATGATGGACAGGGAAGCCTGTCTGCAGTCCATGGGGTTGCAGAGTTGGACACAACTGAATGACTGAACTGAACTGAACTATATCAATACTGTGGTTACTGCTTATCTTTGGTCAGCTTGAAGCAGGAGCTTTATGGGCCCCCAAACAAAACTGCTGGAGTTCATGCCCTGTGGACAGAACTTCAAAATATGAATAGCAGGACAACTGAGAGAGGATGCTGGGCTCTTCTCAGATAAAAGATAAAAGATCACCTATTTCTCATTCTCGAAGTCAAGGAGATCTTCCGTACTAGAAAGTTCCCTGGAGGTCAAAAGGGGAGTGATGTCAAGGCTTTCCATGGACGTCTTCGCTGGAATCCATCTTGGCTGAGAGATGCACATGCATACATGGGAGGATCCTGAAATATAACAAATACAAACTCAGAACCAGGCAAATCAAGATGATTGGCCAAATGAAACCTGGAAGAAATGCCCCACATAAGTGATTTAAATTACCACAACAGCCTGACTCTCTTAGTCTGCCTATGTCTATTCACACGTACTATTTTTCCTCCTAATAAATACTTTACTTGTTTCACTTCTTTCCATATCTGTAGGAGTTCTTTCCTGCAAAGCCAAAGGGCCAAGGCCTTGTCACTGACCACTCTTCTAATGGTAAGGGTTCAACAGGCTCGCTGGCATGACACAATCTCAGTCTCTGGCCAGAGAACCGAAACCCTGCTTCAAGTTGTTGAAAGCTGAGGCCACTCAAGATCGAGCTCTTCTCCAGGACACTGGCTGAAGCAGTCCCTTTATAAGGACATGCCAGTTCTCAGGTCTGAAGACAAAAATCAAGAGAGCTTGTGGTAACTCTGAAACCTCTTTAACCTTCTGCTAGAAAGTAGCTTAGTCGTCTCTGCTCATGTTCATTGACCTAAGCATGTCATGTGACCAAATCCAAATTCAATAGAGTGAGGTATTGTCTCACAGAAAAGAGATAAGCATTATTTTTCAAGCAATATACAGATAGATGAACTAAATTTGATCTGCCCTGTTTAGTATTACTTAAAAGTATTTTCCTTACAATCAGAGTTACTCTGCAGAGTCCATTCAAGGTTACACACAGCTGAAGCAAATTGAAATAACAAAACCTGACATTTGAATTTTTTTTTTTTAATTTCAAGACTAAAAGAAATTTATACATGTCATTTTATTGGTCCATTAGGTAAGATCATAACTATCATATAGGAAAGGAAGGAAGCTTGGAGTGTTAGTCACCAAGGACTCACAGACAGAGACAATACTATGGTATCAGCTTTTGAGAAAAGAAAAAGCTTAATTTAAAGGTCAAGCACCAAGGAGACAGTAGGCACTGCTCAAATCTGTCTCCCTATTGTGGTGTTTGGTGAACTTTTATAAGTTATGAGTTGGCATGTAGAAGTACCGATGAGGAAGGTTTCAACTGGGGGGCTTTGGAAGCTGGCCATTATAGTTGTTACTGTTCAGTTACTAAGTTATGTCCGACTCTCTGTAACCCCATTGACTGCAGTATGCCAGGCTTCCCTGTCCTTCACTATCTCATGGAGTTTGCTCAAACTCATGGCAAGTCAGTAATGTCATCCAATTCTCTTTCTCTATCACACCTTTCTCCTGCCCTCAATCTTTCCCAGCATCAGGGTCTTTTCCAATGAGTTGGCTCTTCATATACGTTGAAGAGCTTCAGCCAAAGTACTGAAGCTTCAGCTTCAGCATCAGTCCTTCCAATGAATATTCAGGGTTGATTTCCTTTAGGATTTACTGGTTTGATCTCCTTGCAGTCCAAGGGACTCTCAAGAGTCTTCTCTAGCACCACAGTTCAAAAACATGAATTCTTTGGCACTCAGCCTTCTTTATGGTCCAGCTCTCACATTTGTACATGACTACTGGAAAAACAGTAACTTTTACTATACAGACTTTTGTTGGCAAAGTAATGTCACTGCTTTTTAATATGATATCTAGGTGTATCATCACTTTCCTTCCAAGGGGCAAGCGTCTTCTAATTTCATAGCTGCAGGCACCATTCACAGTGATTTTTCACTTTGGTCATTATAGTAAGGCAGATAAAAAAGCATGTTAACACTGTATCTTCCTGGACAATGGGAACTTTGCTTCTGAAAGGGTTCAGGTGTTCAAGTTCTGGTCATGTCTCAGTCCTTTGGTTCCATGGAGCAGAGGGAGAAACTTTGATTCCAGATGTTATTTAAAGTCAAAATTTTCTCCTCTGTGCATGCTTCACCTGAATAACTTGCAGTTTTGTTCTGTTGTTTCTGAAAAACAGCTCAGTGTCTTTTTAGAAAAAGGACAGGGCCATTTGGGTCTGGTTCTTGTGTGTCAACTACCAATTGGCACTTGTCATAGGGCTTCCCTGATCGCTCAGTTGGTAAAGAATCAACCTGCAATGCAGGAGACCCCGGTTCAGTTCCTGGGTTGGGAAGATCCACTGGAGAAGGGATAGGCTACCCACTCCAGTATTCTTGGGCTTCCCCTGTGGCTCAGCTGGTAAAGAATCTGCCTGCAACGTGGGAGACCTGGGTTCGATCCCTGGGTTGGGAAGATCCCCTGGAGAAGGGAAAGGCTACACACTCCAGTATTCTGGCCTGGAGAATTCCATGAGTGACTTTCATTCATTTCACTTCACTTCATGGGTTCTTGCCTTCTACCTCTATAAGGATTAAGTCAAGTGCTGTAGCTGCTGACCTTAATGCCCTCTGGAAAGGATTTCAGGGTGGAGAGCAGAAAAGGGACACTCGGTGCTGGGAAAAAAGCTGACAAGACACATCTTCAGTTAGTTAGATATTCTCCAGAGCCAATGATATTAGTCCAATTATTGTGTCTCCTCATATCTCGAACAGTACTAAAATCCTTCAGAGTGATGACTGGTTTTTGTGACTAGTAAAAAGCTTCATTCACCAGATTAGCAGAAAAGTTCTGGGAAAAGTATGTGCTTGAGTGCATGTATCCCCCCCTTTACCAAAATCACATATATACTGATCTTCTCCCCTTCCTAACTGGAACAGTTTCTCAGAGCTATCTGAGGTACAGTCTCCCCGGCTGTAGTCCTCATTTTGCCCCAGTTCAGTTTAGTTCAGTCACTCAGTTGTGTCTGACTCTTTGCAACCTCATGGACTGCAGTACGCCAGGCTTCCCTGTCCATCACCAACTCCCGGAGCTCACTTAAACTTATGTCCATAGAGTCAGTGATGCCATCCAGCCATCTCATTCTCTGTCGTCCTCTTCTCCTCCTGCCTTCAGTCTTTCCCAGCATCAGGGTCTCTTCCAATGAGTCAGTGCTTTGCATCAGGTGGCCAAAGTGTTGCCACCAAATAAAACTTAATCCACAACTCTCACTTTGTGCAACTATTTTAAGTCAACAGAAGTTACAAGAGTGGTTTAATGACTTACTCTTTGTGGTGCTGCTGGTTAGAAGGAGACTTAGGATCTAAACATAGGTATGTTTGACAACAGGGATTATGCCTTTTAGCCTCTGTATAACCATACTTGTCAAAGTCTCTTGTCCAAAATGAATTCCAGTTGGGAAACCACTGTAAAAATAGCTATGATGTGGGTAATGTTGATAAAACATGCCATAACAACTGATATTACAATCTGGATATGTCCATAAATCCTGAAACAAAGAAGAAAGAATGAATGGAACTTTGGTTTAAATTACATATTTGTAGAAGTCCTACTCTTTGGAAAATTTTAAATTTATGGTAATAGCCATAGCTTTTAACTCCAACCCATCTGTAGTTATCAGTATTGTATTTGAGCCAAGAAAGAAAGAAAAGAGAGACGTTGAATCACTTAACAGCAAAAATTATTCAATAAAATTGCCAATTTAGTATTTCTTTTTGGTCACTTACTGCCTGCAGCATAAGCTTCTACATTTAATGTTTGTATTTCTTGATATAAAGTAATTGTTTAATTAATCAAGTAGCTGCTTTAAAGAGACAGCAAAATCTGTTTCGATTCTTTTATTCCTGAGGAAAATCTTGGATAAATGGCATTTTCACTGCTCTCAATTTATATTTGTGTATTTCAGTCTATTCTAAGTGAAAGCAAGCACTTAAATGCACCATCAAATTGAAGATAGGCCCTCAGGAAAAGTGAGCTCATTTGCATGCAACTTATAGTGCTTTTTGTAAAAATGTTTGACTTTGCACTTTTCCTTAGTAGCAAATGGGAACAGAATAAGTGTAGTGTGCAGAATTTAGTTGACAGCTTAAAAACCTTAATAGCATTTGGTTCTTTTTATGTTATATATTCCTAACAATGCAAATTTTTATAGGAGAGTAAAATCTCTAGTATTTTAAAGAAAGACATTTGCGTGATTTTAGATTGAAAAAAAGTTCATGCGACATCTCAAAATATAGCAATATAGCAAAGATATTTAAAAAGTAAATAGCCCACTTATTTAGTTCTCATTCAATTAAATGTAAGTAAAAATTGATTATTGAGAAATATGTATGCAAAAGTGGAAACAACAGATTTTTCTAAAGAAGGGTAACTAACCTATTTGATGGAAAATTACTTAAGGATCCTATAAGAAAATAAAAAATGACATTTTCTTTGTTAAAAAAGAAGCTATAAACCATTTTTATAAAGTCAGAACAAACAAAGAACTTTAAAAAAAATGTAAGTACAATTACAAATGAACTTCAGCTATCTGTCATGAAATAGTTAACAAAAGTAAATCTAAGCACACTATAAATTTCAGTCCATAGTATATGCTCTAAAGACACTGACATGAAATTGTATATGAGATTACATGTAAATGTGTCTTTATTATCTTAATTGACATCAGATATCACTATGCAGTGGGCATTTTGACTTGCCTATGAGAACACTGAAATCAGTGAAAGTATCGTTGGAGTACCTGGAAAGCCATCGCAGGTGTTAAAACTCACTAGCCTTGTCAGAGTTTTCACAGAATCTATTTGGGCAATGACGTTCTATCCTCTCACCTGAAAGTTGCCTGCAATCACATAATATGTAATTCTTGGCTTCCTGAGGAAGATATCTGCTCATTTTGTGGACAGATGATCATTGGTTTTGGAGCTGATCACTGAGAGGCAAAAAAGCAACTTTGTTTTTCAGAGCCACTTTAGTCCCTTTCTGAATTGGAAGTGGGAAAAGAGCAGTCTAAGTGGCTTGTTTATAACTAATAAAATAGTCTTGATTTTGGACAGCTCCTTGCAACTTTCATCAATTCTAATTTCCTTTTCAACAACTCCCTTTTACTATCAAAATTTGCTGGTAGCACACCTACATTTGAACATTTTATTACCTGGGTTTGCACAGATAAGTCTTCTCAAAGGAACCACAGAAGTCTGCATCAAGGTTATTTCAATCTTGTCAGCACAGCCAGATCCTAGTTCTCTTTCACTGAGTGGATTCACAATGATTCTACTGTTACTATACTTGACCTCAGTATAAGTGACATAAGGAAGTATTTTGAAACATCTCAAGTAGTTGCCATAATATGCTCCAGAGTTAGCAACTTTTGGTTATGGAAAAACAACAACAACAACAACAACAAAACTAACTCTTTTATAATTATGGCATTAGACAAAAAAAAAAAAAAAAAACTTTTGAGATTACTATAAACTCACATTTATTTGTAAGAAATAATACAAAAAAAAAAAAAGAAATAATAAAGACAGATTCTGCATCTCTTTCATCCAGTTTCCCTTAATAACACATCTTGCAAATTATAATACAGTCCTACAATAAAGACATTAACATTGATAAATACACTGATAGTTCCAGATATTTACAATTTTACTTGTACTCATTTGTGTTGGTATGTGTGTATTGAAAGCTGAGTGAATTGATGGTTTTGTACTGTGGTGTTGGAGAAGACTCTTGAGAGTCCCTTGGACCGCAAGGAGATCCAACCAGTCCATCCTAAAGGAAATCAGTCCTGAATATTCAATGGAAAGACTGATGCTGAAGCTGAAACTCCAATACTTTGGCCATCTGATGCGAAGAACTGACTCATTGGAAAAATCCTGATTCTGGGATAGATTGAAGGCAGAAGGAGAAGGTTGAGATGGTTGGATGGCATCACCGACTCGATGGGCATGAGTTTGAGCAAGCTTTGGGAGTTGGTGACGGACAGGGAAGCTTGGCGTGCTTCTGTCCACAGGGTCGCTAAGAGTCAAACATGACTGAGCGACTGAACCAAACCGTGTGAGCACTGAGTTCTATGCAATTCTATCACATGTGTAAGTTTGTGTATCCATTACCACAGTTAAGATACAGAAAGTTCCACTGCAACAGAATCATTTTATACTCCATGGCCAAACTTGCCTGTTACTCCACGTATCTCCTGACTTCTTAATTTTGCATTCCAGTCCACTATGATGAAAAGGACATCTTTTTTTGTTGTTAAGTCTAGAACTTCTAGAAATTTTAGTAATTTATATTTTAACATTTCAGCACAGCATAATTCAAATATGACTGTTTTTAATATGCCATTTAAAATTATTTAAGAAATCATAAAAATCAATATTAATCTAATTATAGAACCAAACTGCTAGCACAATATCAGGATATTAAAATGTAAAGCAAAATAGATGTCTATTCACACAACTACAAAGAAATAATGTTAATAATTTAAAGAGATAGGTTTTTAAAATTTTTTAAATTTTTAAATATATATTGGAGTACAATTGAGTAACAATGATATGTTAGTTTCAGGTGTATGACAAGGTCATTTAGTTACATGTATCTACTCTTTTTAAAATTCGTTCCCCAATAGGTTGTGATAGAGTACTGAGGAGAGTTCCTTGTGCTTTATGGTAGGTCCTTGTTGGTTATTCACTTTAAATATAGCAGTGTGTATATGTCATGCGTTTCCCTAATTCTTTGACAGTGATCGTGATAGCTATCTTCATGATGGTAAAGGACTATTTGCTTATTCTCTTTCTGTTTACTTTTTTAATGTATTTTTTTCTTTTAATATTTTGCAGTTTTATTACCATGTATATAAATGTGGAATAAATTTCTCCTGTATTTCTCAGGATAAGTCTCATTCTTTAACCTGAGGATTTATCTTTTACCATTTTTTAAAAATTTAACCATTGTATGTTTAGATATTACTTCTGTCTCACTCATATTTTCTTCCTCTGAAGTATCTATTTTATGAGTTTTGGAAATTTTAATACTTCTTGCCTCTAAATCTCACGTCTATGTTTTCCACTATTCACCACTCTGTTCTATATACATCTTTATTCAATGATGTTTAATCCTTAGTTTATTTTTTCTTAGGTTTTTTTTTAGAACTTTTGCTTATAATTTTGTTTCTACTTTTCTAAATTTTACAAGTTCTTTCTGATACAGTTTCAAAACCTGCTTCTCTCCTCATGTCTTGTAATTTTAAAAGTTTTTTTTTTTTCTTTTGATAGTTCAGTTGGTTTCTTTATTGACTGAATTCATCTGTTAGTTAACCATTACAAACTAAGGGTGAAACATTGTTCTAGTGATTAGGGAAAAATTGTTGAGCAAATCAGACATAATTATAACTATCATAGATCTCACATTCTAGTCAGGAAGTAAACAGTGAACCTGTCATTCATTTTATGTATCTCACTAATCACATTTATCATTAAGAGTTGCTAGGAAACTGTTGAATTATCGAAAATTATTGAAATTACTGTCCAGTTGCTAAGTCATGTCTGACTCTTTGTGACCCCATGGACTGGAGCAAGCTAGGCTTCCCTGTCCTTCACTGTCTCCTGGGTCTTGCTCAAACCGATGTCCACTGAGTTGATGATGCTATCCAAACATCTCATCCTCTGTCACCCCCTTCTCCTGCCCTCTTTCTTAGCATCAGGGTCTTTTTCCAGTGAGTTAGCTCTTCCCATCAGGTGAATCAACACCATTTTTTTTTTTTTAATTATTGTGCAGATTAGGCTGGTTCCTGGGGGCATAGTTGGCCATCTTGCTTTCCCATGTAATTAGTTCATTTGGATCACCTTTTCCATCAAGAGTTAAAGCTCAAGAATTCCACCTTTTCTCCAGTTTCCCCTTTATCAGAAGTGAAGAGATGGTGCTCCCAACACTACATACTCCTGGAAGAATTTTCCACCTCCCACTCAGTACTCATAGTCTCACGACCTCTTTGAAATCTACACAAATAGTATCACTCTTCTCTATAGCCTCACTTGTATCCATCACTGCAAGAAATGCAGGACTCTAAAGTCATTTCCTGGATTTAAATCTCTATTTTGCTTAAGCCATCCCCTAAAACTAACCTTGTCTTACATCTCCTTCAACAATCTAAATCTTTTCACTTTGACCTCTGGAACTCATGATTTGCCATTTCCCAAATATCCTACATCATCAAACTCTTCTTTGAAGGATCTCTTTACCCTCTTGCTCCAATTGTGAACTGGTTCTTTATGCTTTCTCACATATTCATTGTAGTATTGGGTCAGAGTGGGGGAAATTGTTCTCATTGATCCTCAAGCTTGTTTACATATCAGTCATACTTTCTCTTCCTTAAAACCTTCAGACTTTGAATTGTACATTAAGTTATATCACCCAGTTAAGTTTACCAAATGAAGAGTAAATACAAGATAAATACAAGATATTCTATTAAATTTGAGTGTCAGATAAATGAATATTTTTAATATAATTTTATACCCCAAATTTGTGTTATTTATTTGAAATTAAAAATTAAACTGGGTATCCTATATTTTTTCTCTAAATCATACACCCAGTGCTTTCATCGTTGCTGTTAACTTCTGCTATCATTTCACTTTCACTGAATTTAACTTCCATGATTCTCATTATTTTTTCCATCATGTTTTCAGTTCTTGATGATTTCACTATTCCCATATATAATTCTTCTAATATTCTGTACTCTCATTTTTTTATTTCCTCTTCTGTATGTATTTTGTAATTCATGCAACCCCGTCTAAAGATCATACATCAAATTTCACCATTAGTAGTAATTACAAAAATTTCCTAATCTCAATTTCAATTATCCTGTTCTAAAATTACTTCCTAAATTTCTACCTCACTATCTTATTTTACTAACTCCTGAAATCATTCCCTGTCACCAGGACTTAAATAATCTTTTCAACTTTTCTTCATCACCCTCATGAACTCACTTTGCTTAGTTCGTTAGTTCAGTTGCTCAGTCGGGTCCAACTCTTTGTAACCCCATGAATCACAGCATGCCAAGCCTCCCTGTCCATCACCAACTCCCAGACTTAACTCAAATTCACGTCCATCGAGTCAGTGATCCCATCCAGCCATCTCATCCTCTGTCATCCCCTTCTCTTCCTGCCCCCAATCCCTCCCAGCATCAGAGTCTTTTCCAATGAGTCAACTCTTCACATGAGGTAGCCAAAGTTGTGGAGTTTCAGCTTTAGCATCAGTCCTTCCAAAGAACACCCAGGATTGATTTCCCTTAGAGTGGACTGGTTGGATCTCCTTGCAGTCCAAGGGACTTGCAAGACTCTTCTCTGACACCACAGTTCAAAAGCATCAATTCTTCAGTGCTCAGCTTTCTTCACAGTCCAACTCTCACATCCTACATGACCACTGGTAAAACCATAACCTTGACTAGCCAAACCTTTGTTGGCAAAGTAATGACTCTGCTTTTTAATATGCTATCTAAGTTGGTCATAACTTTCCTTCCAAGGAGTAAGCATCTTTTAATTTCATGGCTGCAGTCACCATCTGCAGCGATTTTGAAGCCCCCAAAAATAAAGTCATCCATTGTTTCCCCATCTATTTCCCATGAAGTGATGGGACCAGATGCCATGATCTTAGTTTTCTGAAAAAGATGTCCTTTTCCTTATAGCGGACTGGAATGCAAAAGTAGGAAGTCAAGAAAGACCTGGGGTAATAGGCAAATTTGGCCTTGGTATTTGGACTGAAGCAGGGTAGAGGCTAATAGGGTTTTGCCAAGAGAACTCACTGGTCATAGCAAACACCTTCTTCCAACAACTCAAGAGAAGACTCTACACATGGACATCACCAGATGGTCAACACCGAAATCAGACTGATTATATTTTTTGCAGCCAAAGATGGAGAAGCTCTATACAGTCAGCAAAAACAAAACCAGGAGCTGACTGTGGCTCAGATCATGAGCTCCTTATTGCCAAATTCAGACTGAAATTGAAGAAAGTAGGGAAAACCACTAGACCATTCAGGTATGACCTAAATCAAATCCCTTATGACTACACAGTGGAAGTGAGAAATAGATTTAGGGGCCTAGATCTGATAGATAGAGTACCTGAGGTACTATGGAATGAGGTTTGTGACATTGTACAGGAGACGGAATAAGACCATCCCCATGGAAAAGAAATGCAAAAAAGCAAAATGGCTATCTGGGAGGCCTTACAAATAGCTGTGAAAAGAAGAGAAGCGAAAACCAAAGGATAAAAGGAAAGATATAAGCATCTGAATGCAGAGTTCCAAAGAATAGCAAGAAGAGATAAGAAAGCCTTCCTCAGCGATCAATGCAAAGAAATAGAGGAAAACAACATAATGGAAAAGACTAGAGATCTCTTCAAGAAAATTAGAGATACCAAAAGAACATTTCATTGAAAGATGGGCTCGATAAAGGACAGAAATTGTATGGACCAAACAGAAGCAGAAGATATTAAGAAGAGGTGGCAAGAATTCACAGAAGAACTGTACAAAAAAGATCTTCTTGACCAAGATAACCACGATGCTGTGGTCACTGACCTAGAGCCAGACATCCTGGTCCTGGAATGTGAAGTCAAGTGGGCCTTAGAAAGCATCATTATGAACAAAGCTAGTGGAAGTGATGGAAGTCCAGTTGAGCTCTTTCAAATCCTGAAAGATGATGCTGTGAAAGTGCTGCACTCAACATGCCAGCAAATTTGGAAAACTCAGCAGTGGCCACAGGACTGGAAAAGGTCAGTTTTCATTCCACTCCCAAAGAAAGGCAATGCCAAAGAATGCTCAAACTACCACACAATTGCACTCATCTCACATGCTAGTAAAGTAATGCTCAAAATTCTCCAAGCCAGGCTTCAGCAATATGTGAACCGTGAACTTCCAGATGTTCAAGCTGGTTTTAGAAAAGGCAGAGGAACCAGAGATCAAATTGCCAACCTCTGCTGGATCATGGAAAAAGCAAGAGAGTTCCAGAAAACAATCTATTTCTGCTTTATTGACTATGCCAAAGCCTTGACTGTGTGAATCACTTTGCTTACCCAGCCTTAAATTATGGACTATCATGATATGATAACCACTTTTCTACTTCCTTATACATACCTTCAACTATCTTGTCTGTTCTTGCTTTTAGTTACACTTGCTTAGAAAAACCCTAGTTTTGACTGTTTACTGTCTATATATTCTATATACATGCTGCATAGCTGAGTATGGCTGGCAAAAAACAAAGAAAAAACACCCCAAAATAGAACAAATACCAAATAATCAAACAAAAATTCCCAAAACACACAGAAATTTTGCAGTCCCACTATAAATCATGGTTAGTAATCTCAAGTGGATCCAGAGGATTTCTAACATTTTCCTCTCATCTATTTACTCTTCTAGACAAATATTTTATATATTCTCTTTTCTTTTAAAAACTTTCAACAACCCCTAGTCCTCACCAATCTAATCTCACTTTAGCTAGTGATATTGCATTATGTTCCACCATATAAATGCAATTATTCAGACTTTTCCCCATATGCTTTCCTATTATATGTGCAAACTTATCTATGTTTGAGTCCATATGTTTTGCCCTTCTTTCCTCCTTTGTGTGTGTTAGTTGCTCAGTTGTGTTTGACTCTTTGTGATCCCATGGACTGTAGCCCAAGAGGATCCTCTGTCCATGGAATTTTCCAGAAAAGAATACAGGAGTGGGTAGCCATGCCCTTCTCCAGGGGATCTTCCTGACCCAGGGATTGAACCTGGGTCTCCTACAAAGCAGGACAATTGGGAAGCTCCTCTTTCCTTCTAATGTGGTTCAAATTGCACATGCTCCTAGCTAAGACCAACATTTCTACTTGTTCAATAGAGCTCATTTCCTGTTACCTACTTAAGAATATGACCCTAGCAATTATCCTTTTTCTATGGATTAATGCATTTTTCTTTATGAAATAATTTTTATCAATGGAGAAGTATTTTTTAAATTTATCTTGTTATAAGAGAGTATCTCTGACCCACATTTCTCTTCAAATATTGTCCTATTTCTCTCGTTTTGATAAAAGCTTTTGAAAAATTTGTCTACATTTAATTTCTTAATTTGCTTCTATTTTCTTTTTTGTAAACATTTTATTTATTTATTCACTTATTTTTAGCTTCACTGGATCTTTGTTGCTGCCACACAGGCTTCCCCTACTTGCAGAGAGTGGGGACGACTCTCTAGTTGTGATGTGTGGGCTTCTCGTTGTGGTAGCTTCTCTTGTTGCAGAGCATGGGCTTTAGAGCACATGGGCTTCATTAGTTACCACAAATGGACTCCAGAGCACAGGCTCAGTAGTTGTAGCACACAGGTTTAGTTGCCCCATAGCACATGGAGTCTTCTGAGAGCAAGGTTCAAACCTGTGTCCCCTGCATGGGCAGGCAGATTCTTAACCACTGAACCACCAGGGAAGTCCACTCAATTTTCTTTAGATTATATTATGATAAGGCTTTCTTCCTCAACAAAATAATGAAGCGGTTCTTATGAAGGTCATCAATTACTTTCCCATTTTAAAATCCAATGATTTATTCTCAGTACCTATTTTTACTTTGTTTATCATCAGGATTAGCTATAGTTGATCACTTCCTTTTCCCTACAAGTCTCCAAAATCTGATCTTTTCCCACTTCCTTGGCTCCTTACCAGGCTTATTCTTTTGTATACAATTATTTTCTTCCCAGGTGGTCTAGTTCAGACCTTAAGTATCATTCATACACTACGACTCCCAAATTTGCATCTTGAGCCTGTACCTCTTCACCTAATTCTCAGTTCACATATCCAAATGCTCATTCAACATCTTTACTTTCATAACACTCAGCATCTCAAATGTGATATTTCTGAAACTCAGTTTTATTCCTCTTAAATCTACTTTTCTCCCTTTCCTCCACATCTCAAGTTAATAATGATTTAATTTTTTGTGACTTTTTGTTCAAGTCAAAAATCTTGATTTCACTTTTAAAGACTGGCTGTCTTTTTCCAATGTACCACACTCAGTAGAGGAGAGATATCCTATTGTCTCTATGTTCAAAATATTTTCTAAAATTCCACTATCACCAGTCTGGTCTTGCCACCATCTTCTCTTTTTTGGATTATTACAATAGACCCTAATTAATCTCTTCACTTGTTTTGATTTTCTCCAGTCTATTTTGGACATAAAATCTACATTAATTATTTTAAAATAAAATATCAGTATATTCCTACGAAGGCTGATTTGTGATTTGCTTTGTTTACTGGGCTTCCCTTATAGCTCAGTCGGTAAAGGATCTGCCTGCAATGCAGGAGACCCCGGTTAGATTCCTGGGTCAGGAAGATCTGATGGAGAAGGGATAGGCTATCCACTCCAGTATTCTTGGGCTTCTCTTGTGGCTCAGCTGGTAACGAATCCACCCACAATGAGGGAAACCTGGGTTCGATTCCTGGGTTTGGAAGATCCCCTGGAGAAGGGAAAGGCTACCCACTCCAGTATTCTGGCCTGGAGAATTCCATGGACTATACAGTCCATGGGATCACAAAAGTAGGACAAGACAGCGATTTTCACTTTCACTTGTTTACTGTACATCTCCAATATCAAGTACAGGGCCTGGGACTAAATGAATGTGTAATCTTCTTAAGTGTGACTTTATTTGTTGGAATTCTTGAAGTTTCCATTGAGGGCATGTTCCTCCAAAAAGTTTTGTCTTTGTTTTTGCTAAGTGTCTTTGAGTTTTTATCAGGTTGGCATTTTTTTTTTTTTTTTTTTTTTAGTTACTTACTTGAGGGAATCTCTTGGCTATGTAGATTCAGTTCCGTTCAGTCACTCAGTCATGTCCCACTGTTTATGACCCCATGGACTGCAGCACACCAGACCTCCCTGTCCATCACCAACTCCCAGAGCTTATTCAAATTCATGTCCATCGAGGCAGCAATTCCATCCAACCATCTCATCCTCTGTTGTCCCCTTCTCCTCCCACCTTCAATCTTTCCCAGCATCAGGGTCTTCCCAGCATCATAATTTATGTAATCTATGTAGTCCATAGAATTTATGTAAATTACATAAATTCTAAGTCTGAACCTTGTTTGATACAGATCACTGATGATGGCATCACAGTTGAGATCTTTTGATGAATCAAGGCCGAGAGTGACCAACTTCCTTGTCATCTTCCTCCATGCTTTCTTCCTTTTTTATTCCTTCCTTCCTTTTTCTTTTTGCATTCCTTTTTTATTATAGTTTTACTGAGAGTAAACATTTAGAGGAATTGAGGGGTAGTCTGGAATTTTTGTAGGGAATCTTGACTCCAGCTTTCCATCTTGCAGAAGTCCATGATGACCCAGACTGACACAGACCATTACTCTACCCACCAGATTTAATGCTGTGAATTTCAATAGTTTTTAATATTTATAATCCTAGGATATTTTCCTAATTTTCTTATAAGCTTCATAGTCATAACATTTGACTTAGAATTTCTAGGTGTTTATATGTATCTTACTTGCAATATTTGTGAAATTTCTCTCTTACCATTTCTTAATTTTAATTAAATAGCATTAGTGGTAGAAGATCTAAAAGTATTTTGTATTTAACCACTTGCTGTTACTGCATGAGTTAAAATAAAAATAAACAAAAAATCCAAAAGGCTCTTTCATTAGTACTTGAATAGACTAATTAAACTGAATGTGCATTGAAGTCTAATCATGCAGATATTTGATTTTGGCCTTTCAAAGAGGACTTAGTTTAAGTCCATTTTATAGGAATAATGACAGGGATGTTAATCTAAGGGAGAAAGTTAGTAACAACAGAGTTATTTCAAATATCAGTGATAAATGTGCTCACATTTTTTGCTTAGAAAACAGAAACATTTACTTCAGAGCTTTGACCTGAATCAATAGTAAGCACAAACCAAACTCGCCTCAAATTCTTAGTAAAATTTTATTATTGCTAGAGGTTGCACAGTCAATACTGTTCATTCTTACAAACTCTGGGTTCTTAAAAAAATGGTACTGTTTTGTGGATAAGTAATATTTATTTCTTAATTTTTCAGAAGGATAACAACTGAAAAGTGATATCTGCTTATAGAAAATTCTTTATATCTTGTTTATATGATAAAACTCTAAACTAGAAAAGTATCTCATAATATATATATTTATATAGCATATATATACATACAGGCATATAAACATTATAAAATTGGGTTTCTGTGTATGAACAATGGAATGGATACAAATTAGTAGAATAAAAAAATGGATTATCTCTCTGGGAGATAAATTTGACTTAAGGGCAGGTCTCTAAAAATTATTCCTAGTCTGACCATATTTTTATATTTCTGTTAGTTAGTGAAGGTATTGAGAAAATAGAATCGCATTTGAGAAAGAGACAGGTTTTAATTTAGAATTTTAGGAGATACAGTTGAAGAATGCAGCCCTTGAGGAGTCCAGTCCAGAAGAGAGCTACTCCTGAAACAACTCTGAATACTTGGGGAAGTCCTGTCTGCATGATTTGTTCCTGTTCAGTCACCGTCTCATGTCTGACTCTTTGTGACCCCATGGATGGCAGCATGCCAGGGTTTCCAGTTCTTCACCATCTCCTGGAGTTTGACCAAGTTCATGTCTATTATGTCAGTGATGTCATCCAACCATCTCATCCTATGTTGTCCCCTTCTCACCCTGCTTGCAGTCTTTCCTAGCCACAGGGTCTTCTCCAATGAGTTGGCTCTTCGCACGAGGTGGCCAAAGTATTGGACTTAAGCATCAGTCCTTCCAGTGAATAGTCAGGGTTGATTTCCTTTAGGATTGACTGGTTTGATCTCCTTGCATTCCAAGGGACTCTTCAAGAGTCTTCTCCAACACCACTGTTTGAAGGCATCAGTTCTTCAGCACCCAATCTTCTTTATGGTCCAACTATCATATCTGTACATGACTACTGGAAAAACCATAGCTTTGACTATATAAACCTTTGTTGGCAAAGTAATGTCTGCTTTTTAATATGCAGTCTAGGTTTGTCACAGCTTTTCTTCCAAGGAACAAGTTTCTTTTAATTTCATGGTTGCAGTTCTTATATGCAGTGATTTTGGAGCCCCAAAAAAGAAAGTCTGTCACTGTATCCATTGTTTCCCCTTCTATTTGCCATGAAGTGATGGAATCAGATGCCATGATCTTAGTTTTTTGAATGTTGAGTTTTAAGCTAGATTTTTCACTCTCCTCTTTCACCTTCATCATCTGCTATACATTTCTTCCTCCACCTTCCCATAATTTTACCAGATTCAAGTCCAGTTGATAGCTGCTGGAGTCAATACTTGAAAGATAAGTTTTGGTTAGAAGGAAAAGTTGCTTTATTCAGGAGGCTGGGAGAAGGTGGATTCATGGTCAAGAATCAGTTCTAAAGATAGATCATTTAACATATAACCAACCATCGGTCTCAAAAACTTACATAATTGTATTTTACCTCTAACAGGTGGAACAGTTCTCAGAGCTTTCTGAGAATCTCTTCCTGGGTTATAATCCTAGTTTGGCTTTAACAAATTTTTCTTTCTTAGATTGATTAATTTTTCATTTAGATCAGTATGATTCATATGTCATTCAGATGAATAGAAATAAAGAAGAAAAAGATTTCCTCCCTTTGAGGGAGAAAGGGGACAGGATATCATCTTTAAAATGTGAGGTAAACAATTAGAATCAACTAGGTCCAAGACAGAAGATGATTCACTTCTACTAGACCTTGAGCCTCAGTATGGGTTCATTGTGTTACATCAGCAAGCTAAATGACATACCAACAAGCACCATGACATTTCCTAGGCCAACCATAAAAGGCCAAAATGTAGGTGGTGGTCCAATTCCTGGAAATCCCCCAATGGCCCCAATAGTTGGAATACTTCTCCCACTCATTAGCCTATGAAAATACCCACTACTATAAAAAACTTACAACTCCATATGCAGGGGCCTCGCTTGCCTTCTGAGATGGCTCACACTCTATGGAGGGTGTATCTCCATGTATAAACATTCTTTCACTTTACTATAGCTTACATTCAGAAAACTAAGATCATGGATCCTGTCCCATCACTTCATGGCAAATAGATGGGCAAACAGTGGAAACAGTGGCTAACTTTATTTTTCTGGGCTCCAAAATCACTGAAGATGGTGATTGCAGAAATTAAAAGACGCTTACTCCTTGGAAGGAAAGTTATGACCAACCTAGATAGCATATTAAAAAGCAGAGACATCACTTTGTCAACAAAGGTCCATCTAGTCAAGGCTATGGTTTTTCCACTGGTCATGTATGGGTATGAGAGTTGGACTATAAAGAAGGCTGAGTGCCAAAGAATTGATGCTTTTGAACTGTGGTGTTGGAGAAGACTCTTGAGAATCCCTTGGACTGCAAGGAGATCCAACCAATCCATCCTAAAGGAGATCAGTCCTGGGTGTTCATTGGAAGGACTGATGTTGAAGCTGAAACTCCAGTACTTTGGCCACCTGATGTGAAAAACTGACTCATATGAAAAGACTCTGATGCTGGGAAAGATTGAAGGCAGGAGGAGAGGGGGGCAACAGAGGATAAGATGGTTGGATGGCATCACTGACCCAATGAACATGGGTTTGGGTGGACTCTGGGAGTTGGTGATGGACAGGGAGGCCTCGCATGCTGCAGTTCATGGGATCACAGAGTTGGACATGACTGAGCAACTGAACTGAACTGACTCTTGAATTATTTCCTGTGAGAAGCCAAGAACTCACACTTGTTAGCTGTCCCAGGGACTCACCTGGGACCTGGGATATGATCATCCTCTCGCACCCCCACTTTCATTTCCTGCAAAATGCTACAGCATGAAGGAAGAGACTACATACTCTACAGTAAAAGGATAATGACTGTAGGAAACCTAGGTTATCAAACTAGCTAGAAATACTCATATGGACACAGAGTCATCTCACAGTAGATCAGCACTATTATAATGTAAGTCAAAAGAAAGATGTCAAAGAAAATACATTTGTAGCTACCAAAATGCTGCCCAAAGGGACAGAAACTCAATCAGGTCTTTACTGCTGGTGGGTTACCTCCTATGATTGAGTACTTAGGGGTGCTAACAGCTCTAAGATAGCCACCCAGAAGGAAAGAGCTTCTATCTTTCAATGTGCAAAGTGAGCCTGAGATAAATCTGACTGATACTTCCAGAGTCACATTTAGACTATTGTGTTCAGGGAAATGTGGCCTTTTACCTGAACAGGACTCTCTGTGTGGCCTTCTTGGGACAGACTTTTTCACAATATCCTCTACTTTAGTCCTTTTCTGAAGTACCTAGATAACAGTACCTGATGCACATTTCCTGAGTTGTTTTATAGATGTGAAAAACCTTCACCAAATGGAAGCTGTTAACTACTTGACGACCAGGGAGGACATACTCCCAGGACTACTGGAGTCTAAGGATTTATTTGTTAATCCCTTTGACACCACCATGTTACCTCACCATCAGCCAGACCAAGAATTGTGTACAAGCTGATCACAGAATCTGTGACTCCCCTCCCTTACCTGGCTTTTTAAAATGCTTTGCTAAAAACCTTCAGGGAGTTTGCCATTTTCTTAGGGCATGACCCACCAGTCTCCTTGCTTGGCTATGCAATAAACCTTTTCCTGCTCCAAACTCTGACATTTCACTTTGTTAGGCCTCACTGTGCATAGGACACATGAATTTGTGCTAACAGCATGGCTATAAACTGGGGGGTGGGGGGCGCAGGATTAGAAGTTAGAAGGAAGGAAGTCATAGAGGGAGAATCTTAGAGAACTGACAACAACTTCCATGGCCTATGTAATAA
The DNA here is from genome assembly GCF_029378745.1 of Bos indicus. NCBI lineage: Eukaryota > Metazoa > Chordata > Mammalia > Artiodactyla > Bovidae > Bos > Bos indicus. The sequence continues at coordinate 26,431,288 of NC_091760.1, read as the reverse complement.
TTGAAGTTCTCATTTGTCAAAAGGCTTTAAACTAGTTGTTAATTTCCAGTTTTAGACCTGAAATTTTCTGCTTTTGATTATAAGCTTAATTTGTCTTCACAGCAGCAGATACATTTGAAATATGAAGAAATAAATCAGATACTTAATATTCTTTCACCTTTTGAAAGCATTTTTGCTTATAGACAACTTCTTAATCTCAAGATATTTTTTAAAGGCTCATTTTGTCCATGGCTTTTACTATGTCTATTACTTCCATAGGAATTCTCATATTTTTTTTTCTCCTTTTATGTTTCCTCTTTGCCTATTTCATTATTCATTTCCTTCTTTGAATGCTTCAGCCATGCAAGGTCATGCAGTGATTTCAGAAGTCTGTTAGTGAAGGACTTAATTTTTCAAAGGTAAATGGAGCTTAAGACTACCTTTTAATTGGTTTATTTTGCCTCTCTTCTTTCTAACCACATCCTGACTCCACGTGTTCCACACAGTTTTAGGTGTTAGTGATGTCATGAACTACAAACTAAAATTTTGGCAGCAATACAGAGAAAGACCTAATTCTCTAATAGACCTTGAATATATTTGCAATTGCTAAACTAATATTTGGTAGGTGATTTGAGATCTAAAACTATACAACATATTTACTTAGGAATAGACTCATTCAACCTGTTATTTACCTTTTGTCCAAAATGAAGTAGAAAATAAAAGGCTATGTGCATGTGAATATTGTGCTGTGTACATATTTCATGGTGGCAGTCAAAGTTTGTAGAATATTTGCACTGAGACCTACCATATTATACAATTTGAAGTTCAGCTCTATTTTTAAGAGGAAAACATATCTGGATGATCAAGCATATTATAATATGGTATAATTGGAAATTTACTTGGAACAATAAAAAACGTTGGCTACAGATGTATGCAAGGGTTTTATATTAGAAATATGAGCAGAAATACATATGGAGAAGATTTTAGCAGAAACCAAGGAGTTCCTGTGTCCATAGAGACAATTACAAAGGCACAATCTGGGTGGTCTAGACTCTCATGTTAGCAATACTTTTCATCCCAGGATAAATCAATATACCATAAAAACTGGTCAAATAAGAAGGACAATGACACAGAATAATACTTGCAGCAATTAAAATGCTGTCCACACTGCACTTCTGAAAGTATTAGTGGTCCATGACCTAGATTTTTAGTTACTGATAATAAATGCAATCTCACTGAAAGTCCTGTTGTGTCAGGCTTTCAGCTCAACATATTTTATATCCATTCTGTGATGTAGGTAAAAGCTGATAAATGATGAAGCTGCCCACACATACCAATATATAACTTAGAGGTATTAAGTTATAAACCTAGGACTCTCTGATTCCAAAGCTGAGAAACTGAATATTGAACAAGAATTTTATATTTTAATGATATCTGTAAAATCTCAATAAACAAGTTTGGTAATAAGCATAGATATTTCACATTCATAATGCTCGAGTTATTCACTGAAAACCTATTTGATAGTATCTTCTTTTTATACCAAATAATTTGAACACAGCAGCTATTTCTCCATTCAAACAAGGTACAACTAGCCCAGTATCTTTTTAGGCAAATGCTAGAAGCTCTCAAGAGAAAGATGGTTGAAATGTCAAAGGGGGCCAAAAGACAGCTCAACAATAGATCAGACAGCAACTCAGAACTGGCTGTGGTTTACTGTTCAGCACCATTAGAATGTGGATTGTCTATTTCAAACAGTTAATGGGATGGAAATTGCATGTAAGTTTTCTTTGCATCAATAAAAAGAAGCTCAACAATGAGGTCTTGTATGAAAAATAGACAGTGAAAATGTGATAAAAGAAATACTTTGACAGATCCGCTAAACATCATGTACTGCTGAAGCAGAAAGTTTTAATGTATATTTCTGTGCTTGTGCTAATGGACCACAGTTGTAAAATAAGACACATCTAATCCATATGATATTTTGATCTGTGATGGTGACATTTATGAAATAATGAATATTGGAGTTCTGTCCTCGAATTTTGGATGAAGATGTTTGGTATCTAAAGAGATGCAAGTCAGTAAAGAAATGAAGCAAGACTTTTACTACCCAAATACAGAGAACTAGCCATACAAAAGATGTAGACAAGAAGTGGCCCACTGAAAATAGATTTGTCCAATAATGAGCAGCAACCCTTACATTAGGACAACCAAAGGTCAGAATGGGCCACTCCAGCTCCAAACATCTTGATAGATAAATGAGTGACTATAATAGTCTAATAAAAATCCCAAATCTCTTCTATTACAATATGTAACTGGATGATTATTAGCCTTGTTTTTCGTTCTTTAAAGAATGGGCAAGATAATGATATGTTACAATCTGTGGGAATGTTGTAATTTACATTTATATTTGAGGGTTGCTTTCCAACATGTCTCTCTCTTAAAGGCTCCCTTACACTTTTCACCACAAAATAAACAAAAGAAAGAAACTACTTGCTTTAAAATTGAAGCAAGCAATGCTCTACCAGTGTTCTTTTCATTATATGAAAAGCACTGGTTAGAGAGAAGAAGGTTGCAGATTATACAACCTCAGAATATTTGAAGCACCAATCTGCATTTTATAGATACATATACAATCTTTTTCTTTTAAGCCTTTTGCTTATCTACTATTAGAAGAAGCTTGTAGGAAAATTGAGTATCAATAATTACATTCCTGGAGGACTAGTTAAATTAGAATTTGATCTTAAACTTCCTTTTGTTTGAACCTTCTTTTTTTCTTTTTTGTTAGGTAGTTAGAATAGGGGAAAGGAGTCCAGAATGGCGGTGGGTAAAAGATAAGGAAGAGAAAAGCCCGTGAAAATAGAACAAAGAAAGGTCCAAGGACTGTAGTGAGGACCTCAGGTAGAACAAACAACACTCCTTGCTAACCCAATTTACATAGGGCAGGCCCGGGGCAGCGGGCGGTGGGGGGCGGGGGGGGGGGGGCGCGGGGGGGGCGGGGGGGTGGTGGGAGGGCACATATAAAAAGAGGAACCAAAGGGCTGGGGCTCTCCTTCTCTCTCTCTCCCTCTCTCCTGGGCGCTGGGGCGCTCTTCTCTTTGCGTCTTTGGGTAGACATGTCCTCAAGCTTCAAGGATGGATTTTCCTGTTATTATCTAAATAACATAGAGCTGTAACACTGAGCTATAATACTGATTTGTCTAAGAGCTATCACACGGTCCATTGAAGACCTGAGAGCTATAACGTGGTCTGTCCAAGACCCGAGAGCTGTGACACGCCAAGGGCTTTAATGTCCGTCACTCCAAATCTTCGTTCTGACGAGACAGAACCAAGGGGTATATACTTGCCTGACATTTTTCTACCACTATAATGTTAGAAGTATTTTTGTGAATGAAAATGAGAAGGTGGGCCAAGACAGAAGACAGACAAGAAATAAAGAAGAAATAATTTTTGATATCTTTGCAAATGCTTAGAATATTTTTTTTAATCTCTTTGCTTTAGTCTCATCTACAAAGGGAAAATCATTATAGAGAAATGATTCTCTTATGTGTATAAATCATTGTCTAAAGTACTTTATCATTCCATTTTCAGTGTAATTATATTAAATATTTCAACTGTGGTTATCTACTGTGGAAAAAGAAATCTAATTATGGAGCCCAAGAGTTCTCCATTAGGAGATTGTGGAGAAGAGGAGGAATGAATAAATAAGACTGTAGAGTGTCTACTAAGAAAGTAGGAAAGTCAGAAGAATGTAAGTCAAGTGAAGAAAATGTTTGGAGCATGAAAAAAATCAATCAACTCTGTTTAACGCTGCTCACCAGTAGTTCTGGAGAAGACTGTTGAGAGCCCCTTGGACAGCAAGGAGATTGGACCACTCGATCCTAAAAAACATCAACCCTGAAAATTCATTGGAAGGACTGATGCTGAAGCTGAAGCTCCAACAATTTGGCCACCTAATGATGTGAAAAGTCAACTCATTGGAAAAGACCCTGATGCTGGAAAAGATTGAAGATATGAGAAGAGGGCAACAGAGAATTAGATGGTTGGGTGACATCACCAAATCAACGGATATGTGTTTGGGCAAACCGTGGGAGATAATGGGACCTGGTATGCTTCAGTTGATGGGGTCACAAGAGTTGGACACAACTAAGAGGCTGAAAAACAACAACAACCAGTAGGATGATGATGTAGTTATTAACCTGACAAAATCAGGTTGCTTTGAGAATGAAATTGCAAGTTTACCTCATAGATATTGAGGATTTGGTTCTATGCCACTACAATAAAGCAAATACTACAATAGATTCACAATGACTTTTTAGTTTCATGGTGCATACAAAAGTTGTGTTTACATAACACTTTAAGTCTATTAAGTGTGAAATAGCATTATGCCTAAAATTATATATAAATACCTTAATTAGAAATTACTTTGTTTTATTTTTTAAAAATTGTTAGCTATTATCTGAATTTTCAGTGTTATAATATTTTTAACGGTGGAGGATCTTGTCTTGATGGCTCTCTATTGACCACAGCAGTGGTTGGTGAAGGTTGGGGTGATTGTGCTGATTATTTTAAATAAGACAATGAAGTTTGCTGAATCAATTGAATATCTTTCATGAAAGATTTCTCCATAGTAATGCAATGTTATTTGATACCATTTATCCACAGTAATTTGGACTTTCAAAATTAGAGTCACTTCTCTCAAACCCTGCCACTGCTTTATCAACTGACTTTAAGTGTGTTAATAATTTTTTTGTTCTTATTTCAACAATCTTCACAGAATTATCACCAAGAGTAGATTCTGTCTCAAGAAATCACTTTCCTCACTTAAAAAAAAAAAAAAAACAACTCCTCATGTATTAAAGTGTTATCATGAGATTGCAGCAATTTGTTCACATCACTCCATTTCTAATTCTAGTTTTCTTGCTATTTCCACTATATCCGTAGTTATTTTCTCCTTTGAGTCTTGAACCCCTCAAAGTTATCTGAGAGAATCAGCTCCTCTCAAATCCTCTTATTGTTGATATTTTGACACTTCCCCATGGACCTCCAGTGTTCTTAATGGCATCTTGAATGGCAAATCTTTTCCAGAAAGCTTTCAATTTACTTTGCCCATATTCTTCAGAGGAATTACCATCTATAGCCTTAAGGTAGCAATAGCATTACGAAATGTACTTCTTAAATAATAATAGTTGAAAGTCAAAATTGCTTATTGATCCATAAGCTGCAAACTGTATGCTGTGTTAGCAGGCATAAAACAACATTAATTTTCTTGTACTTCTCCATCAGAACTCCAAACTTGACTATCACTGTGTCTCAGTGAATAGGGAAGCTTGAGGAAAGGGAGAGAGGTGGAAGAAAAGCTGATCAGTAGAGCAGTTAGAGCACATGTAACATTTTTAGTTAAGTTTAACATTTTATATGGGCACCTCAAAATTATTACAATAATGACCTCAAACAACACTGATCACAGATTGCTGTAACAAATATAATAATGAAAAAATTTGAAATAGTGCAGAACTTCCAAAATGTGACAGAGACACAAAGTGAGCAAGTGTAGGTGGAAGAATGGTTCTGTAGACTTGCTCAACACAGGATTGCTATAAACCTTCAATTTGCAAAAAAAAAAAAAAAAAAAAACCACTGTAAAGTGCAATAAGTAAAAATATTAATTGCTCAGCCATGTCCAACTTTTTGTGATCCCATGAACTTAGCCTGTCAGGCTCCTGTCTATGGAATTCTCCAGACAAGAATACTGGAATGAGTAGCCATTCCTTTATCCAGGGGATCTTTATGACCGAGGGATTGAACCTGGGTCTCCCACATTTCAGGCAGATTCTTTACCATCTGAGCCACCAGGGAAGCCCAAAGTGCAATAACGTGAAGAACAATAAAACAAGATAAACCTGTAGACACTATTGATTGCACTAAGAAAAACAGCATAAAACAGGACTCTCCAGGATATGTTAGATTATCTACCAGTAGGATAAGTAAGAAAAAGATTGAGAAATCACTCCTGAATTTAACAGTATGAAGTACATTTCTGATGTTAATGAGAGCAGTACTGATTAGGTGAGAGGGTTGAACACATGACTAAAGTGTTTAGGAGGAGAGGAGAGATTGTGGAGACAAGAATAGGCAACTTTTTAGAGGAGTCATTCTGAAATAATGACTTAAATCAAATTGCAGCTGTAGAAAAGAAAATGTTGTTTAAGATGGTCAAGTTAACGGTATGTTTGCATGGTGGTAGATACCTGTCTCATCAGAGAAGGCAATGGCACCCCACTCCAGTACTCTTGCCTGGAAAATCCCATGGAGGGAGGAGCCTGGTGGGCTGCAATCCATGGGGTCCCTAAAAGTCGGACACAACTGAGTGACTTCACTTTCACTTTTCACTTTCATGCATTGGAGAAGGAAATGGCAACCCACTCCAGTGTTCTTGCCTGGAGAATCCCAGGGATGGGGGAGCCTGGTGGGCTGCCCTCTATGGGGTCACACAGAGTCGGACATGACTGAAGTGACTTAGCAGCAGCAGATGGTCTCATAGCAAAAGAAAAACTGATGGCTAGAAATGAAAAGAGAGAATTGCTGGAGCAAAGTTATTGATTAGCTTGAGAGAGCTTGGGACATAGACCACAAGTGAAGCAATTGATTTTAGATATGAGCAGAAAGGATGGCAGCCCACTCCAGTATTCTAGACCGGAAAATACCATGGGCAGAGGAGCCTGGCAGGTTATAATCCATGGAATCTCAAAGCCTCAGACATGACTGAAGTGACCTAGCATCCACGCATGGATACATGAGCCATAGTATCAAAAGGAGAGACAAATATGTGTGCAAAGGAACACAATAGTTTTCTGGAAAAACAAGATAAAAATCCCAACTGTCTCTCAATTAGGTTCATTATTAAAACCCCTCAGATGAACTAGGACCTTAGGAAAAAACAAAAAGCATTTTAAAATAAAAACCACAAGAGATCAAGAGGAAAGGCTGGAGAACTAAATCAGGGTAAAATGTTTTTGGCCTACAGCATACTGCTTATCCTTTATCTGTGGAGAGTCTCAGTTGACCGCAGACATATATATTGATGAACAAACCTGAAAATTCAACTTCCCTGACTCCAAGTGAATAGGAGGGTCTTCCTTTCAAAGACCTGAGTCTATGCAGGAACCTGGACAAGTGAGGTTCCACTGCAGAAAGAACTGGAACTTGCAGGTGAGCATCACCATCTGCAGGACAATGGAGAAGCAACTCAGACTCAGGTAGCCCAGAGACCTGGCAGCTTGGGGGTAAAAGTTAAAAGATCCTGTATCTTTTGTATTATTTAAGCCCTGCTGCTGCTGCTGCTGCTGCTGCTGCTGCTGCTGCTGCTGCTAAGTTGCTTCAGTCGTGTCCAACTCTGTGCGACCCCATAGAGGGTAGCCCACCAGGCTCCCCGGTCCCTGGGATTCTCCAGGCAAGAACACTGGAGTGGGTTGCCATTTCCTTCTCCAATGCATGAAAGTGAAAAGTGAAAGTGAAGTTGCTCAGTCATGTCCGACTCTTAGTAACCCCATGGACTGCAGCCTACCAGGCTCCTCCCTCCATGGGATTTTCCAGGCAAGAGGACTGGAGTAGGGTGCCATTGCCCTCTCTTAAAAAAAAATTGGAGGATATGGGAGACTGAGAATACAAGTGGTTTGTGGTTTTTTTTGGCTTAGAAATAATTGAGTTTGTGAGACTCAGGATGATCACCTTTTGTTGCTGTTGTTAGTTTAGCTTACTCTAATCACTTTATCTCATTTGACATAGTTTGTGGGTACCTCACTGAAAAAGTGAAAGTGACTCCATGGACTATAGCCTGCCAGGCTCCTGTGTCCACAAAATTCTCCAGTTAAGAATAGTGGAGTGGGTAGCCATTCCTTTCTCCAGGGGATCTTCCAGATCCAGGGATCAAATCCAGGTCTCTTATACTACAGGCAGATTCTTTACAGTCTGAGTCACCAGGGAAGCCCAGATAGTCCATTACCAACACACAAAAGAGGGAAAAAGAAAAAGAGAGACAGAGACACAGGCCGACAGACACACAGACACAAAGACAGAGAGAAAATAACTACAGTTATCTTTCAAAATGGTAAAGAAAAACATTTTTCACCTTCTTTAAGCTTGATCCAGAGCAGTATCACTTGAATTGTATGTCTGAAGGAAAAAGTTAAGAATTCTTAATTTTCTTTTCTATTACTGATATTTAACCCCTGAGTTTTTCTTAAATAATAATGAGTATGGTGAGGAAAGTATGAGAGCCAGTTGGTTGGCATTTTATTCTAAACTAACTTGCAGTGTTTAGGGTATTGGGACTACTTATAAACATAAGTGAGTCTTGCCTCTGAAGATTACAGGTTTTTTGAGGGCGGTGGCTCCTTTCACAACAGCTCCTAGCAGAGATGTGTTAAAAGGTAAATTGAAAAGAAAATGACCTTGAATATTTCAACTGATAGTTTGATGCTACAATATTTTTTTTGACATGGGCTCAAATAAAATTAATGCAGTTTGCACCTGCAGAATTACCAAACAATGAGAGCATAATATAATTCTTTGTGCTGTGTTGTGGTTAAGTATATTCTGAGCAGTCAGCTCACTTTCTGTGTTAGACTTTTGAAGTTATATCAATGTCTTCGACGCACACTGAACTGACAAACACTATAAATATTTAAATTTGAAATAAAGCCTCCTCTTCATAAAGTATGCATTCCTCTTGACTCCTCTGAATTTAGAATTAAAATGAAATTGATATCAACATCAACAAAGACTGTAGTGTCAGTATTCCTTGAATGCAAATACAATAAACACATTCAGCTTTTACCTAAGAACAATGTTTATAGTTCCACAATATAAATAGGGCGTCCAATGAAACAGAGCAATTCCCCAGGGTTGACGAGTTCAGACCTTTGATCTCTCTGTGCCCCTCCTCAGGACTCATGCAATCTGCCCTCTTCTCCCAGAATCATCTGACTGGGAGCCAAATGAACATCAGATTTGTATAAGGCTCTAACTAGACCCTAGGGTTCATTGCCAATTTACTTTGCATTTTGGCAGCATTGATCCGACTTCTCTGCTCCAACTCTCCCCTGCTTATTTATCCATATCAGCTGAACGTTGAATGATTGATTTTGGATCATGCACTTTGACATGGTTATTATTTGTCTCTCTAGATAATCCTAACAACATATTCTCCTGTGCTCACCCCATAAATCCAGTTACTTAACCATGAATTATATTGTGTTTTGTATATGTGATTTCTTTAGAACAAGGAAATTGGAAGTTAGGATTCCGTCCTTGGCAAATTCATTCATTAGCATTGTCCTTTCTTACCTCCCAATTTCTTCCTTATTTTCATACTTATTTGTGAGTTCTTCCTAGCACAAACCATTCTGGTTGATGAAGGACACCAGTGAGATTGATAGCATCCATTCCAATACTTAAGGAATATTCTGCTTTGAGAAAGATTAAAATATCTCCGTAAAACTCAATTTAAAACACTGAAGGAATGAGAAAGGGAGAAAGAAAGATAAGGACAAACTCATGATTGTGGACAGTGGAGGAAAACTTTTACTAGTTGGAAGGCAATGGGAGACTGTGACCACCTTTGAGTTTCCATTCAGGGAGAAGTGATCTCAATGCTGATGACCTCTACTCCCTAATAGTTTATTTGCTTAATATATACAAACATTTTTGTCTAATTAAGAGAATGAATAGGACTTCCCAGGGGGCTCAGTGGTAAAGAATCCACTCACCAACACAGGAGATGTGAGAAACTCAGGTTCAATCCCTGCCTCGGGAAGATTCCCTGGAGGAGGAAATGGCAACCCACTCCAGTCTCTTGCCTGGAAAATCCCAGAGACAGAGAAGTCTGGTGGGCTATAGTCCATGGGGTCTCAAAAAGTCCAACACAACTTAAAGACAGCATGCATGAATGCAAGAGAATGAAATAGTATACAAGGGCTTAAAATGAAGTGAAAGAGTTCCTTGTCTCACCTATCACATCCAGTTTTGCTCTGTAATACAATTTCTTTTAAATGTTGATCAAATTATTTATTTATTATAAATAAATTCACCTTACACATTGTTATAGACTCACTTGTGTTTCAGGAAAATTCATATGCTGCATCCCTAACACCCCAGTGTGACTGAATCTGAGGATAGAGCCTTTAAAACTTATTTATTGTTTGAAAGTGTTGAAAGTGTTAATCATTCAGTTGTGTCCAACTGTGACCCTATGCTCTGTAGCCCACCAGGCCCTTCTGTCCATAGAATTCTCCAGGCAAAAATACTGGAGTGGGTAGCCTTTCCCTTCTCCTGGAAATCTTCCCGAACTAGGGATCAAACCCATGTCTCCAGCATTTCAGGCAGATTCTTTATTATGTGAGCCACCATAGTTATTTTGGCTCCCCACTGTAGAGTTGAACCCTGGTCTTCTGAGTGACAGGTGGGGATACTTACCACTATCAGTTCAGTTCAGTCACTCAGTCCTGTCTGACTCTTGGTGACCGCATGAACCACAGCACGCCAGGCCTCCCTGTCCATCACCAACTCCCGGAGTTTATCCAAACTCATATCCATACTCACCACTATACTTATTACTTATTCAGCTCAGTTCAGTTCACTTCAGTCGCTTAGTCATGTCCAACTCTTTGCGACCCCATGAACTGCAGCACGCCAGGCCCCCCTGTCCATCACCATCTCCCGGAGTTCACTCAGACTCACGTCCATCGAGTCAGTGATGCCATCCAGCCATCTCATCCTCTGTTGTCCCCTTCTCCTCCTGCCCCCAATCCCTCCCACCATCAGAGTCTTTTCCAATGAGTCAACTCTTCGCATGAGGTGGCCAAAGTACTGGAGTTTCAGCTTTAGCATCATTCCTTCCAAAGAAATCCCAGGGCTTATCTCCTTCAGAATGGACTGGTTGGATCTCCTTGCAGTCCAAGGGACTCTCAAGAGTCTTCTCCAACACTACAGTTCAAAAGCATCAATTCTTTGGCGCTCAGCCTTCTTCACAGTCCAACTCTCACATCCATACATGACCACTGGAAAAACCATAGCCTTGACTAGACGGACCTTTGTTGGCAAAGTAATGTCTCTGCTTTTGAATATGCTATCTAGGTTGGTCATAACTTTCCTTCCAAGGAATAAGCGTCTTTTAATTTCAAGGCTGCAGTCACCATCTGTAGTGATTTTGGAGCCCAGAAAAGTAAAGTCTGACACTGTTTCCGACTGTTTCCCCATCTATTTCCCATGAAGTGATGGGACCAGATGCCATGATCTTTGTTTTCTGAATGTTGAGCTTTAAGCCAGCATTTCACTCTCCACTTTCACTTTCATCAAGAGGCTTTTGAGTTCCTCTTCACTTTCTGCCATAAGGGTGGTGTCATCTGCATATCTGAGGTTATTGATATTTCTCCCAGTCATCTTGATTCCAGCTTGTGTTTCTTCCAGTCCAGCGTTTCTCATGATGTACTCTGCATATAAGTTAAAAGAGCAGGGTGATAATATACAGCTTTGACGTACTCTTTTTCCTATTTGGAACCAGTCTGTTGTTCCATGTCCAGTTCTAACAGTTGCTTCCTGACCTGCATGCAGATTTCTCAAGAGGCAGGTCGGGTGATCTGGTATTCCGATCTCTTTTAGAATTTTCCACAGTTTATTGTGATCCACACAGTCAAAGGCTTTATACCTATTATTAATTAATGTTAAATGAAGTCAAAAGAGTATAGCCTTAATCCAGTATAACTGGTGTTCTTATAAAAGAAAAGAAAGAGACATTTGGGAGGAGTTTGCATAGAGAAAAACCAAGTAAGTACGCAGTGAGAAGACAGCCATCTGTTAGTCAGACCAGAGAAGAAACTAGCTTACTGGTACCTTGATCTTGATGTCTGGACTCAAGAACTGTGAGACTATAGATATGTATGATTTGAGCCACCCAGTGTGTGGTATTTTTTAATTTTTTGGTTGTATTCCAAAACTAACATACATATGATAAACCACAAAAGAATGTATGGAGAAAAGTGAAAGTCTTTATAACTCCCATCTTCTAGTTTTCTTCCAAAGCAACTAATCTTATCAAATATTTGTGTATTTTGTAGAGGCAGCCACTTCTATATAGTTCTGTATTTGGTCTTTCAGTTATCAAATCCATGTCTCTAAATAGTTCACTTGCCTTGCAGTTTATTTATCAATTTTAGACTTTTTATATCGATTGCCTTTTTATATTGGTAACAATTAATGAGGTTTACTTATACCGCCCTCCTCTTTCCTCCTTTCTTTCTTACCACGTAATTATATCAGTCTTCCAAGTTCTACTAATCCATTCTTTAATTTGTTATGGCATGCTTAAATTCTTTATTATTCATCATGGAACTGAGGGCATCAGTAGTTCCAATCTTCACCTGAACTTCCTTCCCCTGTTTTACCTCCAAACTCTGACACACACATACATACAAACACCCTGGTGTGCACACATGTGCACAAGCAGATGCACAACAGCAGGGGTTACCTTGATAGGAGAATAGTAAGTCCTCATAATGTCTTCCACTTACTTAGAAAATACTAATGCGGGAAAGCCTGCTTTTGAATTTGGCCCTGCTTTAAATGTACCAAAGTAGTCATTATAAAACCTTGGACTTGTCTTTGTTTTGCCAGAAGATGGTCATCACAAACCAGGTGGTTCTGCTGCTTGAAGACAAAGTGTGACATTAGCTTTTGCTTTTATGTACCTGTAGATTTCTATTATAGTTTGGAAATGGGAGAATAACAACAACAAAAAGATGGGGAGATGTCTGCAACATTCTCTTTAAAAATAAATAAAACTTTATCCTCCACATGGGAAAGGCCAATTTAGATTTATATTGTATTTTTTAAAAAGGGTTCTGTTTAACCTGGATCGATATTTTACTGTCACTGGGATTTAGTGTTTGTTTTGGGGAGAACTGTGTTTTTCAGGGGGTGTGTATGTGTCCCAGCTGGCTAGAAAGAATAAAGAGGACTGTGCAAAATGCATATTGACTAGAAAAAGTGAATGAGGTTGGGATTTAGAGTGCTAAATTTCATTCTAGAGAGCATTATAAAAAATGCCACCTCCAACCCCACCCTGTCCTATATATTCTAGAATGAATATCTTAGACTTTGGGTGATATATGACTGATTGTCATTTTGTTCAGAGATTTTCAAGTGGAGGAAGAAAGATTAAAGCTAGACTGAAAGCAGCTGCTGTGCATCCTTTAAAGTTATAAGCATGAGATGTATATTTATAATATAGAGGTTTATAATATATGAAGGCACACTCTCTGTGAGTGGACCTTTGCAAGACTAGGATTTGTGCCTATGAAATGATCACTTCCAAATGTTTTAACTAGTCTCTCTTGTCTCTTAAGGGAGAGCAATCTCACTTGGTATGCATTATCTCCACATTTTGTAAAGAACCTCCTGCCAGTGCAGGAGTCATAAGAGATGCGTGTTTGATCCCTGGGTCAGGAAGATCCCCTGGAGAAGGAAATGGTAACGCACTCCAGGATTCTTGCCTGGAGAATCCCATGGCCAGAGAAGTCTGACGGGCTACAGTCCATAGGATCACAAAGAGTCAGGCACAACTGAAGTGACTTAGAATGCATGCATGTCTTCATTCAGCAGCTCCCAATTCTTCAGTTAAGTCTCATGTCACAGTATGGTTTCCTATAGTAGTAGTATGCATAATTAAGGGAAGAGAGAGTGAAAGGAGGGCTTTCTTGCGGCTCAGCTGGTAAAGAATCCTCCTGCAATGCAGGAGACCTGGATTCAATCCCTGGGTAGGGAAGATCCCCTGGAGAAGGGAAAGGCTACCCATTCCAGTACTATGGCCTGGAGAATCCTGTGGACTATATAGTCCATGAAGTTGCAAAGAGTCGGACACAACTGAGTGACTTTCACTTTCACTTTTCACAGTGAAGGGAAAGGTGGGTTACCCTACTTCTGCCATTCATTGGGGAAATTTAGAGAAAGTTTCCATAGATTGTCACTGGCAGAATAGGTAGCTATAACCCTTAGAAAACCTGGAACTATCTGGAAAAACCTCACATAGAGCAACAGTTGCCATATGGCAAGTCAGAAATGGGCATTCAAAAATGCCTTCTTTCCCAAATATGCTAAAGGAAGATTGCCTTTGAAGGTGATGGGAAAAATTAGAGCTGTAAGTAAAATACATCGAATATACAACTTCAATCTTTTTTTTTTTTTGTCTTTAAAAAAAAATCTCAAATTTTGTGTTGTACTTTCATTTCTGGGCTTCCAGGTGGTGCTAGTGGTAAAGAATCCACCTACCAATGCAGAAGACATAAGAGATACAGATTTATTACCTAGGTGGTGAAGATCCCCTAGAGGAAGGCAAGGCAACCCACTCCAGTATGCTTTCCAGGAGAATACTATGAAAAGAGGACCCTGATGGGCTACAGTCCATAAAGTCTCAAAGAGTCGGAAGTGACTGAAGGGACTCAATATGCACACGCTTTCATCTTTAAATGATAGAATCAAAGATACAAGTCTATAGAGTTGATCTGCAACTGCGTTAGTCTTCTTAGAGTTGCCCTACGTAAAACAGAGTAGTCACATGTGAGGAAGTAGTTGTACATGTGGAGTGTTCAAACAGAAATTGGGCTTATGCAGTTGTGCATATTCAAAATATAAAATGTCAGCACCAACACCATTTTATATTTATGACATCTCATCTGACAAGAAAATCACATCCTTTCAATTCAGTGATGAAGGAGCATTTGAGCCAGGCAAATGTATTTTCCATTTGAACTTTTTATTTCTTTATTGTTTCACGTGATTTTGGTTTTGCTGCCCTTCTTATAGGACTGATAAGTTTCATTCAGGGAGAAAAACTCACATATTCATGGTCAATTTATATTGCAAAGAAACCAATAAAACTCTAAAATCCTATTATCTTCATAAAAAAGTCAAGAACCTGCTGTGTTCAAAGAATTAAATATCTTATCTCTGAATTTGCTGATAATCTAGTTAGGGAGGCAAGGTAAAATAAGATGAATAACAGTGCAAAGCAGCATATGCTAAATATATTCATTAAACTTTTTTTTTTAAAAAAAGGTTTAAATACATTTATTTCTCCCACAGTATATAAACAAGCAGCCTAGGCATTGTAGGAGATAAAACAATTTTCTTTAAAAGGCAAGGTCCTTCCCTTTTAAGGAGTTCCCAGTCTAATGAGGGAATGATGTGGAGAATTTGAATGCAAACAGTGATTTAAGAAAGAATAAATATGAGAATTAGCTAGTCACCCTCAGGTTTAAAAAGTTGAAGACTGGGTTTATTGTGTTTCCTTGAAAATCCTTGACAAATATCACTGTTGAGAAATCCTTCATACGTGTCTTGACATGAGAATAAGCCAAGTGAATAATACCAGGGATAGCTCATGTTTACTGAACATCATCTATATGCGAGACACTACATTAGCATTTTCACTGCCTCTTTGGCCTTGAAGTGCTATATGCTTCCTGCACTTGCAGCGTACCCTCTCCAAGGTGCCTCTCAATTGTTTGGGGCTTCCCTAGTGGCTCAGACAGTAAAGAATCTTCCTGCAATGTGGGAGAACTGGGTTCGATCCCTGGGTCAGGAAGATCCCCTGGAGAAGGCAATGTGTACCCACTCCAGTATTCTTGCCTGGAGAATTCCATGAACAGAGAAGCCTGGTGGGCTACAGTCCATTCGTTGCAAAGAGTCAGACATGACTGAGCAACTAACACATTCACTTTTCAACAAAACTCTAGAAGAACAGCAGGTTTCTTTCTCAAAGAAGCTTAAAAGTGTCCCAGGGGATGAGAGTAGTAAATTAAACACTAAATTAAAAGTATTTGTCCTAAATTTCTTAAAAATACATTAAGGGGGAATTTTGCATTTTCCATTAAAATCACAGTTAAAAAGAAAATAAATTGAAGTATTCTTCACAAATCATTGGAAGTTCACCTTTGTTTCCACAAAAATGTAAGAATATTTCCCATCAACATCTTATTCACCACTTAAGAATAAATAGACTAACAATGAAGATGCAAGCCCAAAATACATTTCTTTCTCTCCCTCACATATCATCTTTCTCTATGAGTTTATATTTAAATAGACATTGTTGGGGAAAAGTAAATTAACCATATGTTCTATGCTGTTGAGAAATCCATTTCAGTAGAATGACCTATAAATATTGAAAAACTTGAGAACGTAAGTAAATACCAACTGTAAAATCAGTGTAACTGCAGTAATAAAACAGTGAGAGAACAATTACTTTGGATCACTGATAAGGCTTCCTGGAGTAAGAAAACAAAGTACCATAACACACAGCTTTGGAGGAATATATTTTATATACAATGAAATTTACGTATATTAAGTGTACAGTTTGACAAAAAGTATAAAATCTGAAATGTACTGAGAAGTGTATATGTCATGTAATCAATCAAAATACAAGACATTTTCATTGAAAGATAGCAGAATATGCCACCTCAGGTAGGAGAAATTGTTGCTTTGGTTGTTGATTATTTTAAATTGTAGGCACTTGAAAAGTAGCAAATGTAGCCAGAGGCTTTCTTTATCTAAAGACAGGTCTTCCAAAAGGAAGTCAGTTGTCACAAATTCTCTCCCTGAAAGTTTCATCAACAGGGAAAAAGGACTCTTATCAAAGGAAAGGAAACTAGAAGTCCATATCAGATCAGACAAACTGTTACAAACCATCATGCTGCTACTGCTGCTGCTGCATCACTTCAGTCGTGTCCAACTCTGTGTGACCCCATAGACGGCAGCCCACCAAGCTCTGCCATTCCTGGGATTCTCCAGGCAAAAACACTGGAGTGGGTTGCCATTTCCTTCTCCACAAACCATCATATCTCCCACTTATTCTTCTAAAGTCTCATTTACCCTTCTTAAAAATCATTTACTCTCTCCTAAGAGGTTTGGGAGAAGGCAATGGCACCCCACTCCAGTACTGTTGCCCGGAAAATCCCATGGACAGAGGAGCCTGGTAGGCTGCAGTCCATGGGGTCGCTAAGAGTCAGACACGACTGAGTGACTTCACTTTCACTTTCCACTTTCCTGCATTGGAGAAGGAAATGGCAACCCACTCCAGTGTTCTTGCCTGGAGAATCCCATGGACAGAGAAGCCTGGTGGGCTGCAGTCCATGGGGTCGCACAGAGTCGGACACGACTGAAGTGACTTGGCAGCAAGAGGTTTACACACCTCTTCTCCCCTTTCTCTATTAAGATAGTATTTAAGCCTCAATTTCAAGCCACCTCAGGGAGTTACTCTGGTTATCTTCCATATATACCTGGGGTTTAACATGTTAATAAATTTGCTCATTTTTCTCTTGTTAAATGGTCTTTTGTTATAGGGATCTCAGCCAAGAACTCAGAAGAGTAAAGGGAAAATCATTTATCTGCCTCCCTCAACCCTAATCATTTTCCTATTGTTTCCTCTTTTACTTTCCAACCAATCCTGTTCTTCTCTCACCTTTTGCTGTGCTGATTTCATAAGCAAGCTTAGTTTAAGAGCATTGGTCTTTGAATTGACAGATCAAATGTCGGGTTTACAGACACTGTATATGTGAGCATGATTAAGTTACTTCAAGACTTTGAACCTCCTTTTTTCCTTTTTATAACAGGGACAATGTGAGTACATTACAAGTATTGGTGAAACTTCAATTAGGTCATGGATGCAAACAATTAGTAGAGTTTGGGTCAGCAAATACTACAAAGATGAAGAGTAAAGACTTCGCTGTAGACTAATTAAAGAAAAAGGGTTGAGAGTACAAAGTGCTACACCAGTGTCTCCATGAGTGTATGCTTTGGGGGGAATAGAGATGGGCAGCATACTGGGAGAGCACAGAAGAGGAGCTGGCATTAGCTTTGCACTGTAATATTGAGGCTTCCCTGATGGCTCAGTGGGTAAAGAATCTGCCTGCAATGCAGGAGACACAGGAAACATAGGTTCCATCCCTGGGTCGGGAAGATCCACTGGAGAAGAAAATGACAAATGGCTCCAGTGTTCCTGCCTGGAGAATCCCAAGAACAAAGGAGCCTGTCAGGCTATAGTACATGAGGTCACAAAAGAGTTCAACATGACTGAACACTCCACATAACAGCAACAAGAAATAACATAATATATGCTATGAATTGCTTCCCTGGTTGGAGAAGGCAATGGTACCCCACTGAAGTATTCTTGCCTGGAGAAACCTATGGACAGAGGAGCCTGGTGGGCTACTGTCCATGGCGTCACAAAGATCAGACACGACTGAGCAACTGACACACACATTGCTTCCCTGGAAGTTCAGCTGGTAAAGAATCTGCCTGCAATACAGGAGACCCAGATCCTATTCCTGGGTTGGGAAGGACCCCTGGAGAAGGAATAGGCTACCCATTCCAGTGTGCTTAGGCTCCCCTGGTGGCTCAGATGGTAAATAATTTGCCTGCAATGAGGGATACCTGGGTTAGATCCCTGGGTTGGGAAGGTCCCCTGGAGGACAGCATGAAAACCCACTCCAGTGTTCTGCCTGGAATATCTCCATAGACAGAGAAGCTTGGCAGTGTACAGTCCATGGAGTCCCAAAGAGTCAGACATGACTGAGTGACTATATTTTGCCCCAAATACTTTGCATAATTGAGCTCCTTTAATCCTTGTAACACTACGCAAAAGGTATTATTATGAGTCATCCAAATTCTAGAGTTAAGAAACTTGAGACAGGGAAAGATGAGGCATGTTGCTCAAAGCAACATAATTGAGCCTGAGTGCGTGAGAAAGTGCTTGAACTATGATGGGAACCTGATCTGACTCCAGTGCTTTGAATCTCTATTCAATATCATCACTCAGTTAAAAATAACTACTCAACCATCACAATATTGTAATAATCCTCCAATGAAAAGAAATTAATTAAAAAACTACTCAAAAGATTAAGAAAAGAGCTTTTCTTTTAAGAATATTTATATAAATATACTACCTTTGGCTTTTGTTACCAGTGTAAGGCTATTAATTTGCTTGGACTAGCTTTTCTTTTACCAGTGTGAGTGTCTTGGCCAGTAGATTAAGATGAATTCCACAACTAAGGAAAGCTAATAACCATCACCAATTAAAATGTTTCCTTAGGGAGAAGGAAATGGCAACCCACTCCAGTATTCTTGCCTGGAGAATCCCATGGACAAAGGAGCCTGGCGGACTACAGTCCATGGGGTCTCAAAGAGTTGAACATAATTTGGTGACTAAGCAACAATAAGCATGTTTATAAACAATCAGATCAGATCAGATCAGTCGCTCAGTCGTGTCCGACTCTGCGACCCTGTGAATCTCAGCACGCCAGGCCTCCCTGTCCATCACCAAATCCCAGAGTTCACTCAGACTCACGTCCATTGAGTCAGTGATGCCATCCAGCCATCTCATCCTCTGTCGTCCCCTTCTCCTCCTGCCCCCAATCCCTCCCAGCATCAGAGTCTTTTCAAATGAGTCAACTCTTCGCATGAGGTGGCCAAAGTATTGGTGTTTCAGCTTTAGCCTCATTCCTTCCAAAGAAATCCCGGGGCTGATCTCCTTCAGAATGGACTGGTTGGATCTCCTTGCAGTCCAAGGGACTCTCAAGAGTCTTCTCCAACACTACAGTTCAAAAGCATCAATTCTTTGGCACTCAGCCTTCTTCACAGTCCAACTCTCACATCCATACATGACCACAGGAAAAACCATAGCCTTGACTAGATGAACTTTTGTTGGCAAAGTAATGTCTCTGCTTTTCAATATGCTATCTAGGTTGGTCATAACTTTCCTTCCAAGGAGTAAGCGTCTTTTAATTTCATGGCTGCAGTCATCATCTGCAGTGATTTTGGAGCCCCAAAAAATAAAGTCTGACACTGTTTCCACTGTTTCCCCATCTATTTCCCATGAAGTGATGGGACCGGATGCCATGATCTTCGTTTTCTGAATGTTGAGCTTTAAGCCAACTTTTTCACTCTCTACTTTCACCTTCATCAAGAGGCTTTTTAGTTCCTCTTCACTTTCTGCCATAAGGGTGGTGTCATCTGCATATCTGAGGTTATTGATATTTCTCCCGGCAATCTTGATTCCAGCTTGTGCTTCTTCCAGTCCAGCATTTCTCATGATGTACTCTGCATATAAGTTAAACAAGCAGGGTGACAATATACAGCCTTGGCGTACTCCTTTCCTATTTGGAACCAGTCTGTTGTTCTATGTCCAGTTCTAACTGTTGCTTCCTGACCTGCATACCTGTTTCTCCAGAGGCAGGTCAGGTGGTCTGGTATTCCCATCTCTTTCAGAATTTTCCACAGTTTATTGTGATCCACATAGTCAAAGGCTTTGGCATAGTCAATAAAGCAGAAATAGATGTTTTTCTGGAACTCTCTTGCTTTTTCCAGGATCCAGCGGATGTTGGCAATTTGATCTCTGGTTCCTCTGCCTTTTCTAAAACCAGCTTGAACATCTGGAAGTTCACGGTTCACGTATTGCTGAAGCCTGGCTTGGAGAATTGTGAGCATTACTTTACTAGCATGTGAGATGAGTGCAATTGTGCGGTAGTTTAAGCATTCTTTGGCATTGCCTTTCTTTGGGATTGGAATGAAAACTGACCTTTTCCAGTCCTATAGCCACGGCTGAGTGTTCCAAATTTGCTGGCATGTTGAGTGCAGCACTTTCACAGCATCATCTTTCAGGATTTGAAACAGCTCAATGGAATTCCGTCACCTCCACTAGCTTTGTTGGTAGTGATGCTTTCTAAGGCCCACTTGACTTCACATTCCAGGATGTCTGGCTCTAGGTAAGTGATCACACCATCGTGATTATCTGGGTCGTGAAGATCTTTTTTGTACAGTTCTTCTGTGTATTCTTGTCACCTCTTCTTAATATCTTCTGCTTCTGTTAGGTCCATACAATTCTGTCCTTTATCGAGCCCATCTTTGCATGAAATGTTCCCTTTGTATCTCTAATTTTCTTGAAGAGATCTCTAGTGTTTCCCATTCTGTTGTTTTCCTCTATTTATTTGCATTGATCACTGAGGAAGGCTGGTACTTCACTGAAATTTTGATTTGCATTTCTCTAATAATTAGCAATGTTGAGCAGCTTTCAGGTGCCTACTGGCCATCTGCACTTCTCACTTGGAGAAATGTTTATTTAGATATTTTGCCCAATTTTTTTTTCAATTTTGTTGTTGTCATTATTGAATTGTTTGAGCTGTTTGTATATTTTGGAAATAAAAGTCCTGTTGGTCACATCGCTTTCAGTATGTTTTGCCATTCTGAAGGATGTCTTTTTGTTTTGTTTATGGTTTCCTTTGTTGTGCAAAAGCTTGTAAGTTTGATCAGTTCCCATTTGTTTATTTTTGTTTTTATATCTATCTCCTTGGGAGACTGACTTAAGAAAACTTAGTATGATTTTATGTCAGAGAATGTTTTGCCTATGATGTCTTCTAAGAGTTTTACGTTGTCATGTCTTATTCAGTCTTTGAGCCGTTTTTAGTTTATTTTTATATATTACGTGAAGGTGTGTTCTCACTTCATTGATTTGCATGTGGCTGTCCAACTTTTCCAATATCATTTGCTGAAGAGACTATTTTTCCCATTGTGTTTTCTTACCTCCTTTGTCAAAGATCAATTGACCAAGGTGTGTAGATATATATCCAGAAGTAGGATTGCTGGGTGATAGTTGTCCTATATTTCATTTTTGAGCAATCTCGGTACTATCCATAGTTTATTAAATACTTTTACATTCTCACCAACAGTATACAGGATTCCAACTTCTCCACATCCTCATCAACATTTATAACCTTTTTTAAATTTTTTTGTTAATAGTCATTTTACCAGGTGTGAGGTAATAAAAGTATTGTGATTTGGATTTGATATAATGTTGAGCACCTTTGGGGTCAGAAAGTTTTCTCTTCTTTCCTTCTGGGTTCTTTGGTTGGTCTAATAATTAAATTGATATAAGATAAACAAATTTGTTAATATTGAGAAAAAAATATATAAGTTCATATATACAACAGTCTCAAAGATATGAGACTGAGGGGCAAATTGGGCAATTGAGGCTTATGGGCCTCAAATCCTAGGCTTGGAAGGGAATAGGGACCTGGGGTTTCAAAGAAGAGGAGGGCAATTCACAGGATGATAAGGACAGATGTTTGCAATTAGAAGTTTGCCGTGCTTGCTGGCAGGTCTTTCGTTTAAAAAGTTATCTCTGGTGGTAATTCTTTTTCAGGTACAGATCATCTATTTAAGTTCTTTGAAGTAGGTAAAGGAGAGGTAAAATGTTTTCTGAGTTTCCTGGGTCTTGATTGCATTCAGCTTAAAATAGTCCACATGTCAAAGTAGTATACTTTGGAATAGAATATCCTGCTCCTCTTCAGCATCTGTTACTATATCTGTTTGCCATTTGTATGTCTTCTTTGGAGAAATGTCTATTCAGGAACTTTTCCTGTTTTGTAATTTAGTTATTTTTATTTTAAAAAGTTTGAGCTTTATGTATGCTTTACGTATTTTTAATATTAATCACTTTGTAGTTTGCAAATATTTTCTCCCAATCCCTTGATTTTGCCTTTTCATTTCATTGATTTTTAACCTTTGTGTGCAGAAAGTCTTTAGTTTGATATAATCCCAGTTGTCTGCTGCTGCTGCTAAGTTGCTTCAGTTGTGTCCGACTCTGTGCGACCCCATAAACGGCAGCCCACCAGGCTCCCCCGTCCCTGGAATTCTCCAGGCAAGAACACTGGAGTGGGTTGCCATTTCCTTCTCCAGTGCATGAAAGTGAAAAGTGAAAGTGAAGTCGCTCAGTTGTGTCTGACCCTCAGCGACCCCATGGACTGCAGCCTACCAGGCTCCTCCATCCATGGGATTTTCCAGGCAAGAGTATTGGAGTGGGTTGCCATTGCCTTCTCTAGTCCCACTTGTCTATTTTTGCTTTTTTTCCCCTCTGCTTTTGAAAACAATGTCAGGAAGTTTTCTTCTAACAGTTTTATAGTTTTAGATCTTGCATTTAATCTAAAACTATGTTGAGTTGCTCATTGTCTGTGGTGTAAGCTAATGGTCCAATTTCATTCTTTTCAATGTAAATATCTAATTTTTCCAACACCATTTGTTGAAAAGACTTATTCTTGCCTGGAAAAGCCCATGGACAGAGGAGCCTGGCAGCCTACAGTCCATGGAGGGTTGCAGGAGTCAGACACCACCTAGCAACTAAACCACTATATATATATATATATATATATATATATAATATAATATAATATAATATATATATTATAAAATAAACCACTAAACCACTATATATATATTATATATATATTATATAATATAATATATATATTCAGTTTACTATATATATTATATTACTTGTATTTGTATATATATATATTTACGTCTGAGCTCTTTTTTCTCTCTTTGTGTCTGTAACATACAAATAAAAGATTTTTTTTAAGAAAAAACAGCTTCAGTCTGTCATGTTACACTCCTACAATTACAGTAGAATACATAGAATCAGTATTTTACTTTACTTTGTATAAATACTGCATAATTCTATTCAGTTCAGTTCAGTCACTCACTTGTGTCTGACTCTTCGCAACCCCATGAACCACAGCACACCAGGCCTCCCTGTCCATCACCAACTCCCAGAGTTTACCCAAACTCATGTCCATTGAGTCAGTGATGCCATCCAACCATCCCATCCTCTGTCATCCCCTTCTCCTCCTGCCACAATTCTATTAGACAGTAGTCAATTCCTACAGGGAAATATTTTCTGAAAATTTCCAAAAAAGTGATTTTAAATTGTGGACTCTGTTTAAAAGAGAAAAGCACAAAAGAAGGAGAATATACGTATATATATGATTGATTCACAATGTTGTACAGCACAAACTAACACAACCTTGTTAAGCAATTGTATTCCAATAGACAAAAGAAAAAAAAGAGGGAGAGAGAGAAAAGAAGCACATGAAAAATAAAAATTAAAAAAAATTACCAGTGAGTCTAAAATTTGATTTAATAAAACTATACAGTAAAATAAAATAAACTGAATCTCACATCAAATTATTAATTAGTTGTAATTTTCCATCAGAACTTAAACAAAAAGTGTCCAGTAGTAATCAATCACAGATATGCTATTTAGGCAATTCAGAGGGGAAAAAAACAACAACAGTAAATTAAATACAAAAGAAGGAAAAGAAAAGAAGAAAAGAGAGAGGTAAAGAAAGAAAGAAAGGGAGGAAGAAAGAGATTTTATCTCAGTCATAGATCCTGCTCAGTTGCGTGATAAGAGAGAAACTGAATTATGAACCATTTCCACAATTCTTGGTTTCATCATGCTAGTTTAGGATTTTTGCACTCTCTTTAGTGGTTGTAAATCTTGTTTTCTTCTTCTTAATACAAACCAAATCAACTTTGCCCACCCCTATGAAAACCACACTGAGACTCCATTCAGATGATTCATTTTCTTAGACCAGAAAAGAATTTTTACTTTAATCCAGCTGGCTTACGGGCTCCCCAAGCATTCTGCAAGCCCCACAGTGGTGTCCACCATAAACAGCTTTCGTGGGATTAGTCCTCCCACTTCTTCACGTCTTTTTTTCCAAAAATATTCAGTAATTTTCAAAATCAAATTTGAAAAAAAAAAGTTTTGATCAAAAGGTCACTTATTACAATGATCATGGCTACTCACCCTCTCCATAGTTGTAATTCTAGCCAGGCTTAATGGCTCTGGAATAGAGAATATACCTGTATTGCTAGCAGCTTCTGTAATTACTAATGTTTTAATAACTGCTCAACATTTATTAAGGGCTCTTCCTGAACTACTTCAGTTAATTTTATCACACACCTTTGAAAGAAGTTGTACTATTATTCTTGCTTTGTTGTTGTTGCTGTTCAGTTGCTCAGTAGTGTCCAACTCTTTGGGACCTCATAGACAGCAGCATGCCAGGCTTCCCTGTCCTTCACCAACTCCCTGAGTTTTCTCAAACTCAGTCCATTGAATTGGTGATGTCATCTGACTATCTCATCCTCTGCTGTCCCCTTCTCCTCCTGCCTTCAGTCTTTCCCAGCATCAGGGTCTCTCCCAATGAGTTGGATTTTTGCATCAGATGACCAAAGTATTGGACCTTCAGGGATGATAGGTTCACACCTTCAAGATTGTTGAAACTGTTATTTTAGTGAGCAAAACTTCCTTTTGGATTTGTACAGTCTGGAGTAAGGGTGAGAGAACAATGTTATTTTTTTGTAAACATCTCCTACGTCTACTCTCATTCAGGGAAGGGTTTTCATGATACAGTTATGTTTAGTACTCCATGTCCCACCCAGCTGGCTCTTCGAAGTTGAAATGAGTTGGAAAGCCCAGTTATCTTCTGTTAAAAGAAAAGGCAGATAGGTGATGTAGGCTAAGCTTAAGATCAACTCTGAGTAGTCAGCCTGACACATGACAATGTATACTGATGCTGCTTTTACATATTTGAGTGGCTAGAAACATTTCTGAGAAGTTCAGCATTAGGAAACACAGTTAACGTTGTGACAAAATCCTCATTCTACAGCGTTATTAATTAAATTTAGGAATCATCCCCATACACATTGAGCAAAATAGTTTCAACTTATAGATTGGTTATTAATAAATTTTCATGGGGGTTTTATTTATCATATTGTTTCTAGCTATCTATGTATCTATCTACACATTTGTTAACAGTGGGTACCTCAAAATACAAAGCATTTATTATGCCATCATGCTTGATGGGGGTACAATATAACTCTAAATAGAATATTAGGGCAAAACAATCTTAAGAGAAAAGAACAAAGCTGGAGTTACCACCCTCCTTGTCTTCAGACTATGCTACAAATCTACAGTATGATAGTGGCACAAAAACAGATACATAGATCAATGGAACAGAATTGACAAGAAAGCCAATGCCAAAGAATGTTCAAACTACCACACAACCACACTCATTTCACATGCTAGGAAAGGTAGTGCTCAAAATTCCCCAAGCCAGGCTTCAACAGTATGTGCACTGAGAACTTCCAGATGTTCACGCTGGATTTAGAAAAGGCAGAGGAACCAGAGATCCAATTGCCAACATCTGTTGGGTCATCGGAGAAGGCAATGGCACCCCACTCCAGTACTCTTGCCTGGAAAATCCCATGGATGGAGGAGCCTGGTGGGCTGCAGTCCATGGGATCACTAAGAGTCAGACATGACTGAGCGACTTCACTTTCACTTTTCATTTTCATGCATTGGAGAAGGAAATGGCAACCCACTCCAGTGTTCTTGCCTGGAGAATCCCAGGGATGGGGCAGCCTGGTGGGCTGCCGTCTATGGGGTCGCACAGAGTCGGACATGACTGAAGTGACTTAGCAGTTGGGTCATAGAAAAAGCAGGAGAATTCCAGAAAAGTATCTACTTAGCTTCATTGACTATGCTAAAGCCTTTGACTGTGTGGATTATAATAAACTGTGGAAAATTCTTAAAGAGATGGGAATACCAGACCAACTACCTGCCTCCTGAGAAAACTGTATGTACCTCAAGAAGTAACAGTTAGAACTGGACATAGAACAACAGACTGGTTCCAAATTTGGAAAGGAGTACATCAAGGCTATATATTGCCACCATTGTCACCTTGCTTAATTCACTTTTAGGCAGAGTACATCATGCAAAATGCCAGGCTGGGTGAAGCACAAGCTGGAATCAAAATTGCTGGGAGAAATATCAATAACCTCAGATATGCAGATGACATCACCATTATGGCAGAAAGCAAAGAGGAATTAAAGAACCTTTTGATGAAAGTGAAAGAGGAGAGTGAAAAAGTTGGCTTAAAACTCAACATTTGCAACCTAGATGTCCATCAGCAGATGAATGGATAAGAAAACTATGGTACATATACACAATGGAGTATTACTCAGCCATTAAAAATAATTCATTTGAATCAGTTCTAATGAGGTGGATGAAACTGGAGCCTATTATACAGAGTGAAGTAAGCCAGAAGGAAAAACACCATTACAGTATACTAACGCATATATATGGAATTTAGAAAGATGATAACAATAACCCTGTGTACGAGACGGCAAAAGAGACACTGATGTAAAAAAAAAAAAAAAAAACAAAAAACTCAACATTTGAAAGATTAAGATCAGAGCAACCATTTCCATCATTTCAAGGCAAATAGATGGGGAAACAATGCAAACAGTGACGGACTTTATTTTCTTGGGCTCCAAAATCTTGGGCTGTTCACTGCAGCCATGAAATTAAAAGATGCTTGCTCCTTGGAAGAAAAGCTATGACCAACCAAGACAGCATATTAGAAAGCAGAGACATTACTTTGCTGACAAAGGTCTTTCTAGTCAAAGTTATGGTTTTTCCAGTAGTCATGTATGGATGCGAAAGTTGGACCATCAAGAAAGTCGAGCACTGAAGAATTGATGCTTTTGAACTGTGGTGTTGGAGAAGACTCTTGAGAGTCCCTTGGACTGCAAGGAGATCCAACCAGTCCATTCTGAAGGAGATGAGCCCTGGGATTTCTTTGGAAGGAATGATGCTAAAGCTGAAACTCCAGTACTTTGGCCACCTCATGCGAAGAGTTGACTCATTGGAAAAGACTCTGAATCTGGGAGGGATTGGGGACAGGAGGAGAAGGGGACGACAGAGGATGAGATGGCTGGATGGCATCACTGACTCGATGGACGTGAGTCTGAGTAAACTCCTGGAATTGGTGATGGACAGGGAGGCCTGGTGTGCTGTGATTCATGGGGTCGCAAAGAGTTGGACACGACTGAGTGACTGATCTGATCTGATAGTCCGTAGGGTCAGAAAGAGTCAGACACGACTAAAGTGACTTAGCATGTACGTATGAAAGGAGTACATGACAGGATGTTATGTACAACATGGTTCTTGGTAATATGGGATGTTGAGGCAGCAAATACAGTTAGGCACAGATCCTAGGATAGACAACATTAATTCTCACCAGCAGACAGCCTTCCATCGTGAGTTTGAGTAAAAACAAAATATGAAATACATATTTAATTATCAGGATGTGACAATTAAGGGGCACAAGCACCTATAATAATTCAGTTAAAGTGAGATCACCTTGTGAAAAAAGGGGGCAAATGAATATCTCACCTGATTCTGACACATTTAATTTGTCTTGCAACTATTACCCAAAAATAATCATTTCAGATAACAGAACAGTCTGTTTCAGTCTCTGATTAGTCCTTGCCACTGGATTCCCTCTCCCCACCTCACCTTCAGGATTAACAAGAATCAGTCATAGCAGTAATTTCCTATGAGAAAGAATCCCTATCAGGTCCATGTCTGGGTCTGTGGAGCAGATGTGTTCTTTTTTTTCAATAAAATGAAAAAATTTTTTTAAGAAATCAGCTTTCAAGTGTACCAATTTAAGTTTGGAAATTAATTCTCACAATATTTGTTTTCCATATTTTTTACATTATTAGCAGAATAAATCCACCAAGGGACACAGAATGCTTCTGAAAAATAACGGTGATTTGCATTAAAAATGGGATTGAATACTGGAGAGAAAACATCAAAAGGATAAAAAAAAAAAAAAAAAAGGAGGCATGGTGAAGCCTTCTACAACAATTTTATTGGGTAAAAATCTCCATCTCAGACTCTACTTCTATAAAATTTGACCTAAGATACTCTATGTTAGCATATCTATGTGGTACTCTTATGTTTAATGAAGTCAACATTTATATTGGCTTAGTTTTCTATTTTTTCTTTCCAGTAAGGACCATAGGCCCTCAGACTTGCAGGTAGAACTCCAGAAGGTAAGTTGCACTAATTTAGCCATCTGATTGATGGACACTGTGCAGTCACAAGTTTGTTTTTCAGAGGATAAACTTTCCATGCTCATTCAAAGGCACAGGTGGCTGTGCACCAAGGAACAGGATAATGAATACTCTCTTTTGTTCTGTCTCTGACATTCCCTGTTCAAATCTTTAGGTAACCGTGTCCCATTGGTTGCAACAGCTTTCAACTAGGCATGAGGTAGACTGGGAATTTTCTTCTCATTTGGTGTGAACAACCAGCTGTGGATATGGGAATAAAGACAGGGGTCAAAGGTTTGTCTTCATGGCAATTCATTCTGCAAAGTCACAAGTTTTTCTGTGCATTGGTGCCCCATTTAATTTTTTGTTAGAGGAATCAGAGTTCTTCCCTTTGCAGCAGGAGCATTCTATGTCAGAGACTGTGGAAGCATCTGTGCAGGGCCTTTGGAATGACCTACATCTTCCACAATTTACCAGAGTTGAAGAGGGCAGCAATGTGCTATCAACCCAAGAAATATGGTTGACATGGCCTGGCCTAGTGGAAATTCACTGAGCTTCTTTGGTTGGGGTCATTCTACTGTTCACTTAGTTTTTCCAGTCACTCCTCCAAACGTGTAGAACTGTGGAAAGAGAAGAAGGTGTCCTGACCTTGGTGCACAGTACACAGATTTCTGTCCCATGCCTTGTTACAAAGAATTAACTAAGAGTGGGAGACTTATAAACATCATACTCTATCAAGAAACCAAGTAAATATGAACATTTCTGAAAGGTATGTCAGTGTTAATAGTCCGTAAGGAACTACCTAGGGACAAGAGATATCATTTAAAAAATCAGATTAAAAATATTGAGGAAATATGAACTCCTGGAATTTTCATAGGAGCACAAACAATAAATCATTTTGAAAAATATCTCTGGAAAAGAATAATCAGTTTGCTGATTCTTAAATGTATGGAGTAGAGGGAAGAAATGAAGCAAGAAATCCCATGAAAAATAAATGATTCCTGGATTGACTAATACTTGCACCTACTTTAGGTGCTGAGAGAGTTAATAAACATTAATGTGCATGCAATATACTTTGAAATTCTTTTACTGTTTTCCCAATTGTTTTGCTTCCACACTTGATGATATGTAATTTTGATTAAAAAGGAGAAATAATCAGGTTGCTTTTTGTGCCAAATGTGTCTTATCTGGTTGCTATGACAATCTCTTTCGACACTTTTCTTTTTTTCCCCCTCTTTTGTGGATTTAGCTCTTTTTGATGTTATAAAAAGAGTTTTCCTAGGTAAGGAATTTGATTTCTTCATGCTTAAAGGGTTTTTAAGAATTTTTTTTTTTTTTTAAAGCTTTCCTTTAAAGCCTCAGTATTCCTGGATGTCATGTATTATTTAAGATTTAAAATGAAAACGTTGATATCTCTTATTTTAAAAAAAGAATGAAGAAGCAGGTCTTTTTTGGATCTAAATTTTTATTTCTTCCACACTGCTTGAACTAATTGCTTCCTCTGTGCACATAAAGGTTTATTTCTCTACTTGATTTTCATTCATGTTATTATTTTATCATAGATTTCAAAAATAAAACACTTCCCTAGATCTCTAAATCCTCTGGAGGGGTGGATTTTAAAAGAAAAGAACACTGGACTTTGATTTAGAAACTGAAATTCCTGTCATTAACATCTATCTAACTTTGGAAAAATCACCTATGATACTCTGTGAGTTGTGCTTTCTTTCTTTCAAAAAGAGGTTGTGAAACCATGGGATTCTCCCTAGTCTGAAAAGAGTTTATCTCTTTATGTGGCCCCCGTTTCATTGGAATGTTTATTGTTTTCTTGAAAGAATTCCCTTTGGGTCTTGTGTGAAATTATAATGAAGTCTACAAATATTTATTTGACTCATTTTACATACAAAGCATATGCTCATGTTCTCCTTATGAAGTGAAGTCTCCTGTATTCTTTAAGGGAAACCTAATGTGCACAGATACATCATTCATGCAGAAAACAGAGCTAACTTTTGGTGATCTATTTAAAGCAGACAAGGGTAGTCATTAGATAAAAGGACAGTGAGTTTGTTCCATCCAGACATTTCCAAATTTCCTGCCTAGATTGTTTAATAATGTTGGCTAAAACAGTGGTTCTGAAATCTCAGTGTGAAACGCCACCTGTAGAGTTTGTTAAAATACCTGAATCCTCTCAGAGTTTCTAATTTAGTGTGTCTGATGTGTGGCTAGAGGATTATCATTTCAAAGAAGTTCCCAGGCAATGCTTATACTGCAGGGCCTGATCTTATGACCGCATTTTGATAAGCACAGTGCTGGTCAGTCTACAGAGTTCTTCAAAATTTTGAACCATTGCCCAAACTGTAGCTAGTGATATGGATTTGGATATGTGTTTGGAAACCATGGAGAAAGGAATGGCAACCCACTGCAGTATTCTTGCCTGGGGAATTCCATGGGCAGGGATGTCTGGTGGGCTACAGTCCATGGAGGGCACAGAGAGTTGGACATGTCTGAGCTACCACACTTTCACTTTTTCTTTTGGACACCACATTCCAATGACAGCAATCCTGCACTGAGTTGTTGTCATCTTTGTGGATTATATAACACTTCTTGTTGAAATAAGAAATTACTTTTCATTCTTGTATCTATTTATGTAAGAAACATAAATTAGTGTTTGACTTGGGGTCACATGGTATGAGGGAGAAAATAAATGTTATTTACATTTATGTACCTTGCAAGTATGAACACATAAGAACTCAATTATTTGCTTTTATTATGAAACAAATTTACTTAAGATTTTATGTGTTCACATTTTAATTATAATTGTTATGGGATTATTTGTCATACTTAAATCGATAACTTTTTTAAAAAATGTAATAACATTGATCTCTTCTGAAGAAGAAAATGTCTCTGGCTTGCAAACAGATACATTTTTCAACTTAGGCTCCTGCATTCAGAATTCAGATAAGTATTTGTGTGCGTGCTAAGTTGCTTCAGTCATGTCCAACTCCTTGTGACCCTGTGAACTATGGTCTGCTAGGCTCCTCTGTTCATTGGGTTCTTCAGGCAAGAATACTGGAGTGGGTTGCTATGCCCCTCTATAGTTGGATAAGTATGTAGATATTTCCAAATATCTTGACATATGGCATTAAGAACCCTAATCATTTGCATTTTCCCTTCTGTTCCTGTCTTGTAGTACCATGAAAGAATAAGTCTCTTTTCATCATTCTTAGTGCCTCACAGACTCCAATTAAAGCAGGAAGGATATTAGATTTAATTTAGTGCAACATTTAAAAATTGTACAAAGAAACATAAATACAAATTCATGAACAAATTTATGAAAATCACTTAAGTTTTGAGTTCTAGCTTGAACTAAAATTCAGCTCTTTCAATACCCAGAACAATTTTCTACCAATGCTTTGCAATATTTACCTGACTCATTTTGTTCTCAGATGATATGTTTTCTCTCCTCTCCCCCAAATTACTAGAGAGTTATAACCATCAAAACAGAGATCAGCTACATCTAAATACATGACTTAGGTGTACTTTGTAGAAGGTCTAAATCTGGTTTATGCCTCATGCACATTTGTGCATGTGTTCTTAACTGTATGTAACCCAGGGACCTAACATTTGTATCTATCTCCAAGCAATAGCTTGATCAATCCCAAGTTGATATCACATATTTCATAATAAATAAGCTTTTTCATATTTATACTACAGTAAATTTATGAATGGGAAGATCCCCTAGAGAACAAAATGGGAACTCGCTCCAGTATTCTTGCCTGGAGAATCCCATTTGCCCGAGGAGTCTGGTGGGCTACAGTCCATGGGGTCACAAAGTGTCAGACACAACTGAGCATGCACACACTAATTTATGAATAGGAACTCCAATTTGATTATCCTTTGATAGACTGCAAAAATAAAACAAGTTCTTCCCTTCCCTGTACTGTGACATCTGGAATTTCCCCAACAAGGGGTGGAATGCAGTTAACTACATTTTAAATCAGGGCTGGCCTTGTGACATTCTTTAGCCAATAGAATGTAGCAGAAGTGACATTGTGCAAGTTATGAGGCTGGATCTTAAAAGGCCTTGCACAGTTAACAAGCAAAAAAGCCAAGTCTAACATGTTGAAGAAGACTCTTGAGAGTCCCTTGGACTGCAAGGAGATCCAACCAATCCATTCTAAAGGAGATCAGTCCTGGGTGTTCTTTGGAAGGACTGATGCTAAAGCTGAAACTCCAATATTTTGGCCACCTCATGTGAAGAGTTGACTCATTGGAAAAGACCCTGATGCCAGGAGAGATTGGGGGCAGGAGGAGAAGGGGACGACAGAGGATGAGATGGCTGGATAGCATCACCAACTTGATGGACATGAGTCTGAGTAAACTCTGGGAGTTCGTGATGTACGGGGAGGCCTGGCGTGCTGTGATTCATGGAGTCGCAAAGAGTCGGACACGACTGAGCGACTGAACTGAACTGAACTGAACCTGTTGAAAGACAAGAGGAGAGTCCCTCCTGAACCTTTCAGCTGACCTATGCCACATGAGTGAGCCCCATTAAGACCAGTTAAAACTATCAGGCAAGGTCCAGTCTTAATTTTCAATCCTTAGAATCACAAGCTAAACAAACATTGTTTTAGGCCACTAAGAAATGGGATGGTTTTTGCACAGCAATGGAAAACTGATGCATGCACCTTTGAAATAAATTCATAATTGTTTTCCAAACTGTTTTAGCTGTTTCATTTGATGAGTTTTGCCTGGGCATATTATAATGGGCTATAGACATCATTTCCCAGGGACTTCTGTGGCTAGGCAGGCTTATATAACCTAGCTAATGTGAGGTAAGTGGAAGTGAAGTGAAAATTTTCCATGCAGTGTACTTTAAGAAAATCAATTTGGTCTTTGTTTCCTCTTTCCACCTCTGTACAGGCTAGAACACAGACAGGACAATGGTAATTCCTTCCATTGTTTGATTGAGGGTGAAACTCAAGGAATATAGGAACAAAAGAGTCTGAACTCCTGTGTGGCCTCATGGAGCAGGGCCATTTTCACTCTCTGGACACCAACTTAGACTTTTGTGCAAGAGAGAGACTCCTATCTTGTTCATCATTGCTATACATGCCTCTGTTAAAGTAAATTAAAGTTGCTCTCCTTATTAGTTAAAAAATAGTCAAAACATATTTATCTTAGAATGAAAAGTCATTTGTGTAAAAGCATATGAACGAAAATGGCAAAAGTGCATTGATAGATCTTAGGAGTTCTTTATGCCTTACACAACAGAGCAGAATTCCCCGAAAAGAAATTTCATAGTCATAATTTATCATTTACTATGCTCCAGGCCCTGGGATAAGCACAAATATATATTTTCTCACTTTATTCTCAAAATGAAACAGATACATAACTTGTCTGATGTCACATATGTACCAAATGGTGAAATAATTATTTGAACCCAGATCTTTCTGGTTCTAAATACTTAAGCTAGGTGGTCAGTGAGATCCAAGCTTTGCAAAACTTTCAAGGCCACAGATATTTAAATATAGATATTTAAATCTTTGTCTCAGAAAAACATCTTGGGCTAGGGGACAGCTAAAGCAATTTTTCTAGAAGATAATAAGTGAAATTGCTATTTTTGTATTTTTTATTTGAATATCTGTTTTGAAGCCTTTACTTGCCTTACATTTTCCTAAGTAATTGTCTTCATTCCTAGACTGTACCTGTCTAATATGATCTAACCTTTTGCAGTAGCATTTTCTATCATCTTGATGAGCAGCTTGATATTGTATTTCAAGATAGTAATAATGAAAGCAAAAATCTAGATATACAAGTGTTTGTATATAGTTAACTCAGTTGTACAAAAATAGCTCTGAACATTGACAAAGATTAAAATTGAGTATCTTGGATCTTGGATGAGTTAGGTACTTCATACTAGAGCTAACTCAGAAACATCCCATCAAATTGCACTGCAACCACATGATGTCTTAAAAGTCATTGCATTTAGAGATAGGATTCCAAGTCCAGCATTATTATGGGGATTACATGTGTGTGTATGTATTTGTGGAGATAGAATATATACATACACATGCACACATGCACAGACACATACCAAACACTTCCATTTATCTACTCTGATTATCAGTATAGAATCAAACCATAAGAATCTGTTGTCCTTGGCTATTAAGTATCACAATGGAATTGCACAATTAACTATTCTGCTCAGGGCCTTCCTATTGTGGGAATAACAGGGTTGTGGCAGGTCAGGTTTCTGGAACATTGTCAGAGCTAGGACAGGAGGCTTTAACAACACCTGCCGGTGCTGTGAACAAAGACTTATTGCATTTCTACAGCGGTTTTCATCACAGGGTTTCGTTAGCATCAAAGGGAACGCAGGGCTCCTATTCATCACCCAGGAGAATGCTTCTCTTTGCAAAGCTCAGCATGTGACTCACCTATATTCAGTGTCATATGGACCACCTTCCTATTTCAATCCCAGAAGGACCAGAAAAAGTGATTTTCTATGTAACATCTCCAACCGCCTTTGCCTATTGTAAATAGGAGAGATAGTTCTACATAATCACATCTGGAAGGGATTGTCAAACGCGCTATGTGACTGAGTCCCAAAATTACTTTCATTTAGAGGGATATTAGACAGTTCTTATTCAGTTAAGATAAGGACAAGCAGCGATGCAAGCCAAATGGAGCTATTTAAAGAGAGCATGTAGCTGCTTCTCCAGAGAAGCTGTATTTTTAGCAGGACAGCCCTTAGAAAACATGATTATTATTTTGACAAAATAGCCTCATTTTCTCTACAAAGATCTGCATGGAAGAATGACTGACTGAGTTATTAATTGATTTTTTTCTTTTAGATTTTTCTTCTCTCTAACGGTAGTGTTTCCAGGCAGCTAGTGCTCCTGTTTCTAATTCTTCACCATCACATCCATTTCCCTCATCTCAGAAGTGTCTAAATGTGTTCTTTGTATTGTGGTTTGTATGTGCGTGTGTGCTGTCACTCAGTCAGGTCTGACTCTTTGCAACCCCATGGACTGTAGCCTGCCAGCCTCCTCTGTCGATGGGATTTTCCAGGCAAGAATGTTTGAGTGGGTTGCCATTTCTTCCTCCAGGGGGTCTTTCCACCCCAGGGATAGAACCAGAGGTGTCTTCTGCCTCTCCCGCATTGGCAAGCGGATTCTGTACCACTACGCCACCTGGGAAGCCCTGTATTGTGGTAGTGTTGTGTAAAATGCAACCAGACAGGAATATTTTAAATTGTTCAGAGTTGCACAGTGGGCACTGATGTGACTTATGTGGGCTGTTTACTGTGCAGTGTGCATAGCTCGGCTTTTTATACTCACGTTGAGAATGAAGTTGAGGGCTCTGGCATTGTAGGTGGACTCCTACTAGGTCCCTTCTGGCCATTTCAATACAAACAGTAAAGGAACAAGAGCCCAGCAATGAGGAGGAGAACAATAACCTGGGCTGTTTGGCATTGCGGGGGCATCAATACAGCTGCGGAGGCTTTGTTTCACAGCATAGAGCAAGTCTCAGGAAATTTTCTTATAAAAGACAAAGAAAGGAGCACAGGGGAGTCTTAAACCAGAGGAAGAGACTCTGAAAGGTGTCAGTGTAAGTGGTTTTGAACAATGGAAAATGAAGCAATGTTCACCTTAAGTATCGGAATTGCCTCTGTTTTTCTGTTTTGAGTAAATGGGGGTGAAAAAAAGAGAGACAAGAAAAAAAAAAGTTCTTAAGTTTAAAGAAAAGATGAAGTTGTGAGACCACGAGCACTGGGAAAGAGGAGAATGAATAGAGTAATTTTGATTTGGTGTTTTCTTAATTGAAATATAGTTAACACAATATTATATTAACTCCAAGTATACAACATAGTAATTCAATATCTTTATGCTTCATATAAAGCTATTCTAAAATATTGGCTATACTCCCTGTGCTGTACATTTACATCCTTGGAACTTTTTAATTTATATCTAGTAAGTTGTATCTATTAATAATTTTCACTCGTCTTCTCCCTCCTCCTCCCTGCACTGGCAACTACTCTGAAATTATATTCATAAAATGCTACCATTTTCAGTAAAGAATATTATTTCTTTTCATTTTATGAAGAGTTCTCATAAAACTAATTGATATATAGTGCATACATTTTAATGCATATAACTGCCTAATACATAGAAGATATTAATACTTTGTGGCCATGATATATATTATTAAGGTCCCTCCTGTATTTCAAACAGAACCTTAGAATTTGTGTAATAAGAGGTTTAGGCCTGATTCTATCAAGAGTTACTGTGAACTTAGAATGAATTACCTAACTTATCTCCTTTGCAGTTTTCTCATGTTTCAAGACAAGATGGACAAGATTATCTTGAATGTCCTTTCCAGCTTTTAGGGGTTGATAGTTCATTACAGCAAGTCGTGGCATCACAGCAGGTCTGTATTCTGCACTTTGCCAGACAGTGTGTCCGTCTTCACTCTTCTGTTTGAAACAACCTGAACTATTAATCTTTTCAGTGTCTTCTGATACTGCTAAGACAAATAAAATTATCTCCCTTTTATTCTAGCTGTATCCCCTCAAATGATGAATTTCTAGTGTGTCTGCAATGAAAAGACTTTCCAAGCCAGTGCATGACCAATATGAAACTGGGAGGAAAGTAACAATGTGAATATTCCATCAATAGTAGGTCAGTTGCATACTATTCATTTATACTCATTTACTTTATAAATATATCTGTAGATGAGAATATTTTATGAACCATGTATATTTTGAGTACCTATTTTTTTATATGTTATATGTTTCTCAGTAGTGGCTAATTGTTTTATTTGCCTATGACCTAAACTGATTTGGGTTAATGGTTCTTTTTAAATTTAAATAACTTAACTCCAAAAGATTAAATGATAGAAACAACTGATTAGATTTAACAGGCTTCCTCTAAACTCTCTTGCTTTCTCTACACTTTATGCATTAAGATATAGAATATATATATAAATGTATAAAATGAATTTGCACAAGAGAAACTCAACTCCTTAAAAATGTAATTATCTTAAAAATATACAAGTAATCAAGAACTACCAAAATCTATATGCCATCAGTGAGACTACCATAACATCATTACTACCCTCCATTAAGATAAAAATGCCCTATGTTGACAACTTGATTCAGGCTATCAAGACATCACATAATTGTGATGTCCATCACAACCCAGTGGATTTTTGTAACTTGTTTCAAAAGCTATTCAATTTTTACAGTAGTCCACCTTCAAAAATACACAGCTATTTTTGAAAAATCTTTTAGAATAATTCCATTGTTTAGAGACTGCTGGGTAGACTTCTGGATAATATTTGGCCTTATCATTAACATGTGTATTATACTTCAATAACATTGCTTAGAGCATAAGCCATAAATAAGATTTTCTCATCACATTTACTTTAGTACTTTATATAAAATAGATGCAAATAAATGCTTTTCATGAAATAAATACATTTTCCAAAATACTGTTGTTTGACTCTGTAGAGCTTTTGTTTTCTTCTTTCCTTCTCAATTTTTGTCCCACTTGTACCTGGTTATTGTTGGTCATCGCTAAGTCATGTCCAACTCTTTGTGACCCCATGGAGTGCAGCATGTCAGGCTCCCTGTCCTTCATTATCTCCCAGAGTTTGCTCAAGTTCATGTCCATTGAATAGGTAATGTCATCCAACCACCTCATCCTCTGCTCTCCCCTTCTTTTCCCTTCAATCTTTCCCAGCATCAGGGTCTTTTCCAATTATTTGGCTCTTTGCATCAGGTGGCCAAAGTATTGGAGTTTCAGCATCAGTCCTTCCAATGAATATTCAGGGTTGATTTCATTTAGGATTAACTAGTTTGATCTCCTTGCAGTCCAAGGAACTCTTGAGTCTTCTCCAGCACCACAATTCTAAAGCATTAGTTCTTCAGCCCTCAGCCTTTTTCTATGGTCCAACTCTCATATCTGTACATGACTACTGGAAAAACCATAGCTTCAACTCTATTGTAGTCACAGTATTTATGTGCTTTTAACAAAAAGCCCATTATTAGAGGAAAGCCGTAATAAAGTTATAGGCCCCTGAAGTTTAGAAGGAACTTAAAAGATGTCTAAAGTCCACTCACAATCAGTGCAGAAATTCTCTTGATAGTATCCCAGGTAGATAGTCACCTAGCATCTCATTGACCACTTTCAGGAATGGGAAACTTGGGAATAAGACCACAAAGTAAACTGGAAAAGGCTAGAAGATCCTAGTAGAACTACCATTTCAATGCAGAGAGGCAATTAGGCCTCTGGAGCAATGGAGAAAATGAATGACATCCCTTACAAACATCAGACCATAGATATATCTTTCATTTTAGTTATCCCCAACCTCTACAGG
Source organism: Bos indicus (assembly GCF_029378745.1). Classification (NCBI taxonomy): domain Eukaryota; kingdom Metazoa; phylum Chordata; class Mammalia; order Artiodactyla; family Bovidae; genus Bos; species Bos indicus. Next base: position 26,392,141 of record NC_091760.1, on the reverse strand, counting down.
ATTTTACATTTTGTTTGGGTCTTTACAATGTCCCATAAGATTTTGCTGTGTTATATACAAACATTTCTGGATCTCAATTTCTATACATAAAGTGCTACTTTATAAACTCTAAAATTAGACATTTAATACAAAAATAATGCAGTGAAAATTTCCTTATATTTGACTTTCACCTTTTGCCTTCCATGTTCTTCTGATTTACTTGGGCCATTCGATTAAATAGTTCACAAATGTGTCAATGATTGCTAATAATTTTTATGTCACTTTTAGGTCATACTCAGATTTCACTACCTGTAATAGAAAATACTCCAATAGAATTCTTTTCTTAATTATATTCTATAGCAATCATGGAAGAACAGTATTTTCCTTTTACTGTGCATGCATATAATTGGCTTAAGTACTATGATAATTGTGTGTCTAGGGCATTGTAATGCTAATGGTCTAAAAGTAAAAAGGTTACCTTCCCCCCCAACATAGTTATTATTATATATGTGGGGTGAGCTATGCTTGACTAGTGAAATAATTTATTGGTTATCACACTTCCTATACAATCTGTTGCATTAGATTAATATCAACTATTCAGATTAAAGATTGGAACCAAAAGGAGATTGAAATAGGTCTTTTAGGTTTGGTGTAGTCACAAAGGAAATGGGGAAACCAAAGAATAGCTCAGAATGGTAAAAAATTACCTTCTACTCTCCACAGGTAGGCAGGTAGCCACAAGGGAAGAAAGCCAAGAAAGGTGCCTGTGAAGTTGTAAAGACTTTCAGGACTAGAAGTAACTGATGTTGGACCAGAGTTTGCTCTTTGAAAACAAGACTGTAAGTTTCTGACAATTTCTGTAATCAGCTGCTCTTTGCTCTTTGTTCACTAAGTTTATAGAATTGCTTTCTATAAGCTGTAACATTAAGATAATTTCTTATAAACATTTATAATTATCAACAGAAAGCTTGGGGCTTCAACATTTGAATTTTTTTTAGTATTTAGTTTTAGCCATGGAGAATTTACCTTTTTAATTGTTGAGAATTGTTATTTTTCAGCCTTCAAAATCTGTGCCTTGATATAGAACTGTATGTCCATCAAATTGATAACATTAAGACTTAAAAGCATATTTCTGGTGGCACCTGTCAAAAGGTTATAAGCACGAGGGACTCAAAGTCATATACGTAACAAATTAGAGGTGATCCCAGCCATCTGCTATTGGTGTGAGCCCGATGAGTCAAAAGATCTGTATTCCACTGTTCTGACCATTAGCAGAGCAGTGGAATCTGTATTCCACTGCTCTGACCATTATTAGCTATTTTTGTGCCTTCAGTAGGATTGGAGGATATAATCAACCATACTGAAACATTAGTAACTTTCACTCAACGAGCTTTAGATGATAGTAAATGGGCAGTTAGCCTATTGAATTCTGAGGTCTCTATGATGAGAAAGGCAATGCTACAAAACTACATGGCCCTTGACATTCTTGTGGCATCTCAGGGATGCACCTGTGCCATAATTCAAACTGAATGTTGTGTTTTCATACCCAGTGAATCCTCTAATATAATGCAATAGATGAACCATATGAAAAATCAGATTTCTGCTGGAAGTGGCCCTCTCCCAATCTTCAAAAACTGGTTTAGCATGGGAAGTTCTTGGCTTAAGTATTCATTTATAACTCCACTAATGTTATCAGCTGTATTATTTGTATTTTGCCTGTTTTACAAGATTATTGTTTCTTGTATTACCAGATGTGTGACTGAGCTTCCAAAGAAAAGAATGATGACTAGGTAACTTCAAGCTGTTGATCAAATAAATAGTTCCATATGTGATCAATGATTATAATAGTGTAACTCTAATATGCAATAAAAAGGACTATTTTCCTGGACCATAATTAGAAGACAGATATCCAGAGATCTTTGACTATGAAGACCTAGTCCAGTAATAGCACATTGAATGGCCTTTGCCAGACCTAGCAATGAGTCTTCCCAGAACCATGGGACAAAATGATCATGTAATGCCTCCCAAATTTATAACCATAACCATAAGGCAGCACTGTCAACTACAAATTGGCACTTGCCAAGTGCATTTGCCATCTGCCTCTGTGGCGACTGAATTCTGTGCTATTTCAACATACCCTGAAAGGAGTTCAGGGTGGAAAACAAGAATGAGGCACTCTGTGCTCCAAGAAAACTGGCAGAACAAGTCTTCAGATAGTTAGATGTTTTTAGGAACTGATTTTATGGGCACAATCCCTGTATCTCCTCATATCTAGAAAAGCAGCTTCATGGTAACAATATTTTCTCGTGACTAACAGAACAATTTTTGTGAAGATCAGTACTTGATTGTCTCACCAAAATCACATATATTGACCTTCCCCACTTGCTTCTTTGGAGCAGTTTCTCAGAGCTATCGGAGGTGCTGTCTCTTGGGCTGCAGTCCTCATTTTGCCCCCCAAAAAGCTTATGTCACACAACACAAAAAGTCATGTCCATGTGTCAGAAGATTGTAAAGTAATAATGTAATTTTTCAGGGTTCAAATGGTTTAAAGAAGTCTTGATTACTGAGTAAAATAATTAAATGACAGTTTCATAAGCTTGAGTAAAGTGGAACATGTAATATATCTAACATATTCCTTGACACATGTTAAATATTGTCACTACTATTTTTATTATTATTTTATTATTAAAAAGAGAAAAGACTGAGAATATTCACACATTTAATCAGATGGACTGATCACTCACACAGAGCTAGAAATCCTAGAATGCGAAGTCAACTGGGCCTTAGGAAACATCACTACGAACAAAGCTAGTGGAGGTGATGGGATCCCAGCTGAGCTATTTCAAATCCTAAAAAGATGATTCTGTGAAAGTGTTGCACTCAATATGCCAGCAAATTTGGAAATCTCAGCAGTGGCCACAGGACTGGAAAAGATAAGTTTTCATTCCAATCCCAAAGAAAGCCAATGCCAAAGAAAGTTCAAACTACTGCACAATTGCACTCATATCACCGGCTACCAAAGTAATGCTCAAAATTCTGCAAGCAAGGCTTCAACAGTACATGAACCGTGAGATTCCAGATGTTCAAGCTAGATTTAGAAAAGGCAGAGGAACAAGAGATCAAATTGCAAACATTCTTTGGATCATAGAAGAAGCAAGAGAATTCCAGAAAAAAAAAAAATCTATTTCTGCTCTATTGACTATGCCAAAGCCTTTGACTGTGTGGACCACAACAAACTGTGGAAAATTCTGAAAGAGATGGGAATACCAGACCACCTGACCTGCCTCTTGAGAAACCTGTATGCAGGTCAGGAAGCAACAGTTAGAACTGGATATGGAAAAACAGACTGGTTCCAAAGAGGAAAAGGAGTACGTCAAGGCTGTATACCGTCACCCTGCTTATTTAATTTATATGCAGAGTACATCATGAGAAACACTGGGCTGGATGAAGCACAAGCTGGAATCAAGATTGCCGGGAGAAATATCAATAACCTCAGATATGCAGATGACACCACACTTATGGCAGAAAGCAAAAAGAACTAAACAGCCTTTTGATGAAAGCAAAAGAGGAGAGTGAAAAAGTTGGCTTAAAGCTCAACATTCAGAAGACTAAGATCATGGTATCTGGTCCCATCACTTCATGACAAATAGATGGAGAAACATTGGAAACAGTGACAAACTTTAATTTGGGGCTCCAAAATCACTGCAGATGGTGACTGCAGCCATGAAATTAAAAGACACTTGCTCCTTGGAAGAAAAGTCATGACCAACGTAGACAGCATATTAAAAAGCATTACTTTGCCAACAAAAGTCCATATAGTCAAAGCTATGGTTTTTCCAGTAGTCTGCATGGATGTGAGAGTTGGACTATAAAGAAAGCTGAGTATCAAAGAATTGATGCTTTTGAAGTGTGGTGTTGGAGAAGACTCTTGAGAGTCCCTTGGACTGCAAGGAGATCCAACCAGTTCACCCTAAAAGAAATCAGTCTGGAAGGACTGATGTTGAAGCTGAAACTCCAATACTTTGGCCACCTGATGCAAAGAACTGACTCGTTGGAAAAGACCTTGATGCTAGGAAAGATTGAAGGCGGGAAGAGAAGGGGACAACAGAGAATGAGATGGTTGGATGGCATCACTGACTCATTGATATGAGTCTGAGTAAACTCTTGGAGTTGATGATGGACAGAGAGGTCTGGCGTGCTGCAGTCCATGGGGTTGCAAAGAGTCAGAGACGACTGAGTGACTGAACTGAACTGAATCAGAAAATAATAATATATTATTTGCATTTTGGGAAATTTTGAGTCACTTAAGAATAATGAAGTGCAATGGCTGCTACGGACAGCGTAGAAGCACGGCCAAGAGGATCTACTCCACATCCAAGGTCAGGGGTGGCAGCCAAGAGGAGCTACCCCACGTCCAAGGCAAGGGGCTGTGGCTGAGAGGAGCTACCCCATGGGCAAGGTAAGGGGCTGCAGCTATGCTTTGCTGGAGCAGCTGTGAAGAGATACCCCACGTCCAAGGTAAGAGAAACCCAAGTAAGACGGTAGGCACTGAGAGAGAGCATCAGAGGGGAGACAGACGGAAACCGCAATCACAGACAACTAGCCAATCTGATCACATGGACCACAGTGTTGTCTAACTCAATGAAACTAAGCCATCCTGTGTGGGGCCACCCAAGATGGACGGGTCATGGTGGAGAGGTCTGACAGAATGTGGTCAACTGGAGAAGGGAATGGCAAACCACTTCAGTATTCTTGCCTTGAGAACCCCATGAACAGCATGAAATAGCAAAAAGATAGGATACTGAAGGAAGAACTCCCCAGGTCCGTAGGTGCCCAACATGCTACTGGAGATCAGTGGAGAAATAACTCCAGAAAGAATGAAGGGATGGAGCCAAAGCAAAAACGACATCCAGTTGTAGATGGGACTAGTGAGAGAAGCAAGGTCCGATGCTGTAAAGAGCAATATTGCATAGGAACCTGGAATGTTAGGTCCATGAATCAAGGCAAATTGGAAGTGATCAAACAGGAGATGGCAAGAGTGAACATCAACATTCTAGGAATCAGCAAATTAAGATGGACTGGAACGGGTGGATTTAACTCAGATGACCATTATATCTACTACTGAGGGCAGGAATCCCTTGAAAGAAATGGAGTAGCCATCATGGTCAACAAAAGAGTCTGAAATGCAGTACTTGCATGCAATCTCAAAAATGACAGAATGATCTCTGTTCATTTCCAAGGCAAACCATTCAATATCACAGTAATCCAAGTCTATGCCCCAACCAGCAATGCTGAAGGAGCTGAAGTTGAATGGTTCTATGAAGACCTAAAAGGTCTTCTAGAACTCACACCCCAAAAAGATGTCCTTTTCGTTATAGAGGACTGGAATGCAAAAGTAGGAAGTCAAGAAACACCCAGAGTAACAGGCAGATTTGGCCTTGGAGTACAGAATGAAGCAGGGCAAAGGCTAATAAAGTTCTGCCAAGAGAACACACTGGTTGTAGCAAACACCCTCTTCCAACAACACAAAAGAAGACTCTACATATGGACATCACCAAACAGTCAACATCAAAATCAGATTGATTATATTCTCTGCAGCCACAGATGGAGAAGCTCTATACAGTCAGCAAAAACAAGACCAGGAGCTGACTGTGGCTCAGATCATGAACTCCTTATTGCCAAATTCAGACTGAAATTGAAGAAAGTAGAGAAAACCACTACACCATTCAGGTATGACCTAAATCAAATCCCTTATGACTATGCAGTGAAAGTGACAAATAGATTTAAATGACTAGATCTGACAGACAGAGTGCCTGATGAACTATGGATGGAGGTTCGGGACATTGTACAGGAGACAGGAATCAAGACCATCCCCAAGAAAAAGAAATGTACAAAAGCAAAATGGTTGTCTGAGAAGGCTTTACACATAGCTGTGAAAAGAAGGAAAGTGAAAAGCAAAGGAGAAAAGGAAAGATATACCCATTTGAATGCAGAGTTCCAGTGAAGAACAAGGAGAGATAAGAAAGCTTTCCTTAGAGATCAATGCAAAGAAATAGAGGAAAACAATAGAATGGGAAAGCCTAGAGATCTCTTCAAAAGAATTGGAGATGCCAAGGGAAAATTTCATGCAAAGATGGGCTCAATAAAGGACAGAAATGGTAGGGACCGAACAGAAGCAGAAGATATTAATAAGAGGTGGCAAGAATACACAGAAGAACTGTACAAAAAAGATCTTCATGACCCAGATAATCATGATGGTGTCATCACTCACCTAGAGCCAGACATTCTGGAATGTGAAGTCAAGTGGGCCTTAGAAAGCATCACTACGAACAAAGCTAGTGGAGGTGATGGAATTCTAGTTGAGCTATTTCAAATCCTGAAAGATGATGCTGTGAAAGTGCTGCACTCAATATGTCAGCAAATTTGGCCACAGGCCTGGAAAAGGTCAGTTTTCATTCCAATCCCAAAGAAAGGCAATGCCAAAAAATGCTCAAACTACTGCACTCTGCACTGCACAACAGCACTCATCTCACACGCTAGTAAAGTAATGCTCAAAATTCTCCAAGCCAGGCTTCAGAAATACGTGATCCGTGAACTTCCAGATGTTCAAGCTGGAAAAGAAAAGGCAGAGGAACAAGAGATCAAATTTCCAACATCTGCTGGATCATGGAAAAAGCAAGAGAGTTCCAGAAAAACATCTATTTCTGCTTTATTGACTATGCCAAAGCTTTTGACTGTATGGATTACAATAAACTGTGGAAAATTCTTCTAGAGATGGGAATACCAGACCACCTGACCTGCCTCCTGAGAAACCTGTATGCAGGTCAGGAAGCAACAGTTAGAACTGGACATGGAACAGCAGACTGGTTCCAAATAGGAAAAGGAGTACATCAAGGTTGTATACTGTCACCCTGCTTATTTAACTTATATGCAGAGTACATCATGAGAAACACTGGACTGGAGGAAGCACAAGCTGGAATCAAGATTGTCTGGAGAAATATCAATAACCTCACATATGCAGATGACATCATCCTTATGGCAGAAAGTGAACAAGAACTAAAGAGACTCTTGATGAAAGTGAAAGAGAGTGAAAAAGTTGGCTTAAAGCTCAACATTCAGACACCTAAGGTCATGGCATCCGTTCTCATCAATTCATGGCAGATAAATGGGGAAACAGTGGAAACGGTGGCTGACTATTTTCCTGGGCTCCAAAATCACTGCAGATGGTGACTGCAGCCATGAAATTAAAAGATGCTTACTCCTTGGAAGGAAAGTTATGACCAACCTAGACAGCATATTAAAAAGCAGAGACATTACTTTGTCAACAAAGGTCTGTCTAGTGAAGACTATGGTTTTTCCAGTGGTCATGTATGGATTCAAGTCTTGGACTATAAAGAAAGCTGAGCACCGAAGAAGTGATGCTTTTGAACTGTGGTGTTGGAGAAGACTCTTGAGAGTCTTGGACTACAAGGAGATCCAACCAGTCCATCCTAAAGGAGATCAGTCCTGGGCGTTCATTTGTAGGACTTATTTTGAAGCTGAAACTCCAATTCTTTGGCCGCCTGATGCGAAGAGCTGACTCATTTGAAAAGACCCTGATGCGGGGAAGATTGAGGGCAGGAGGAGAAGGGGACGACAGAGAATGAGATGGTTGGATGGCATCACCGATTCAATGAACATGGGTTTGGGTGAACTCCGGGAATTGGTGATGGACAGGGGGGCCTGGCATGCTGGGGTTCATGGAGTCACAAAGAGTCCGACACGACTGAGCAAATGAACTGTACTATGAATAATGACAAGCAATGCCCATTTCTCCATTGGAAAGGGCTATATTATAGTGTAAATAAATTGGCTAAATTTGCAATCATGGACTTTGGGTTCAAAAGTTAATAACATTTCCATTAATTATTTGTGGGCTATGGAAACCTTGAAATGCAGTCTCAAACTGCCCTGAGCCTGTTTACTCATGTATATGATGTGGTAAATACCTCAAGGCCATTTCGAAAGAGAACTGAAAAATGCATCAGTTCAGTAAACATTATATGGTACCATCTGTTTCTACTTATTGCTTTAAATTTTAAAGTTGCCCATGATGAAAGGAGAAGGCAATGGCAACCCACTCCAGTACTCTTACCTGGAAAATCCCATGGACAGAGGAGTTCTGGTAGGCTGCAGTCCATGGGGTCGCTAAGAGTCGGATAGGACTAAGAGACTTCACTTTCACTTTTCACTTTCATGCATTGGAGAAGAAAATGGCAACCCACTCCAGTGTTCTTGCCTGGAGAATCCCAGGGACAGTGGAGCCTGGTGGGCTGCCGTCTATGGGGTCACACAGAGTTGAACACGACTGAAGCAACTTAGCAGCAGCAGCAACATGATAAAAAAAGTATCAGTCGAACTTGTGTTAGATCATTAAGCTATTGTTTGTCACCTTACAGGAGTAATCTAAATTAAAAATTGGAATTTAAGTTTTAATTCATAGAATATAATAAATAAATTTAAACCTAAAGACGGGTTTGTGAAAAGCATCACTAAACAATTGCAAAATTCCTCATGCAAACTTTATAAGCTCAAAAAAGAAATTTCCTTTGAAAGTGAAGGAAGTTTGTCTTCTGGACCGAGGAAAAGAGTTTCATTAGAGATACAAATAGTCAAGAGAAATCCCTGGAGGCTGACATGAAGCAGGAATACAGTTGCAGTTAAAATACAGAATATCCAGTCAAACTTGAATTTCACACAAAGGTAATTTTTTAATATAAGAATATTTCATGCAACAATTGAGTAATACTAAAAAAGGACTGTGCTTTATGTCATAGGCAATATTTTGAACTATCTTATGCTAAAAAATAAATATTCATTGATTATATGAAATTCTAGTTTGACTGGACATTCTGTTTGTTTTATATTGTTGTTAACTTGGCTACCTTTGGCAGGAGACATTTGATACTGTGTGAGATTGTGTTATGTCCCCAGATAATTCCTCTTCCTGCCACATATTTAGGATAAAGTAATGGTCCTTAAAGCACACTCTGGAAAAAAAACTTTTTGTCCTCACAGGAGAAGTCTGGAAAGACACCATCAAGAAGGCTAGACCTCCAACAAAACATTTGTAGTTTGCAACACAGACAATGCCTCCTTGCACAAAACGTTACTTCATCCAAACTCTTGATCACTATGATTCTTTACATGCCTTTGCATATACCATTTACCTGTCTTGGATTTCCAGAAATGCTTCTACTTATTTGAATTATACCTTTTCTTCAAGGCTACACTTGCCTATCTGTACACATAATTATCACTTATGTCAAAGCAATTTTGAGAATAAAAGTGAATCATATTAATTGTTACACCAGGAATATGGGCATAAATTATAATTCTTCCATTCAAATCACGGCATGTGGTCACTCGATTTTATGGAAACTTCCCCAACTTCTTCCTCTCCTGGCTCTCTCACTCTACCATCACCTGGAGCAAGTATGTAGCATACATTGTCTTATATTTTTACATTATCTTTTAATGTGAATATTACTTCATTTCCCATTTCAAAATGAGTGAAAACTTTGAAATCAGAGACCATCTTATATTCTTTATAATTAAACCTTTCCCAGACAGTCCCATACAGAGGAGATACACAGTGACTATTGACTAAAATATTTTTAAACCCAAATCTACATTGGAATAACCATAACAAAATTTGTTATATAAAATTTGTTATAACACAGCTATGAATATATGGCAGCTTTGCTCATTTCACATGATTGGCTGTGGTAAAAATTTTATATATGTGGTTATGTGCTGTGACACTAAGAGCCCAATTTTTATTGTCAGCTTTTTAATGTATCACATAATACAGAAAAAAATTGTAATCTCTCCACATAAGCATATATAGGGCTGCAATTAAGGCACATAAAGTTTACATCATACCTGTCATTAGTAAGCAGTAGCTTGTAGCTTAGTGTAGATAACTTATAGTATGGGTTCTAGCCTATGAACAGTTTGACTTAAATTATCTTCTTTTATAAGTTATCTTGACTTTTAAATGCTAAGTTTGTCTTAATGTGTACCTTTTGCAGTTTGTGCATTTGTATATTTCTATTATTTCAGTAATCAATTTGAGAAAGGCTGATGAGAAATTTGGAATGTCCTCTTTGTATAGTTAGTATAATTGCCATGAATTTGGCCAGGTGTAGCTAAACGATATTTCAGGCAAAGAACTAATAGCTAAGCTTTTTACACAGTAATTTCCTGGGTAAGGTTCAACAAAATGAAAACTCATCAGAAGCCCTGCTGGGATTCCATCAGCAAGCATTTATTTGTAGTCGCATGTACACCTGCTTACATAGTAATAATACACTAGTGAGTTAAGTCACTATGCCAATGCAAATTAGCCTTATTTTGAATCTAACACTGGAATCTAACAGAAATGCGAACCAGACAAATGAATCACCACCATTGGTTAGGAAAAAAATTCTATAGCATTTGCCTGCTTCTTTTATTTCCTCTGTAGACAACCTTTTATGAAAGCACCTTTTCTTCCCTTACTCCTACCATTTATATGAAGAATTTGCAGCATATTCCTTGCTCCATTGGTGCAGCAATATTGAGCAATACAAGCATGCGATTTGCAATGTGATTTTTCAACCCAAGAGATCCTGTGCTGCTTAATTCAAACTTAAAATCAATTCAGCAAATATTTATAGAGGACCAAGTCTGTGTCAGGCATTATGGTAGGTGCTGGGGGTGGGGCAAAAACCAAAAAGTGAGCAGAAATACCTCCTGATCCAAGAGGTTTCTGAAACAGTAGTGGAGATAAGAGGAACACTCATAATACTACATGGCAAAGCAGAAAACTAGAAATGTCACAGAGTGCTAGAGAAGAGGAATAACAAACTCAAAGTCACTATAATCAGTGTAATCAGTAAAGGATTGACACAAGAGATGTCTCGTCAGATAGTTTTAATGTGTAGCAGGATTTAAACATGTTGACGTTAGAGAAAATGGAAGAAAAGGTGTCCTTTAACATGCTGGCCTCTGCATAAGTAAAGGGAAAAAACTGGGGAAGAGGAAGGCACGTTTGGGTAAATAGGTAGGAGTTCCATTTATTTTTTTATTTTATTTTTATTAAAAAATTTTTTTTCTCAATATTGTATTGGTTTTGCCATATATCAACATGAATCTGCAGTGTCATGGGGTAGCTGTACATGGAAGCAGGGTGAAATAAGTATAGAAAGGAAAAAGAATCATATGTTTAATCATTTAGTTCAGTTCAGTTCAGTTCAGTCACTCAGTCATGTCCGACTCTTTGCGACCCCATGAATCACAACATGCCAGGCCTCCCTGTCCATCACCAACTCCCGGAATTCACCCAGACTCACGTCCATCGAGTCAGTGATGCCATCCAGCCATCTCATCCTCTGTCGTCCCCTTCTCCTCCTGCCCCCAATCCCTCCCAGTATCAGAGTCTTTTCCAATGAGTCAACTCTTCGCATGAGGTGGCCAAAGTACTGGAGCTTCAGCTTTAGCATCATTCCTTCCAAAGAAATCCCAGGGCTGATCTCCTTCAGAATGGACTGGTTGGATCTCCTTGCAGTCCAAGGGACTCTCAAGAGTCTTCTCCAACACTACAGTTCAAAAGCATCAATTCTTCGGCATTCAGCCTTCTTCACAGTCCAACTCTCACATCCATACATGACCACAGGAAAAACCATAGCCTTGACTAGATGGACCTTTGTTGACAAAGTAATGTCTCTGCTTTTGAATATGCTATCTAGGTTGGTCATAACTTTCCTTCCAAGGAGTAAACATCTTTTAATTTCATGGCTGCAGTCACCATCTGCAGTGATTTTGGAGCCCCCCCAAAATAAAGTCTGACACTGTTTCCTCATCTATTTCCCATGAAGTGATGGGACCGGATGCCATGATATTAGTTTTCTGAATGTTGAGCTTTAAGCTAACTTTTTCACTCTCCACTTTCACTTTCATCAAGAGGCTTTTTAGTTCCTCTTCACTTTCTGCCATAAGGATGGTGTCATCTGCATATCTGAGGTTATTGATATTTCTCCCGGCAATCTTGATTCCAGCTTGTGCTTCTTCCAGCCCAGCGTTTCTCATGATGTACTCTGCATATAAGTTAAATAAGCAGGGTGACAATATACAGCCTTGATATACTCCTTTTCCTCTTTGGAACCAGTCTGTGGTTCCAAGTCCAGTTCTAAATGTTGCTTCCTGACCTGCATACAGGTTTCTCAAGAGGCAGGTTAGGTGGTTTAATCATCAGACATCTTTTAAGAGTTTGAGGTATGAAAGGCACTGCTAGGTTGAGAATTTAGGGATTCTCCAGGTAAAAGGATCTGCCTTCTTGATTTTTATTTTTAGTAAAAAAGTGTTAGTCACTCAGGCGTGTCCAACTCTTTGTGACCACATGGACTGTAGCCAGCCAGGCACCTCTGTCCATGGAAATCCTAGGCAAGAATACTGAAGTGGGTAGCCATTCCCTTCTCCAGGGGATCTTCACAACCCAGGGATCAAACCAGGGTCTCCTGCATTGCAGGCAAATTCTTTACTCTCTGAGCCACCAGGGAAGCCCCATTTTTAATAAGGGAGTTACTACATTTTTAGAATGTAACTCAAAATAAAACTTTGTAAGGGCCCCTTTTTAGCCCAGATGTACATCTTTTCCTGCTGGAAATATTTTAGCTGTGTTTACCTAAAAAAACACAAAAGAGGTTTATTCTAGCACTGTGTAAATTTGCTTCCTATATAAAATTAATTTCTTCACAGTTATTTTCTCTCTCCTCTATCAAATGATGTGTTAGTTTCCTAGGGCTGTCGTAACTAAGTACTACAAACTAGGTGCCTTGAAACAATAGAAATTTATTCTCAAACAGTGGGGAGGCCAGAAGTCCAAAATCAACGTGTTGGTAGGGTTGATTTCCTCTGAAAGAGGATCTGTTCCATGCTTGCCTTCTAGCTTCTGGTGAGGACCAGCATTCCTTGCCATTCCTTGACTTGTACATGCATCACTCCAGTCTCTGCCTCCATCTTCACATAGCATTCTCCCCAGATCCCTAGGTCTATGTTCAAATTTTCCTTTTCTTCTAAGAACATCAATTACATTGAATTAAGACCCAATGCAATTACATTATCCTAACTTGATTAAACCTGCAAAGACCCTATAGGGTCACATTCACATGTACTGAGGGCTAATACTTCAAAATACCTTTTGGGGGGAAACACAATTCAACATATAACAGATGACTAGGCTTTTTGAATTACATACACCAAAGAATTAATATTCTTATGGCTCAGTGGTTAATAATCTTCCTTCAATGCAGGGGCCACAGGAAACTCAGGTTCAATCCCTGGGTTGGAAAGATTCCCTTGGAGAAGGGTGCGGGGAGCTGCCCGTGAGAACGGGGTCCTTTGTCTGAAGGACACAGCTCTGGGAGCTGCCTCAGTCCTTGAGGGTTTGCTTGCAAACATAGCTCTCTGTCCCGCCACCCCAGAGATTAGGCGCTTATTTACTGCAGGCACCTGGAATTCTGTGCAAACTTCTCACGCACAGAGAAATGTTATCTGGTGTAAGAAATAATAACAGGGAGCCATTCCCATGCTCTCAAGATTTCTTGTGACTGTTTGTAAGATGTATAGGCTAACCAAGAAAAAATGTCAACTGTCTTGTCTTTCTCACGCTTTTCTGTATAAATATGAGATGTTGAATAAAGTTGGTGTCAGACTGCGTCCCTTCGTGGTGACGTGTCTGAACCTCTCGACCCCATCTTTGTAGTCTCTTGCTTTAGTTTCTTTCTTAGCCCCGCCGTGCACGTTCTCGGGACCTGATCGACTTTGCCGGCTGGCTCCGGCAGAAGGGCATGGCAACCCACTCCAGTATTCTTGCCTAAGGAATCCCATGGACAGAGGAGCCTGGAGGGCTACAGTTCATGGGGTCGCAAGGAGTCAGAAACAACTAAAGCAACTTAGCACAGTTTATCTATACAATAGATATAATAATAGAAAAGAAAGTTGGTCACTTAGTCGTATCTGACTCTTTGTGACCCCATGGACTGTAGCCCACCAGACACGTCCATGGGATTCTCCAGGTAAGAGTACTGGAGTGGGTTACCGTTTCCTTCTCCAGGGGATCTTACTGCCCTCATATTGCTGTGAAGATGAAATTTATGTGGAAGGACTTAGCATTGGGCAGACTTAGCTATGTGGTTCGTGCTTCTATTTGTGCAGTTAATTCAGGTACCTGTTTCAGAAGTAGCTTCAGAAAGACTTCCATTGTGTTACACTCAACTGTCTGATTCTAAGCACCACATCTCACCAGTTTAAAAATCTACAAGCATCCTGGACATGGTCAAAGGAAGTATATAATTCAGAAAAGATATTAGGCTGTGATAGAACTTTCTCTAACTTTGGAGTGTTCCATGAGAAAAAACCAAATATATAGACTACTTGCAAAGTTAGTGTTCAACAATTCCATTTTCCCATTCTGTAATAGCCCCACCAATATTTATCTCATAGGCAGCTTTAGATTTTGGCTAATTGCTGAATTAGATAAATCTGGTTGCTTATAGCTTTCTCCTGTTTCTTTCTCTCACTGTTGGATGGCTGCGTTTTAATGCTCTGGATAATCACCTGCACTTTCTCCTTTCCTTTGCCCTTTGGCTTCAGCACACGCAAAGTTAAATTTAATGCAAGGACACCATCTGGCAGAATTCTCCAATCTCAAAAGGTAAATTCCCAAACCTCGGTTGAAATATTTCTATTTTAGCCTGAATTTTCAAGACAATTGTCTCCTCTTGTCACCACTTAATTTGGTTTGTGCACATACAATCACATGAACAAATACAAGTTAATGGAAAACCTTCTTAGCTGTTAGTGAGTTGGACATCCATAAGGGATGGTATATAGGAATGCTGGAATTTATAATCCTTTTCATTCTGCCATTAATTAAAGGTGCCCCAGAGACAGATTGGAAATGACCCAGGGTAAAAGGCCTGGAGGTTACGTCTTTTAGCTTCGAACCTCCAGTTTGAATCTGATCTAAGCTGGTAATAAACAAGAGCTACTGCTATTTGATATCAGTTTGGTGACCCATGAGAAATGAATTAGTAATCTAAGGCTTGTTCTGTTAGACAGGTGTCCTCTCACACAGCTGGAGTTGATAGTCTCTGCAGAAGAAACCAACAACGTAAAAACGATGGAGATAAAATGGCTTCACAAGTACTCTCTTGCCTTGCTAGGATCCTTGTCAGTAACATGGAAAAGTATGAATCTTCAGGGTTCCATATGTGCCACTTGTAAAGCGCTATGGGAATAAAAGAGATCTGGGCTTAATAAGACCCAGAGTGTGGGTCAAATGAGAATCAGGTGGTGGGTCTAAGAGAAATTTAATATCCTTGGCTTCTCATTTCCCCTCTCCTTTCTGTTTGGTTGTCATGGGAGTCTGTGTTTGTGGAAGAAACATTGACTGTATTTGCCCAGGGCAGATGTATCTACCCTCCAGCCTTCAATTTTGACTTTAGCAGAAGGACAGAAAGTTGCATGACTAGATAGAAAGAAGGGGAATTGTACTGGTAACTCTGAAAGAAAATATAGATCATTGAGAACATTAAAAAATGTTTTTTTTTTTAAGACATCATATACTGAATTGAAGTAAGAGCAAAACAAAAGTTTGTCACTAAACTGAGGAAAGCTGTTCAAAACTTGGTTTACTCTAATTTTGTTATCATGATTAACTTCAATCCAGTGGTACTTTTGCTCACTTTTAAAATAATGTCTATTAAGGAGATTTTATTTGTTTGTATTTAATAACCAGAATGGGGGAAGTCCCAGGGAATTAAATGGAGAAAAGAAACATCTGACCTCAGTGTATGATATATAAATTTATTTTTATCTTTGTAAAAATAAGAGTCATTAATATTAATCATAACTTGCTGTTTTTAGTAAGCTTCAACAGGCAAAAATTACAATGTCTTTCTAAATCAGGTTTGTGAGATTATTTGTGTGTGTGTGTGTGCATGTGTGAAGTATCAGCTTTATGCATATACCATAATGCTGAGGAAATTGTGGTATTCTTTTTATCTGACAGATTTTTCAAAGATAAATTCATTAAATTCTGATGAATGACACCAGAAATATCACATCTGGCTAAGAACTAATCACCTTCTGAATCTGTCTTCTTGATTTACTTTTTCTTTAAAAATGTCTTAACTTGCTTTTGCTCCTCTTTTTAACTCATCATAAACCAAGTTATTCCATTATATTTCTGTTTAGTGATATGCATTATAAGGGAATCCTATTACCTGAATCTGGAACTTGAGAACTCCTTTTTCCATCTCTTCATTCCCCCATCCTGGCATATACTTCCTTCATTTCCTACTGGGTAGATAATCTGACAAGTGGTTTCTCCTAAGATGTTAATGCCTGGTTGTGGATTAAATATGAAAGTTTAACCATATTAAATTGTCTATGTTTGTTTTTGACACAGAACAGTAGCTTCACATGGTTCAGACTTATAACTCCTTAATTTGCATTTAACAACAAAACTGGAATATTTTCTCTTGGTAATATTAGGGGATTGGAGTCCCAGAAGTCAGTGAGTGATATTTTGGGGGTTGGGAAACTTTTGCTACACTCTTCAAAATCCCATCATGAGTTATTCTGTACACAAGTGGCATCTAGGTTTTGTTTCCTAGAAATCTGTGTGGTACCAAAACTTTCGAAATGATCAGAGTATGAAGTTATTGATTGGTTCACTTGGAGTTTGACTTTTTTTTTTTTAATTTTAACTTTATATTAAAATATAGTTGATTAAAAAACGTGTTCATTTCGGTGTATAGCAGAGTGATTCAGTTATATACGTATATGTATCCCACATCTCTTACATCTCTTGCATTAGCATTGGCAGGCAAGTTCTTTACTACCAGTGCCACATGCAAAGTCTATGCATGTATCAATTCTTTTTCAAATTCTTTTCCCACTTATGTTATTACAGAATACTGAGCAGAGTTCCCAGTGCTGTACAATAGGTCTTTGTTGGTTACCTATTTTATTATTTTTAATTAACTTTTACTGGAGTACAGTTGCTTTACATTGTGGAGTTTGAAAACTTAAACATAAGCTAGTACTTGTGTGTTAAGTTGCTTCAGTCACGTCTGACTCTTTGCAACTCTATGGATTGTAGCCCACCAGGCTCCAATATCCATCGGATTTTCCAGGCAAGAATACTAGAGTGGATTGCCATGCCCTCTTCTAGGGGACCTTCCCTATTTCTTATGTCTCCTGCATTGGTAAGCAAGCTCTTTACCACTAATGCCACCTGGGAAGCCTGAACTAGTACTTGCTGTGATTTATTGATATTTCAGTAACATTTTAATATAACATTAGTTTTAAAATATCAACTATTTGTCATAACATTGCTATCTATTAATTCTCTCATTAAACTGCCAGATTCTTTAAGTGTGTCGATCTTGACAATATTCTCAACATCACAAGCTTTAAGATTCTAAGGAATTGTCCTAGAGCATTGAGATTTTGAAACCATTTCCAGGTAATCACATAAACCAGATGTGGTATTATTCCTTTTCTAAATGAACAGATTCTGGCTTAGAGGCTCTATGTAGTTGCCCAGAGGCCCAGCCAATATTGCCAGAACTGGGTTTTAAACTGAATTCAATTGGATTTAATACACCTCTTTAACACAGAGGAAAGTTCTTCTGATGATATTGATTCATGTTTTCTGCTTTAAATATACTTTATTTACAACCAACATAACTAGGATAGCACTGGAAATCACAATACTACTTCTATTTACAGTATATTTTGTGATTCAAGTAGTAAAATGCATTTTCCAACTGATCAAGTTAATCAGAAATACTTTTTGCCTCAATCCTTGTGGTTAGTAAATTTTTATAAAATGTATTTGTTTCCCAGATTAAAATTTTAGAATTATTAAATACATGCATTTGGGAAATATTTACTGAACATCTACTATGCATTAAGTACTTCACAACAGGGAAGATCAATACTATCTGTAATGTGATGTGTTTACATGGGAGGTGGGGATGCAGTGGTATACTGATTATAATTAATTTTTTGTTTTTTCATCTGAATACCTTGTGTATCTCATTTATTATCATAGGGGTCACTTTTCCTTATAGTAGATATACTTTGTATACAGTGTGGGAATTGGCTTCCCAGACGGCACTGGTGGTAAAGGACCCACCTGACGATGAAGGAGATATAAGAGACGCGGGTTCAATCCCTGGGTCAGGGAAGATCTCCTGAAGGAGGGCATGGCAACCCATTCCAGTATTCTTACCTGGAGAATACCATGGACAGAGAAGCCTGGTGGGCTGCAGTTCATAGCACTGCAGAGTTGGACATGTCTTAGCATGCACACACAGTGTGGGAATATGAGCTGAGCCACACACTTCTTGGGTGTGGCCAGTATGTAGCAATTAAGGCTTCTTCCTTCCTTTCTTTATTTCTTTCAATGATTTGATTCTTCCTCAGAATTACACTGCTACCAAAAAAATTAAAAAAGATCTTAAGCAATCCAATCCCTTAAATGTATAAATATTTATAAATCACCAGCTATGTGTTAACTATGGTATGGGTCCCTGGGTGGTAAGAAGGGAGGTATGGAGAATAATATACAACAACATACAAATAGATAAATCAAGTGTGAAGAATCATCAAGGAAAAAAAAAGATTTGATAATAGAGTTAATGACAGTGTGACAACAACTGGTAAAAGTTCAGTGGTCTAAATTAATGAGGAGCTAACATTTAATTTATTAATAAGACCTGAAGACAGATAAGGGAATCAACTATTCAAAGAATTGGTGAAGAAATTCCAGGCAGAGGGAATGGCTTGTGCTGAAATTCTGAGGTAGAACAGAGCACAGCATGTTGCAGAAATAAAAAGAATCTCACTTGAGGTAGAGCAGAATTCAGGAGAATAGAAAGGAATTCAACAGAAGGACTGAAGCAGCAGAAATGAACAGGTCCCTTCATTCCAGTTATTTAAGATTTTACTCTATTTTTGCAACTAGATGCAGGGAGAAGTGTTTCACAGAGGCTTAGAAGAATGCCCTGGAGCCCATAATTCCCATTTGTCATAAGAAAAAGGGGAACCGCAAACTAGCTCACTTCTGCCTGTGGTATTTTTTTAAGGCAAAAATCAAATTCCTTGTGGCTCTGCAAGCAAATATATCTGTTTCTTAACTTGTATTGTGAAAATACCACATAAGAGACCTGGTGTAGTTTTGTTACATCACTTATAGCAGTATTTCCTACCAAAACATTGCAAAAATAAACTCTATTTTATCCACCCTTTAATAAAATCACTTTCATTAAATCCTTAGTTTTAGCCAAGAAAGTAGCTTAGTATAAGTCCCTTTGGACTAGCTATTAATGCCATTCCATGAACCATTTAAGAGGAGTTTTAAATTTAATCTCTTCCGTGTTCCCTGAACACACCTTTGGGGAAAAAAAAAAAAAATTTTCTGGCCTTGTGGATATATACTGCTTTTAGGTCAATAAAATTACTTTTTCCAGGGTTTACTTACAGGAAAAAATATATGTTGGCATACACTGGATTGCCACTTAAGTAATGATGATAATTAAGGATTATATTTTGCAATGGGTTTCCAAAACTACAATCTCCTAGGAAATATATTTGTAACTGCATTTTCAATTGCCAATTAGTAAAGAGTGTGTCATATGAATCCACAGAAATGTGCTCACAGCTACACTGTTTTCCCCCTGTAAATATGAATTAAGGGGATTTTATAGACTAATTCAATTTCAATTATAGTTGGCCTATTAGAGTCATGATTTGACTATGCTGCTGCTAAGTCGCTTCAGTCGTGTCTGACTCTGTGCAACCCCAGAGATGGCAGCCCACCAGGCTCCCCCATCCCTGGGATTCTCCAGGCAAGAACACTGGAGTGGGTTGCCATTTCCTTCTCCAATGCATGAAAGTGAAAAGTGAAAGTGAAGTCGCTCAGTCATGTCCGACTCCTAGCAACCCCATGGACTGCAGCCCACCAGGCTCCTCCATCCATGGGATTTGCCAGGCAAGAGTACTGGAGTGGGGTGCCATTGCCTTCTCTGATTTGACTATGATATACACTAATATCTACATTATAATGAATATAATATATGAATGAATGAAATGAATATATTTAATGTTATTTGTAATAACTTTAACCCAAGAAGTACAGATGAAAAAAAAAAATGAAGATAATATTACTAAATACAGTTAACTATGAAATAAAATTTTCAATGGTAAATCAAGCACAATCTTTCAAGAAACATAAGTTTTAGGTTTCTATTTATAAAGCATGAAATATGAAGATTAACTAGACATACTGTAACTCACTATGTTTTTAGTTTCTGACATATAATAATGTTAAGATCCGAAGCAACCATTTAATTAACAAACAACTTTTGAGCATATTGTATGTGCTAGAATGTAATCTAGAGAATAGAGAAAATAAAAATATATATATGAAATAACCCCTACACTCACAGTTCAGTAGAGTCATTCAGTCGTGTCCGACTCTTCGTGACCCCATGAATCGTAGCACGCCAGGCCTCCCTGTCCATCACCAACTCCCAGGGTTCATTTAGACTCACGTCCATCGAGTCAGTGATGCCATCCAGCCATCTCATCCTCTGTCGTCCCCCTCTCCTCCTGCCCCCAATCCCTCCCAGCATCAGATTCTTTTCCAGTGAGTCAACTCTTCACATGAGGTGGCCAAAGTACTGGAGTTTCAGCTTTAGCATCATTCTTTCCAAAGAAATCCCAGGGCTGATCTCCTTCAGAATGGACTGGTTGGATCTCCTTGCAGTCCAAGGGACTCTCAAGAGTCTTCTCCAACACCACAGTTCAAAAGCATCAATTCTTTGGCGCTCAGCCTTCTTCACAGTCCAACTCTCACATCCATACATGACCACAGGAAAAACCATAGGCTTAACTGGATGGACCTTTGTTGGCAAAGTAATATCTCTGCTTTTGAATATGCTATCTAGGTTGGTCATAACTTTCCTTCCAAGGAGTAAGCGTCTTTTAATTTCTTGGCTGCAGTCACCATCTGTAGTGATTTTGGAGCCCCCCAGAATAAAGTCTGACACTGTTTCCACTGTTTCCCCATCTATTTCCCATGAAGTGATGGGACCGGATGCCATGATCTTTGTTTTCTGAATGTTGAGCTTTAAGCCAACTTTTTCACTCTCCACTTTCCCTTTCATCAAGAGGCTTTTTAGTTTGTCTTCACTTTCTGCCATAAAGATGGTGTCATTTGCATATCTGAGGTTATTGATATTTCTCCCAGCAATCTTGATTCCAGCTTGTGTTTCTTCCAGCCCAGCGTTTCTCATGATGTACTCTGCATATAAGTTAAATAAGCAGGTGATAATATACAGCCTTGATGTACTCCTTTTCCTATTTGGAACCAGTCTGTTGTTCCATGTCCAGTTCTAACTGTTGCTTCCTGAACTGCATACAGATTTCTCAAGAGGCAGGTCAGGTGGTCTGGTATTCCCATCTCTTTCAGAATTTTCCACAGTTGATTGTGATCCACATAGTCAATGGCTTTGGCATAGTCAATAAAGCAGAAATAGATGTTTTTCTGGAACTCTCTTGCTTTTTCCATGATCCAGCGGATGTTGGCAATTTGATCTCTGGTTCCTCTGCCTTTTCTAAAACCAGCTTGAACATCTGGAAGTTCACGGTTCACGTATTGCTGAAGCCTGGCTTGGAGAATTTTGAGCATTACTTTACTAGCATGTGAGATGAGTGCAATTGTGTGGTAGTTTAAGCATTCTTTGGCATTGCCTTTCTTTGAGATTGGAATGAAAACTGACCTTTTCCAGTCCTGTAGCCATGGCTGAGTGTTCCAAATTTGCTGGCATGTTGAGTGCAGCACTTTCATAGCATCATCTTTCAGGATTTGAAACAGCTCAACTGGAATTCCATCACCTCCACTAGCTTTGTTCATAGTGATGCTTTCTAAGGCCCACTTGACTTCACATTCCAGGATGTCTGGCTCAAGGTCAGTGATCACACCATCGTGATTATCTGGGTCATGAAGATCTTTTTTGTACAGTTCTTCTGTGTATTCTTGCCACCTCTTCTTAATATCTTCTGCCTCTGTTAGGTCCATACCATTTCTATCCTTTATTGAGCCCATCTTTGCATGAAATGTCCCCTTGGTATCTCTAATTTTCTTGAAGAGATCTCTAGTCTTTCCCATTCTGTTGTTTTCCTCTATTTCTTTGCATTGATCTCTGAAGAAGGCTTTCTTATCTCTTCTTGCTATTCTTTGGAACTCTGCATTCAGATGCTTATATCTTTCCTTTTATCCTTTGGTTTTTGCTTCTCTTCTTTTCACAGCTATTTGTAAGGCCTCCCCAGACAGCCATTTTGCTTTTTTGCATTTCTTTTCCATGGGGGTGGTCTTATTCCCTGTCTCCTGTACAATGTCACGAACCTCATTCCATAGTACATCAGGCCCTCTATCTATCAGATCTAGGCCCTTAAATCTATTTCTCACTTACACTGTGTAGTCATAAGGGATTTGATTTAGGTCATACCTGAATGGTCTAGTGGTTTTCCCTACTTTCTTCAATTTAAGTCTGAATTGGTAATAAGGAATTCATGATCTGAGCCACAGTCAGCTCCTGGTCTTGTTTTTGTTGACTGTGTAGAGCTTCTCCATCTTTGGCTGCAAAGAATATAATCAGTCTGATTTCGGTGTTGACCATCTGGTGATGTCCATGTGTAGAGTCTTCTCTTGTGTTGTTGGAAGAGGGTGTTTGCTATGACCAGTGCATTTTCTTGGCAAAACTCTATTAGTCTTTGCCCTGATTCATTCTGTATTCCAAGGCCAAATTTGCCTGTTACTCCAGGTGTTTCTTTTCTTCCTACTTTTGCATTCCAGTCCCCTATAATGAAAAGGACATCTTTTTTGGATGTTAGTTCTAAAAGGTCTTGTAGGTCTTCATAGTACTGTTGAACTTCAGCTTCTTCAGCGTTACCCTCACAGAGCTGACACTATAAACAACTTCAAGGAAATGTTATAGGTTTTATGATGAGAGTACAGTCATGGCACAATGAAGTCACAAGCTGTAGTGCTAAAGTGAAAGAAAAAGAAAAACAACTTCTTATATTTATTTCTAACTATTAAAGATCTTAGATAATTATTTCACATTGACATTTTAAACTTTTATGTTGAAGATACAAAAAAAGATGTATAAATACCAATCTGAGTGTAAAATGTGTAACTAATCTTCCAAATACTTTTTATTCATTGAAATGAACAGTAGCCATTTCTGGAATACAGATAAAAATTTAATTTAATATGTGTATATGTGAGACTTAATTTGAAGATATAGATTAAAATTATTGCCTTAATACTTATCAGTCTGTGAAATTAAGAAAAGTACTGAAACTCTGAACTCCAATTTTATGATTGCTAAATATTATTTCCTACTTATTGGGTAGAGTCATCATCAGAAATGAGATATGTGTGAAGTGCACATGGAATGTTATATGAATCATAGCTATTATGAGTCTATATAAGCATCTTTCCCATTGTAGTATAGTGTGTAATATATCTAGGCCTTGCTTACTGCTAAGTAAGAAATGTCCATTTTTTGTATTCTTAGCACCTAGAAGAATACCAAACATCTGATAGATATATAACACTTGATGAAAAAATTAGCCTACTGCTAATTGTTTCTATATATAGACTTGAACTTAAAAGTAACAATTTCACAATGTTTCAGAATGTTTAGTTTTTATCTGAATATTTATAGAAAAGATCAGATCAGATCAGATCAGTCACTCAGTCGTGTCTGACTCTTGGTGACCCCGTGAGTCACAGCACGCCAGGCCTCCCTCTCCATCACCAACTCCCAGAGTTCACTCAGACTCACGTCCATCGAGTCAGTGATGCCATCCAGCCATCTCATCCTCTGTTGTCCCCTTCTTCTCTTGCCCCAATCCCTCCCAGCATCAGAGTCTTTTCCAATGAGTCAACTTTTCTCATGAGGTGGCCAAAGTACTGGAGTTTCAGCTTTAGCATCATTCCTTCCAAAGAAATCCCAGGGCTGATCTCCTTCAGAATGGACTGGTTGGATCTCCTTGCAGTCCAAGGGACTCTCAAGAGTCTTCTCCAACACCACAGTTCAAAACCATCAATTCTTCGGTGCTCAGCCTTCTTCACAGTCCAACTCTCACATCCATACATGACCACAGGAAAAACCATAGCCTTGACTAGATCAACATTTGTTGGCAAAGTTAATGTCTCTGCTTTTGAATATGCTATCTAGGTTGGTCATAACTTTCCTTCCAAGGAGTAAGCATCTTTTAATTTCTTGGCTGCAGTCACCATCTGTAGTGATTTTGGAGCCCAGAAAAATAAAATCTGACACTGTTTCCCTATCTATTTCCCATGAAGTGATGGGACCGGATGCCATGATCTTCGTTTTCTGAATGTTGAGCTTTAAGCCAACTTTTTCACTCTCCACTTTTACTTTCATCAAGAGGCTTTGTAGTTCCTCTTCACTTTCTGCCATAAGGGTGGTGTCATCCACATATCTGAGGTTATGATATTTCTCCTAGCAATCTTGATTCCAGCTTGTGTTTCTTCCAGTCCAGCGTTTCTCATGATGTACTCTGCATAGAAGTTAAACAAACAGGGTGATAATATACAGCCTTGATGTACTCCTTTTCCTATTTGGCACCAGTCTGTTGTTCCATGTCCAGTTCTAAGTGTTGCTTCCTGACCTGCATACAGATTTCTCAAGTGGCAGATCAGGTGGTCTGGTATTCCCATCTCTTTCATAATTTTCCACAGTTGACTGTGATCCACATAGTCAAAGGCTTTGGAATAGTCAATAAAGCAGAAATAGATGTTTTTCTGGAATGCTCTTGCTTTTTCCATGATCCAGCAGATGTTGGCAATTTGACCTCTGGTTCCTCTGCCTTTTCTAAAACTAGCTTGAACATCAAGTAGTTCACGGTTCACATATTGCTGAAGCCTGGCTTGGAGAATTTTGAGCATTACTTTACAAGCGTGTGAGATGAGTGCAATTGTGTGGTAGTTTGAGCATTCTTTGGCATTGCCTTTCTTTGGGATTGGAATGAAAACTGACCTTTTCCAGTCCTGTGGCCACTGCTGAGTTTTCCAAATTTGCTGGCATATTGAGTGCAGCACTTTCACAGCATCATCTTTCAGGATTTCGAATAGGTCAACTGGAATTCCATCACCTCCACTAGCTTTGTTCATAGTGATGCTTTCTAAGGCCCACTTGACTTCACATTCCAGGATGTCTGGCTCTAGGTCAGTGATCACACCATCGTGAGTATCTGGGTCATGAAGATCTTTTTTTTTTGTTCAGTTCTTCTGTGTATTCTTGCCACCTCTTCTTAATATCTTCTGCTTCTGTTAGGTCCATACCATTTCTGTCCTTTATCAAGCCCATCTTTGCATGAAATGTTCCTTAGAAATATTTAGAAAAGAGAAAGCTTAATATTTGAAAATATTTATATTTTTTAGTGGTAATATTTAATCCATATAGCTAGATCTTCCAGTATAGTCCAAATATTCAATTAATTTTAACCAATGTATGGACACTGCTTTTTATATTTGAATTCTTAAAGTTAGAATACAACATTCCATGGTATGTCAGCCAAGTAGAGGAATTCAGTTTTAGTCTTGGTAACATTTATATTATTCTAGAGGTTATTCTGAGCAAACAGACACAGATACATCCACTTCATAAGTGTACTCAAAAATTTTAATATTTTTACTAAACAGAAAATAGTAAACAACATTCTGTATCAATAATTATAATTATCATTTATAAAAGCTGTATAAGACTCTACTTTGTGGGTATACTATAATAATAGACAGCCTTGACTATTGTAAATAGTGCTACTATGAACACAGGAATGAATGTATCTTTTTAAATTAGAGTTTTAACTAGATATATGCCAAGGAGTTGGGTTGTTGGATCATAAGGCAACTCTATCTTTAGTTTTTTTTTTTTTTTTTTTCTGAGGAACCTCCATACTGGTATCCATAGTTATTAAAATTTTATGCTCCCAAAAACAATATACAAGAATTCCAGTTACCACATCCTCATCAATATTTATTGTCATTTTTTTTCTTTTGAGAATAGTCATTGTTATCCTTATTGCCAAATTCAGACTTTAAATTGAAAAAGTAGGGAAAACCACTAGAACCACTAGACCATTCAGGTATGACCTAAATCAAACCTTTATGACTATACAGTGGAAGTGGGAAATAGATTTAAGGGATTAGATCTGATAGACAGTGTTCCTGATGAACTATGGATGGAGGTTCGTGACATTGTACAGGAGACAAAGACGAAAACCATCCCCAAGAAAAAGAAATGCAAAAAAGCAAAATAGCTGTCTGAGGAGGCCTTATAAACAGCTGTGAAAAGAAGGGAAGCTAAAGGCAAAGGAGAAAAGGAAAGATATGCCCATTTGAATGCAGAGTTCCAAAGAATAGCAAGGAGAAATAAGAAAGCCTTCCTCAGTGATCAATGCAAAGATATAGAGGAAAACAATAGAATGAGGAAGACTAGAGATCTCTTCAAGAAAATTAGAGATACCAAGGGAATATTTCATGCAAAGATGGGCTCAATAAAGGACAGAAATGGTATGGACCTGACAGAAGCAGAAGATATTAAGAAGAGGTGTCAAGAATACACAGAAGAACTGTACAAAAAAGATCTTCATGACCCAGATAATCACAATGGTGTCATCACTCACCTAGAGCCAGACATCCTGGAATATGAAATCAAGTGGGCTTTAGGAAACATCACTACAAACAAAGCTAGTGGAGGTGATGGAATTCCAGTTGAGCTATTTCAAATCCTAAAATAATAATTTCAAATCCTAAAATCCTACCACGCAATTGCACTCATCTCACACGCTGGTAAAGTAATGCTCAAAATTCTAGAAGCCAGGCTTCAACAACACATAAACCGTGAACCTCCAGATGCTCAAGCTGGTTTTAAAAAGGCAGAGGAAACAGAGATCAAATTGCCAACATCTGCTGAATCATTGAAAAAGCAAGAGCATTCCAGAAAAGCATCTATTTCTGCTTTATTGACTATGCCAAAGCCTTTGACTGTGTGGATCACAATAAACTATGGAAAAACCTCCAAGAAATGCGAATACCAGACCACCTTACCCACTGCCTGTGAAATCTGTATGCAGGCTAGGGAGCAACAGTTAGAACTAGACATGGAACAGACTGGTTCAAAATAGGAAAAGGAGTATGTCAAGGATGTATATTGTCACCCTGCTTATTTAACTTATATGCAGAGTACATCATGAGAAATGCTGGGCTGGATGGAGCATAAGCTGGAATCAAGATTCCTGGGAGAAATATCAATAATCTCAGATATTCAGATGATACCACCCTTATGACAGAAAGTGAAGAACTAGAGCCTCTTGATGAAAGTGAAAGAGGAGAGTGAAAAAGTTGATTCAAAGCTGAACATTCAGAAAACTAAGATCATGGCATCTGGTCCCATTGCTTATTGGCAGTAGATGGGGAAACAGTGGCAGACTTTATTTTTGGGCTCCAAATTCACTGCAGATGGTGATTGCAGCCATGAAATTAAAAGACGCTTATGCCTTGGAAGGAAAGTTATGACCAACCTAGACAGAATATAAAAAACAGAGACATTACTTTGCCAAGAAAGGTCCATCTAGTCAAGGCTATGGTTTTTCCAGTAGTCATGCATGGATGTCAGAGTTGGACTATAAGGAAAGCTGAGCATCACAAAATTGATGCTTTTGAACTGTGGTGTTGGAGAAGTCTCTTGCGGGTCCCTTGGACTGCAAGGAGATCCAACCAATCCATCCTAAAGGAAATCAGTTCTGAATATTCATTGGAAGGACTGATATTAACACTGAAACTCTAATACTTTGGCCACCTGATGCGAAGAACTGACTTTTGGAAAAGACCCTGATGCTGGGAAAGATTGAAGGCGGGAAGAGAAGGGGACAACAGAGGATGAGATGGTTGGATGGCATCACTGACTCAGTGGGCATGAGTCTGCATAAACTCCGGGAGTTGGTGATGGACAGGGAAGTCTGGTGTGCTGCAGTCCATGGGATCACAAGGAGTTGGAAATGACTGAGCAACTGAACTGAACTAAACTGATGCAGTAAAGAAATAAATTGAACCTCACATCCAATTATTAGAAAGTGGAAAATTCCCATCAGATCTTAAACAAAAAGTGTCCAGCAGTAGCATAATCAACCATAAATATGCTATTTAGAGAATCCAAAGGGAAAAACACCAGTGAATTAAAAAGAAAAGAATTAAAGAAAAGAAAGCAAGAAGAAGGAAGGAAGGAAGAAGGAAAGAAAGAGAAAGTTTGATTCTACTGGGTTCAGTGATATGAGTGAAACTGAATTATGAACCGTTTCCAAAACTCGTGATTTCATCATGCCAGTTTGAATTTTTGCACTCTCTTTTGTGGTTGTAAATGTTGTTTTCTTTTTCTTAGTACAACCCAAATCAACTTTGCCCACCCCTGTGAAAACCACACCGAGACTGCATTTCAGATGATTTATTTTCTTAGACCAAAAAATTACTTTCACTTTAATCCTGCTGGCTCACTGTCTCCCAAAGCATTCTGCACGCCCCACAGTGGTGTCCATGATAAATAGCTCTTGTGGGGTTAGTCTTCCCACTTCTCAAATCTCTTTCTTTTCCAAATTTTTCAGTAATTTTCAAAAACAAATTTAATTCTTTTCTTTTTTTTTTTTTTTATCAAAAGGGCACTAGTTACACATGATCTCAGCTACTTGTCCTTTCCATATCTGTAATTCTAGCCAGACTTAATCAACCTAGAACAGAGATTCATGCCTGTATTGCTAGCGGCTTCTGAGAATACTAATGTTTTCGTAAGTGCTCAACATTTATCATTCCATATAAATGTTAGGATTATTTGAACAAAGATTTTTTTTAACTGGATCTATCAATAATACAAAATAATTTTTCTTTCAATTAGTTTGGATTGTTACTAATGCATATTACTTAAATCTAAAATGAGATAGTTTCAGCATCAGTTTTGCTCCTTTTCTATTTTGTTTTTATTCTGTTGCTATCTACAGAGTAAATATTAAAATATCTTGTTTATATAAACAAAAATAATGGGAAAGGAAATTTGCTATCAGTGGGAATTCTTGAGCTTCTTTTTTATTTTTTATATTCAAAATAAATAATACTTGTTCTAAAATTTATTTTTAATGACTTAATAGTTGCAAGTTTACTAGGTCCTCCTTCAACTTGATTGAAAGCAAGCAACTGAGAACATTGTATTTGAGTCATTTTCTTTATCATTTTTGAAGAAATATCAAAAATATTTTATTGAAACATATAAAATAGCTAATGTAATTATATTTGCTATATAACCATGTATATAGCTATATTTGCTATATTTTTACTTAGACACACAACATTCAAATCTATATAGCCAGAAACTCCTGAGGAAATGAAAATAGTATTAACTTCAATATAATTTTGCAATCTGCTTTTTTTTTAAATAAAATACTTTTATCTTATAAATCCCATGGATGGAGGAGCCTGGTAGGCTGCAGTCCATGGGGTTGCTAGGAGTCGGACAAGACTGAGCGACTTCACTTTCACTTTTCACTTTCATGCATTGGAGAAGGAAATGGCAACCCACTCCAGTGTTCTTGCCTGGAGAGTCCCAGGGACGGGGGAGCCTGGTGGGCTGCCATCTCTGGGGTCGCAGAGAGTCGGACATGATTGAAGTGACTTAGCAGCAGCATTCCATAAAAATATTTATTAAAATGTTCAAATTTCAGATTTATCTCTTTTATTTTAGAAAAAAATGTCCAAAATGTAACCCACATGTAAAAGCCAGTTTTCAACGTCAAACTAATCAATCAGATCAGACACACTGCAAGGAAAAAAAATTTATTTTTGTAAAAATAATCCAATGCTATATCATGCTAAAACTGTCTGTTATTTAGGATGCAAAATGTTACAATAATATATATTATGTTTATTTCATAAGTATACATACATTCATATTATAAATTTTAGTGTGAAGTTTTGGGGAATAGTTCAGTTCAGTTCAGTCGCTCAGTCATTTCTGACTGTTTGTGACCCCATGAATCGCAGCACACAAGGCCTCCCTGTCCAAGACCAACTCCCGGAGTTTACCCAAACTCGTGTCCATCGAGTCAGTGATGCCATCCAGCCATCTCATCCTCTGTCGTTCCCTTCCCCTCCTGCCCCCAATCCCTCCCAGCATCAGGATCTTTTCCAATGAGTCAACTGTTCATATGAGGTGACCAAAGTATTGGAATTTCAGCTTCAGCATCAGTCCTTCCAATGAACACCCAGGACTGGTCTCCTTTAGGATGGACTGGTTGGATCTCCTTGCAGTCCAAGGGACTCTCAAGAGTCTTCTCCAACACCACAGTTCAAAAGCATCAATTCTTCGGCATTCAGCCTTCTTCACAGTCCAACTCTCACATCCATACATGACCACAGGAAAAACCATAGCCTTGACTAGACAGACCTTTGTTGGCAAAGTAATGTCTCTGCTTTTTAATATGCTGTCTAGGTTAGTCATAACTTTCCTTCCAAGGAGTAAGCATCTTTTAATTTCATGGCTGCAATATAAAGTCTGTTACTGTTTCCACTGTTTCCCCATCTATTTCCCATGAAGTGATGGGACCAGATGCCATGATCTTAGTTTTCTGAATGTTGAGTTTTAAGCCAACTTTTTCACTCTCCACTTTCACTTTCATCAAGAGGCTTTTTAGTTCCTCTTCATTTTCTGCCATAAGGGTGGTGTAATCTGCATATCTGAGGTTACTGATATTTCTCCTGGCAATCTTGATTCCAGCCTGTGCTTCTTCCGGCCCAGCGTTTCTCATGATGTACTCTGCATATAAGTTAAATAAGCAGGGTGACAAAATACAGCCTTGATGTACTCATTTTCCTAGTATAGGCAAATGATAAATAGGATCTGAAATAGATAATATCAATGAGAATATAAAGAAAAAGGAAACATAATGGATATTTTTAAGTATAATTAATATTCACTATTTGGATATAGAGAAAAGTGGCAATGAAACAAAGAAATGAAAGATGACACTGACTCTTTTTTGTTTTGTCTTGTTAACTAGAAAAATAATAATGCTGTTAAAAAAAAATAAGGAAACTGCAAGAGGAAGTCCAGATGATGTGGAGGGAAATTCAAGAAATTCAGTTTTGGACATATTGATGCATAAATACCAGAAATCTTTCCCATTATTTAACAGAAAGCTACAAGTGCAGCAATGAAACCTGGAAAAGAAACTAGTGATTGAAATGTAACTTCTGAAGTCATTTCATTTAAGTGACTCCTGAAGTCATTGACCAACCTAGACATCATATTAAAAAGCAGAGACATTACTTTGGCAACAAAGGTCCCTCTAGTCAAAGCTATGGTTTTTCCAGTAGTCATGTATGGATGTGAGAGTTGAACAATAAAGAAAGATGAGCACCGAAGAATTGATGCTTTTGAATTAGTGGTGTTGAAGACTCTTGAGAGTCCCTTGGACTGCCAAGAGATCCAACTGGTCCATTGTTAAGGAAATCAGTCCTGAATATTTATTGGAAGGACTGATGCTGAAGCTGAAACTCCAATTCTTTAGCCACCTGATGCAAAGAACTGAGTCATTTGAAAAGACCCTGATGCTGGGAAAGATTGAGGGTGGAAGGGAAGGGGCAGACAAAGGATGAGATGGTTGTATGGCATCACCGACACAATGGACATGAGTTTGAGTAGGCTCTGGGAGTTGGTGATGGGCAGGGAGGCCTGGCGTGCTGCAGTCCATGGGGTCGCAAAGAGTTGGACTCAAGTGAGTGACTGAGCTAACTGACTGACTGACATGATTGGAAAACTCAATATCAAGAGAGAAAAGTGCTAAGGAGGAGTAATCCAAAATAGGTTGAAGAATGAGCAATGAAATGTATTTCCAGTGATCAGGAAAGAGTATTAAAGATAACAAGCAAGGAATACACCCAAATAGTGGAAGAAAGCAAACAGAATGTAATGGTATGGAAGCCAAAGGAGGAAGGAGCTTCCAGAAGGGTTTGTAATGAATAATTTTAAGTCCTATAGAGATATTAAGAGAAGTGTAGAAAGAAAAATAAATCTCTGAAACCACTTCTTGCTTATTTTTGAAAGCTAGTTATATTGAAGTACTGGCTAGAAAACAGATTTTATAGGGATAAGATTTAATAAGTATTGTAAATACTCTTAACTAGAAAAGTAGCTCATAGTGAAAAGAGGAGAGATATGGCAGCAAGCTGAAGGGACAGTCATGTAAATTAAGGTTTTATTCTTGCTTTGTTTTTTAATGTAGAATGGATCCAAACATTCTGGGACTTACTGCAGACACCAGAGTGAGAAGCAACAAAAAGTGAAAAAGGAGAAAGCAGAATGAAATGGAGCCTTTGGCACAAAGAGTGGCATTAGGATAAGGAAGAAAAGACCGTTATACTTTGAAGATATCAAGGTAGAAGAAAAAGCACTGTGATGAATAAATGTGGGAATTTTTGTCATTGTCTTCACTTATTTGCAGAAGTGATGAAGTGATGATTACAGTTGTTTTGACAGTGTTAGAAGCCTAGAAAAAATTAACTGCTGCTTTAGGACTTTGACTATATATGCAAACTAAAGATTACCAAAAAAAGAAACTCTATCGTAATTACAGATTTGGAATACAATTTGGTCGTGTGGTTTCACTTTTTCTAGCAATACTTTGTGATAAGAGGAAAATCGGTTGGGTGAGGTGTTTTGGGAGGGATGAAGCATTCTATTTTCAGAATTGACAATAGGTAGATGGTGGTACATTAATGATGCTGAAGATTTAAATCACTAAATGACTCTCATAGAATGGTTAGTAATGGCTTGAGATGCGGGGATAATAGCTAGAATACTTATGACTGCAAGTATACAATTAGGCCAAGAAAGTAAATGCCATAATCAGTTTGATGAGTGAACTTGAATTTTTGATAAAGATAAAGGATTGGCATTCTCATGTAGCTTTGGTCATCTCCAAAAACTCCACTATGGAAATGAATATTTTTTAAGACATAAATTCCAACACAGCAGCTGTGCAGAATGCCTTGCATGCTTGTGTGTGCTAAGTCGTTTCAGTCGTGTCTGACTGTTTGTGACCCACAGACTGTAGCCCGCCAGGCTCCTCTGTCCATGGGCTTCTCCAGGCAAGCATGCTGGAGTAGGTTGCCTGCCAATCCCTTCTCCAGAGCATCTTTCCAACCCAGGGATTGAACCCACATCTCGTATGTCTCTTGCATGGGCTGGTGGGTTCTTTACCACTAGTGCCGCCAGGGAAGCCCACAGAAGTAATCAATTCTTTGTTGTTGTTCAGTCGCTAAGTACTATCCAACTCTTTGAGACCCCATGGACTGCAGCATGCCACCTTCCCTCTCCTTCACTATCTCATGGAGATTGCTCAAACTCATGTCCATTGAGTGGGTGATGTCATCCAACCATCTCAATCTCTGTCGTCCCTTCTCCTTCTGCCCTTAATCTTTCCCAGCATCAGGGTATTTTTCCATTGAGTCAGCTGTTCACACCAGGGGGCCAAAGTATTGGAGCTTCAGCTTCAGCATCAGTCCTTCCAATGAATATTCAGGACTGATTTCCTTTAGGATTGACTGGTTTGATCTCTTTGCTGTCCAAGGAACTCTCAAGAGTCTTCTCCAGCATCACAGTTTGAAAGCATCAATTCTTCAGTGCTCAGCCTTTTTTATGATCCAACTCTCAAATCTGACATGACCACTGGAAACACCATATTTTTGACTATATGGGCCTTTGTTGGCAAAGTGATGTCTTTGTTTTTAATATGCTGTCTAGGTTTGTCATCGCTTTTCTTCCAAGGAACAAGCATCTTTTAATTTCATGGTTGCAGTCATCATCCACAGTGATTTTGGAGCCCAAGAAAATAAAATCTGTCAATATTTCCATGTTTCCCCCATGTATTTGCCATGAAATGATGGGACCAGGTGCCATGATCGTCATTTTTTGAATATTGAGTTTAAAGCCAGCTTTTTCATGGTCCTCTTTCACCTTCATCAGGAGGTTTTTTAATTCCTCTTTGCTTTCTGCCACTAGAGCAGTATCATCTGCTTATCAGGGGTTGTTGGTATTTCTCCAGGAAATCTTGATTTGAGGGCAAGATAAAAAGCTATGGGAGAGATTTCTGAAAGAGGATTAAAGATGAAAAAAGAACTAATGCTGAAAATATTAAAAAGAAATATATTCAACTCAAAGAACATTTTAATTGAGAATTGTCCAAATACATAAAATAATACAATTAATTTCAAGTAAAACAAAAAGGCAGCAAAGAAAGAAAAGTATACTATTTTGCATGAATCAGCTATAAATATTGACAAAGGTAAACTGTTTCAAACACTGAGTAATAATCTAGTGAAATTTAAATCAGAACTATATTGGAAAGATTTTTTTGTGTAAGGTGGGGATGGTCAAAAGACTAAATCCTAAGCTTTCATACATATCTAAAGAAACAATTTATAGATAACATCTAATAAGTAAAAATCAAGAGCTATTAATATCAATTTATTTATAGAAAAATACATATTTTAAAATTTGCTAATAGATATGAGAAACAGAAAATTAGGATCTTAACTCAAAAAAATTGTACATTAACATTTTAAAATATGTACCATAACTTTGCCAAAATAATAACTTCTTTTTTATAAATGAATTTTGTTAAGAGTGAAACAAAAGTTGTATTGAAAGTACAAGAGATTCAAACTGTATGTTGAAGATTTTGGAGGGGGAGAAATTCAGAAAGATACCAGAGTCAAATTGAGGCTCTGGCGCTTGGGAGCAAGAAGTAAATGTAGTTGAAACTCCAGGGGTTGAAGAAGTTGAGAAGCTAGTGACAATGTATTTGGAGGATCGGCATAGAGAAGATGCATGAGCAGCACTAACTTTCTGGAAGAGAACACATGAAAAAATCCAAAGCCAAGGTCTGACTGATAGCTCTAACTCTGAAAATATGAATCACATGATTTAAAACCAAGGCAGTAAGACAATTGAAAGCTAGAAATTTGGACTAAATTGTAAGAAATCTTCAGCTAGAGGCTCACTGAAGTATTAAATATTGGCAATTCAAACATTTTCTCATGACTCTCCTCTTATTCATATGCCTTTGTGCTTGTATGAGCCTCATATTAGTCCATGGCTAATGTTTTTATGGTAGTGAGCACTGAGGGGAGTAGGGACAGGCCATCTTCATTTCATCAGAAGAATCATTCTCATGAAGAGGGGAGGTTTCACCATTTTTTACAAAACTGAAGAAAGAAAGGTTGGACTCACCTCTCCACCAAGTGTCATGGGATGTTGTCTGCTCATATCCTACCTTGCAAGATAGAAACACAGTCAAGGAGAAAGATTCCCTAAGTGTCTCAAATCATACTAAAGAAATCATTGAAAATTGTTTCTTTGTCTCACGCTTTCCATACGACGTTTATGTTTATATCAGTCTAATTAAATTACACCAAAGTGTGAAATAAATGTGTTTGCTCTTTTTGTCATGGTTTATTTGCCTAAGAACAATGAAAATCATGCATGCTCTTTCTGTAAAAGCTTTACGGAATAGTCTGAAGTGTTGAAAGAAGCAGACTGATACAGGTGGGCTCTTGATGTCACTTAACTCTTACAAGTTTATGGCTAATATTTTCATGGTAGTGATAGTACTGGTGGAAGGGAGGAGGCCATTTTCATTTTATCTATTTATTAACTTTAGCACTTCAGCAAACAACTGGAACAAATTGCCGTGGGAGAAGGGGAAATGAAATGAGAAAACAGGATGATTTTTAGATTCTATCTTGTTTGTCATACTAAAAACCACAAACAAAAAAGTAGTTTAAGGAGTCATTGAGGGAGAATAAGTATGGAATTCCATCGTGGAAATTTTATAATCACTTCCCTAAAAATAACTACATTTTAATTGCCAAAGGAAAAAAATCTACATACATAAGAACCATCATGAAAAACGAACCATTGTGATGAAGGAAACAAAGAAAGATTAAATTCAAATCAGAGTATTTGCTTAATAGTTTAAGCAGTTGCTAATGTTTATATATTACAATGTGAATTATCATGCTTGGATAATGAATTTGTTGCTTTTTGAAAAGTCATGAACATTTCAACTCACAACTTCTCATACTAAACAGATATGCAAATATTGTTAAGATGATTGTCTATTTTACAATAAGGTTAATTTTGATAAAAGGCACATTAACTCTATAATCATAATAGGGCTAATCAAGACTGGGTTGATCAAGAAAGCAACAAAGGTAATGTGAAAGGAAAAAAAAATAGCTAATTTGGATAATTTAGGCCAATACAATAATTTTTGTTTTTAAATAGAAGGGTTGGATTCTTTTTGGCCTGATGTAAAATGAAAAACAGATGATTTCTTTTCATTTACCTTCTTTTGTGGAACTTATTAAATATATTCTGATTGTGTATTATTGTGAGCATGGAGATTGTAAGGAAATCTTGAAAGTAGATAGTTGTAGTTACCATCCAACTAAAGCTGAATATATATTTTGCTAAAGAAAGTAACAAAGCTCCCATGGTTTATATTTATTTCAATCCTGACTTTTTTCCATATAGTGGTTATATTAAAATATTTGAAGTGCATATTCAGTGCACTAATTAGAAGCTAAATTAAATGTTTATTTTTAACATTAGAAATCTTTTTAATGCTTAACCATTTTGAAATTAAAAAAAAATAGGACATCATTCTATGTAATTCTGACTATTATTTCAACCATAGACTCAGAATTTTGAAATTGAAATGGACCTCAGATTTCACAGGGTGATATCTGTTCATGTTTCAAGAGAGGGAACAGAGGCTAAAAGACTTTATGAGATTTGACCAAAGACACATAGATATTGAATGATAACTCTCTCCTTATATTTCACAAATGTGCAATCATACATCTATTTATAACTAACAAAACAAAGGTTTAAGTGCTAGCATGGCTTCCTGAAAAATACACAATTATTTGATGGAAGATCTGGGACTCAAACCTAAATATAATTTAATTTTTTCTTCATATATCCTAGAATGGTTAAACTTCATTAATTTTGTGTGATTAAATATTCAGTTCAATCTTTTCCCTGAGCTCCAGATTTTATTTCCAACTGCCTATTTGACATCTCCACTTAAATTCTTGCAGGTAGCTCAACTTTAATATGTCCAAAATTAAACTTATGATTTTTTCCTATTCCAATTGATTTCCTATTGCTGCTCCACAGTCAGTTCATCTCAGTTAATGGTACCATCCTGCCCCCTTGCCCTATTAAAGTCAGAAAGTTAGCAATAATTAAATTCTCTCTTTCACTCATTCTCCACATGTTGGATCTATTTCCAAGACACATCTTGAATGTGTGTCTGGTTTAAGTGTCACCCCCTTAAACCAGAACATCTCAGTTATGTTGCTTCTGTTATCATCTGATCACCAGCACTACTATAACATCCTTTCCATTATCCACACAATAGGCTCTGTTGTTTTCTTAGAGAGTAAAGAAATCAAGTGACTCACTCAATTCAAAGAACTGTGAATAAATATTTTTACACTTCAAATCAAATTAAGCTACTTAGCCCATGAGGACTTACCTGATCTAACTGCAGTTCTTCTTTTACAGTCTCCCCACCCCTCATGAATGGTAAAGAATCTGCCTGCAATGTGGGAGACCTGGGTTCAATCCCTGGGTTGGGAAGATCCCCTGAGGAAGGGAATGGCAACCCACTCCCAGTATTCTTGCCTGGAGAATTCCATGGGGAGAGGAGCCTAGCAGGCAACAGTCCATGGGGTCACAACTGAGTGACTAACACCACCATTCATAATTTTCTAACTATTCTGTCTTCTTTCATTTTCTTGAACACTGAAAGACTTCTCCACTTAGGGCCTTTAGTATTTTCTTTAGACTGGGCCACTCCATCCCTTGTTTTTCTCATGACTAAACTGAGGTGACACCTTCTGTGGTAGGTAATGCCTACCATGGCCCCAAATGAACCCTGTCTCCTGTTATCCCCTCCCCTTCAATAACTTTCTTCTAAGCAATAAGATGAATTTGATTTTTTTTTTTAATTTGAAAGTTACTCAGTCATGTCCAACTCTTTGCAAACCCATGGACTATACTGTCCATGGAATTCTCCAGGTCAGAACACTGGAGTAGGTCACTTTTCCCTTCTCCAAGGCATCTTCCCAATCCAGTGATCGAACCCAGATCTCCCACATTGCGGACAAATTCTTTACCAGTTTAACCACAAGGAAAGCCCAAGAATACTGGAGTGGATAGCCTAACCCTTCTCCAGCAGATCTTTCAGACCCAGGAATTGAAGCGGGGTCTCCTGAATTGCAGGTGGATTCTTTACAAACGGAGCTATTAGGGAAGCCCAAACAATAAGATATCTCAACTTAAGAGGGGATCTCACTCTATCATTAGATTACAAGATTCTGGTTTCCGTCTTGCAAGAACACTCTCACTCTTATTGGCTTCAATAAAGCCAGGTGCCATGTAAAAAGTTAATGTGGTAAGGACCTGAGGCAGACCCCAGCCAAAAGCTATCTATTGAAGTGCTCAGTCCAGTAACCTAAACAGAATTGAATCTTGCTAGCAATGCATAATTGAGCCTGAAGAGCCTTCTTCCACAAACAAGCCTCCACATGAGACTTTAACTCTGGCAAACACTTTGATTACAGTCTTGTGAAAACCATTAAAGCAGAGAATCAAACCAAGCCAATACATGACTCTAGATATAGAGAAACTATGAGATAATAAAAATGTGTTGCTTTAAGCCACTAATGCAGAAATAGATTCCTAAGATATCCTGTTTATTGTGATCCACAAAGTCAAAGTCTTTGGCATAGTCAATAAAGCAGAAATAGATGTTTTTCTGGAACTCTATTGCTTTTTTGATAATCCAGTCGATGTTGACAATTTGACCTCTGGTTTCTCTGCCTTTTCTAAAACCAGCTTGAACAACTGGAAGTTCACAGTTCATGTATTGCTGAAACCTGGCTTGGAGAATTTTGAGCATTACTTTACTAGCATGTGAGATGAGTGCAATTGTGCGGTAGTTTGAGCATTCTTTGGCATTGCCTTTCTTGGGATTGGAATGAAAACTGACCTTTTCTAGTCCTGTGGCCACTGCTGAGTTTTCCAAATGTGCTGGCATATTGAGTACAGCACTTTCACAGCATCGTCTTTTAGGATTTGAAAGAGCTCAACTGGAATTCCATCACCTCAACTAGCTTTGTTCGTAGTGATGCCTCCTAAGGCCCACTTGACTTCATATTCCAGGATGTCTGGCTCTAGGTGAGTGATCACACCATCGTGATTATCTGGGTCATGAAGATCTTTTTTGTACAGTTCTTCTGTGTATTCTTGCCACCTCTTCTTAATATCTTCTGCTTCTGTCAGGTCCCTACCATTTCTGTCCTTTATCAAGCCCATCTTTGCATGAAGTGTTCCCTTAATATCTCTAATTTTCTTGAAGAGATCTCTAGTCTTTCTCATTCTGTTGTTTTCCTCTATTTCTTTGCACTGATCACTGAGGAAGGCTTTCTTATCTCTCCTTGCTATTCTTTGGAACTCTGCATTCAAATGGCTATATCTTTCCTTTTCTCCTTTGCTTTTCACTTCCCTTCTTTTCACAGCTATTTGCAAGGCCTCCTCAGACAGCCATTTTGCCTTTTTGCATTTCTTTTTCTTGGGGATGGTCTTGATTCCTGTCTCCTGTACAATGTCATGAACTTCCATCCATAGTTCATCAGGCACTCTATCAGACCTAGTCCCTTAAATCTATTTCTCACTTCCACTGTATAGTCATAAGGGATTTGATTTAGGTCATACCTGAATGGTCTAGTGGTTTTCTCCAGTTTCTTCATTTTAAGTCTGAATTTGGCAATAAGGAGTTCATGATCTGAGCCGCAGTCAGCACCTGGTCTTGTTTTTGCTGACTGTATAGAGCTTCTCCAACTTTGGCTGCAAAGAATATAATCAATCTGATTTCAATGTTGACCATCTGGTGGTGTCCATGTGTAGAATCTGCTCTTGTGCTGTTGGAAGAGGGTGTTTTCTATGACCAGTGTGTTCATTTGGCAGAACTATATTAGCGTTTGCCCTGTTTCATTCTGTATTCCAAGGCCAAATTTGCCTGTTACTCCAGGTGCTTCTTGACTTCCTACTTTTACATTCCAGTCCTCTATAATGAAAAGAACATCTTTTTTGGGGTGTTAGTTCTAGAAGGTCTTGTAAGTCTTTGTAGTACTGTTGAACTTCAGCTTCTTCAGCGTTACTGGTTGGGGCATAGACTGGTTGGGGCATAGACATAAAATGGAAAATTCTGAATAGGATGGGCATACCAGACCACCAGACCTGCCTTGAGAAACCTGTATGCAGATCAGGAAGCAACAGTTAGAACTGGACATGGAACAACAGACTGGTTCCAAATAGGAAAAGGAGTATGTCAAGGCTATATATTGTCACCCTGCTTATTTAGCTTATATGCAGAGTACATCATAAGAAATGCTGGGTAGGCTGGAGGAAGCACAGACTGAAATAAAGATTGCTGGGAGAAATATCAATAACCTCAGATATGCAGATGACACTACCTTTATGACAGAAGGTGAAGAAGAACTGAAGAGTCTCTTGATGAAAGTGAAAGAGGAGAGTGAAAAAGTTGGCTTAAAGCTCAACATTCAGAAAACGAAGATCATGGCATTTGGTCCCATCACTTCATGGCAAATAGATGGGAAACAGTGGAAACAGTGGCGGACTTTATTTTTCTGGGCTCCAAAATCACTGCAGATGATGATTGCAGCCACGAAATTCCAATATTTTGACCACCCAATGTGAAGAACTGACTTGTTGGAAAAGACACTGATGCTGGGAAAGATTGAAGGCAGGAGAAGGGGACGACAGAGGATGAGGGAGTTAGTTGGAAGGCATTGCTGACTCAATGGATGTGAGTGTGAGCAAGCTCCAAGAGTTGGTGATGGACAGGGAAGCCTGGCATGCTGCGGTCCATGGTGTCACAAAGAGTTAGACATGACTGAGTGACTGAACTGAACTGATCTTTTTGTACTGGAGTTTTCATCTTTTCGAGATATATAATATGATATGATATGATACATGATATATGATCTTGATGTCCCAAGTGTGGATTGCTGGATCTTGTGGTAACTCTATTTTCAGTTTTTTAAAGACTCTCTATACTATTTTCCATAGTGGCTGCATCAGTTTACATTTACCACCAGTAGTGTAGAAGGGTTCTCTTTTTTCTGTACACTCTCCTGCATTTGTTATTTGTGGGCTTTTTGATGATGGCCTCCTGACATATTTGACCTGATACCTTGCAGTAGTTTTGATTTGCATTTCTCTAATAATTAGCAGTATTGTGCATCTTTTCATGTTGCCTGTTGGCCATCAGTATGTCTTCTTTAGAAAAATGTCTATTTAAGTCTTCTGCCCATTTTTTTAATTTTTTTTTTTTTTTTGCTTTTTTAAAATCACTGATTTAGTTTTAATGTCACCTATTAAAAGCTCAAATTGATTTATCTACTCCTTTCTCTTCATACTTTTTTGGTTGGGTTCCCCTACACCATTGTGAGATCTCTGAGTTGAAATGAGATATATATCACTGTATTAAGTATGATCCAGTCTTCCTTTTTGTTTCTTTATACTCCAGGGTGCTTAATGAAGACTTATATACTCATTAGGGTCATAACATTCTCATTTCAAGATATCAGAATTTTTCTTCATTTTCATTGTATTCCAATATGTTCTGGTTTCCTAGAATAAAACCTTTCTTTGTTTTTTTTTTAAGCATTATATTCTGAAGAGAAATAAAGGTTTGAAGTTAGATGTACTTCACAACATTACTATTTTTTGATTGTCTATGTAAACAAGATAAGGCATCATAGTGTTATTTGGTGAATTCCTTCAACATAGATAGTATAGTCAATCTGTATAATTCATGCCTTAAAATTGCCTGTTTCTGATGTGCAGAGAATTTTTATTTATTTATTTTTTTGCTTGGTTAATCAAGATAATTGCTTTGCTTCTCCACTTCATTTTTCTTTTGTAACACAGTTAGATACCAGAAAAACTAAACCCACCTTGAACTCTTCAGATAATCCAGAGGGCTTCCATCTTGCTTGTGACTCCACAGAATATTAATTCTTCTTCTTTGGGGAATACTTGCAACTTAAGTGTCTCAATCGCTCATGTGAAGCAGCTGTCAAAATTATCTGATTCTACATTTATTTTTTTTGAGTCTGCATCTTTAAAGCACATCCTAATTATCATAATGCATTTAAGTCTTTGCACAGAATTATTTTTAAGTGATTAAGAGCTTAATGGAAGACCCTGAATTATTTGGTTTATTTTCCTTTGTTTTTCCAAAAAGTTGCCTTTCCAGTGTCATCTAATGACTGATAATAATTCCTATGAATTTCTGTTTGACCTTGTTGTTGTTCAGTTGCTCAGTCCTGTCTAACTCCTTGGGATCCCATGGACTGCAGCACACCAGGCTTCCCTGTTTTTCACCATCTCCTGAAATTTGCTCAAACTCATGTCCATTGAGTCGGTGATGCCATACAACCATCTCATCTCTATCTGCATGTATGTGTGTGTGTGTATGCTCACTCAATGTGTCCAACTCTTTGTGACCTCATGGACTGTGACCTGCTAGGCTCCTCTGTCCATGGGATTTCCGAGGCAGGAATACTGGAGTGGGTTGCCATTTCCTCCTCCAGCAGATCTTCCCAACAAGGGGATATCTCCTGCATTGGCAGGCATTGGCAGGTAGACCTTTGTTTACCACTAGAGCCACTTGGGGAGCCCATATGTGTATACGTAATTTCCTCCCAAGGGACAATCTCAACAGCTCAATGTAAAAGCTGAACTTAATAAAAGCTGGATGCTATCACATTTGTATTTCATTGAAATTATTTACATTATTCATGTTAATTGTCATATTTCCTTATCTTTTATTCAATCCATTGGTAAACTGTAGTAAGTGGAGAGAGTTGAATATGGACCCTGATTTTGCACTAAAACCTGAAAGGTAGAAAAAGCATACTTACCAAAATTATAGATATTATTTTTCCAGACCCAAACCATTTCTTCAAGGATTCCATCATAATAAAAAAATGTATGATTGTATTTATATTTTGATTTAATAAGGGAGTTTCTTAAAAACTGTAATTATAAAGTATTTTT
The DNA here is from genome assembly GCF_029378745.1 of Bos indicus. Taxonomy (NCBI): domain Eukaryota; kingdom Metazoa; phylum Chordata; class Mammalia; order Artiodactyla; family Bovidae; genus Bos; species Bos indicus. Next base: position 26,348,762 of record NC_091760.1, on the reverse strand, counting down.
AACTACTCTAAGGTCATCATCATCACTATTTTATGTAGGTAAATTATGTCAGAATTTCTCCATTGTCAGAATTCACCTACCATGTTAAAAGAAAATTAATAAGAACTTAAAAATAATTCATTTTAGTCACAGTTTCCTTTCTGGCATTTAATGAAGCAAATCTAGTCAAAGTTTAGTTGAGAATATTTAAAGAAATAATTTCCATTTATTAAGAAAATTTTATGTATAGTTTTCAGGTCAATTATCAATTATATTAACAGTATGATATAGATAACTTCCATTAATGAGTGAAAAGGAAATTTGAGACAACTGAATAACTCTATGGTGTATCTTCTCTGGCAATAAAATCTCTCGTACATACAATGCTAAGAAACATACAGTAGACACAGTTACAGAGACATTGCTCTCTTTTTTTAAATGTATTCATTAATTTATCATTTGTTGAGTCTCCTTTGCAGCACATGGGGTCTTCGCTGTGGTGAGTGAGCTTTTTGTTGTTGTTGTTCCTCCGTTTGCAGCGTGTGGGCTCCTCATTGTGCCCCGTGGGCTCAGTAGTTGTGGCACACGGGCTTAGTTGCCCTGCAGCATGCGGGATCTTTGTTCCCTACATAGAGATCGAATCTGCGTCCTGTGCTTTGGAAGATGGACTCTTAACCACTGGACCAACAGGGAAGTCCCCACAGTGGCCCCTCTGACGTGTGGGTGTTGGGATAGTCAGCAAAGCTTCCCCAGGACATTCAAAAGCTCTTGCATCAATTGAAAAATGAAGCAGAGAACTGAAACTTAACCATTAGTCAATTGAGCTAAAATAATAGTAAAAAATCAACTTTGCCTGATATAGTCATTTAACAGTCCTGAGAGAATTGGGGTGGGGGGTGTTGGTATTTACTTATTTATTTTGCTGTTTTGATCATAATAACTTTCATTTACCTCACATGGATTAAAATATAAGCAAACTATGGACATGAGAGATGACTTTGAGAAAGTGCCTAGGGACAGAGATTTCACAATACCCCTTGTTATAGCATATGTGATGGGAAACAATACTTTTATCTCTGCACCTAAGATATTACTCCTCTGTGATAACATGTTAATAAAAATTAATTGTTCAGCTCATATCTCATAACATATTAAAAATAATTACTCTTCAAGTAGCTTATAGCATGACCTCTCTAGAGTGAATTAGAAATTTAGTACTTGGAATTGTTAAACACTCATGATATATTAAAATATACCAACATTTCACAATGTCCTGAAAGTGAAGTGAAAGTGAAAGTCGTGTAGTCGTGTCTGCCTCTTTGAGACCCCATGCACTGTATAGTCCGTGGAAATCTTGAGGCCAGAATACTGGAGTGGGTAGCCTATTCCTTCTCCAGTGAATCTTCCCAACACAGGAATCAGACTGGGGTCTCCTGCATTGTAGGCAGATTCTTTACCAACTGAGCTATGAGGGAAGCCCTCACAATGTCCTGAACCCTGTGTAAATCCCAAAGTTCACTATAATTCCCTATAGGAATCATATCTGAAAATGGTGGTGGCATGCTTAAGTTTTTATAATTATTTTTTCCCCTGGAATTTTAGGATGAATTACAAGTATTGTTTCATTCTTCCATACACTGTACTGTGAAATCAGTGTTTTCCCTTTCTTTATGGTGTTGAGGCTAAGGCAGATGTACGGCAGGAATAAGCAATCTCAAAGGGACCGGTATCTGATAAAAGTATATTTTATTTCCCCCTTCTAAAACTACCATTTTCTCATTTCATTGAAATAGGGACTGAAATCCATACTCTCTACATCAAACGCCCGCCTTTAACTTACCATAACAGGCATGTTGTTTAATGTGATCTCTTGTTGTCCAGTCTTTCCAAGATACTTTCCTCCCATTTTTCATTTTGAAGTGTTTGGAAGTTAATGAAGCCCTCTGCATGGCTCCCATCTTCAGAAATCACTTCTATAGCATAGACCTCCACCCTGTGTCCTAATCTCCTTTGGTACAAATGGTCAGCAGGACATGTATTTTTGCCCTGATGCTTTATTTTTCCAACATTTTTGTATAGCTGGAAAAGGCTAGACCCCCATGGAATCTTATCAAAACACTGCAGAGTGCTCGAATGCATCATATTATTGGTATTAATACGATGAAAAATTAGCCTTTGCAAAAGACACTGGGAAAGGTTTCAAATCACAGAGAGAGGCTCTCTTCAGGATAGAGCTGAAAGAAAATAGGACAGCAGGGAAATAGATCTGAGGACGTTTTTAAAAGTACGGAAATCAAACAAAGCTTTTGGCAAATAGCAGTTTCCTTTTGGACTAAATTAGTGTGTGGATGAGGACATGTGTGTGTGTGTGCGTGTGTGTGTGTGCACTATATGTAAAAACAATAAAGGATGTGTCTCCATGGGACAATGAAGGTGAGAACTGCAGTAAGTTTGGCTAGGAATATAACTGATAAATCCAAGTAGTTTTTTTCCTTGAGTTCTTCATTAATTCCCTCAATCATTCATTTGTATATCTATTGGCATCCTGAACATAAGAAGCTATATGGGTATTATTTTCACTAATCTACAAATTAGATAAACAAGCATTTTAAATTTGATTGTTACCTAATTAAAACCAAATAACGATTTAAGAAAAATATCAGGAATTTTTTAATTTAAAAATTGGTATAAAAAAGTGCTTCACTAAAGTCTTACTGATTTTTATATTGACTTTCTGTTGCTGCTGCTGCTACTTCTAAGTCACTTCAGTGGTGTCTGACTCTGTGCAACCCCAGAGACGGCAGCCCACCAGGCTCCCTCGTCCCTGGGATTCTCCAGGCAAGAACACTGGAGTGGGCTGCCATTTCCTTCTCCAATGCATGAAAGTGACAAGTGAAAGTGAAGTCGCTCAGTCGTGTGCGACTCCTAGCGACCCCCTGGACTGTAGCCTACCAGGCTCCTCCGTCCATGGGATTTTCCAGGCAAGAGTACTGGAGTGGGTTGCCATTGCCTTCTCCTGACTTTCTAACATAGCCCAAATATATTAGGAAATTTCTAAGTTTATTTTTTCTGTAGGTAAAAACAAAGAGAATTAAATTATTTTAGAAAAAAACTAAAATGGCTAATAGATATATTCTTTTCTTTTCAATGAGATCATAATTCATTAAGGGAAAAATTTGATATATATTTTTTCTTCCCTGTATGTCTCCTGTAGTGTGGATATTGAGTAATTAAACTATAATTGTTGGATAAATGAATGAATGAAGAAACCCCTCAGATATAGATTGAGCATTCTTCTTTTTGTTGACAAAAAGTAAAAATCCTATCTTAATGCTAATTAAAATGTTACTTCACAAAGTTACAAAGTCAAATTATTAACAGACTACAGACTGTATATTGCTCAAATTTCAGGATGGGCAAGATTAATAACCATTTTGCTGTGACAGGTGAAGTAGAAGAAAAGGGACAACCATGCATCTGACACACCCAACACCAACAGACACAAACTGATTGCTAGCTCAAGGGCTCATTTTCTCCTGAAGTCAAGATTAAATATAAAAATCGGAATCTAATAGTATCCATGGTAAAAAGAGAGAGTAAAGCAGAAGCCAGAGCAGGAGTCTATATACTTGCTATACAGCCTTGAAAGAGAGAAAGAAATGTGAGCCATAACATATTCAGTTCAGTCAGTTCAGTCACTCAGTCATGTCCGACTCTTTGCGACCCCATGAATCACAGCACTCCAGGCCTCCCTGTCCATCACCAACTCCTGGAGTTCACAGACTCACGTCCATCGAGTCAGTGATGCCATCCGGCCATCTCATCCTCTGTTGTCCCCTTCTCCTCCTGCCCCCAATCCCTCCCATCATCAGAGTCTTTGGGAATTAAACTCCAGCATCTATTTACAAGGGGAAGAGCAGTGAGTAATTGTAAAGAATTATAAAGTCAAAAATTGATAAGGTTAAAGAGAGAGTATTTTATTACATTCAGATGTTCATAAAATTAATATGAGCATTTATGTATTGGAGAAGGAAAGGAGATTAACTCCTAATGAGCAAATGGGAAATTTCATTCTAAAAGTCTGTGTAGAGGTATTTAAGAAAAAGCTATTCACATTATTTTAAATTAGTCATGCAAATCACTCTATTCTCTGAGACAACAGGAGGACACAACCTTCTCCTTCCATGATCTCTACTTCAGTGTATGGCAGTGCCATCTACATTACAAAACAAAGGACATCTCTGAAACCGCCTTGGCTTTACCACTGTTCAAATGCTATCAGTCATATAGGGATTTTACACTGAAAAATAGCTTCTAAACATTTCCAAAGAAAATCTCAAATCTACTGCTTCCCATGGTGTGAATTATCATTTATCTATAGAATAGTTTTACTTTGTCTTTGTTCTTCATAACCTTCAACTTGCATTGGCAATATTAGTCTTATTTTAAAGATGATTGGAAACTCAAAAACTTTGCTTTGCTATTTGTAAATGACATAACTAAAATTACAATCCAGACAAGTAATTCTAGGTTGAATGTTCATTTCTCTTATTTACACCTTGTTGATTATTAATGACAGAAATCTCTATTATAGTCATACAGGAACCAAAGCTGATGGAACAGCCACCATCTTGAATAGTGAAAGTCATCATACCAGATGGAAAACAGAACTCTGAGGTATTTTCAATGTGCGTGCTCAGTCACTTCAGTAATGTCCAACTCTTTGCGACCCCATGGACTATAGCCTACCAGGCCCCTGTGTCCATGGGATTCTTGAAAAATACCTAACTGGGTTGCCATGCCCTCCTCCAAAGGATCCTGACCAGGGATGGAACCTGCGTCACTGGCATCTCCTACATTGCAGGTGGATTCTGTACTGCTGAGCCACCAGGGAAGGCCCCTTTCTTGTCCCCTCAAAGTATACAAGTGTCTAAAATGTGTATTAAATTCCAGGTAAGGCCATTACATCAACATATGAGCATTGCCTTGTTTGATTATCTGCAAAAATCTATCACCAAATAGGTGGGGCTGAAAAGCCAGTATATATATGAACTGTCTTTAGGCTCAACATATATGTTAAGTAGTTTGTATATAGCCATATGCAATAGTAAGAAAACCAGTCTCAGAAATGGAAGTTCTTGTTACACATTTACAAACTCTGAACTTCCATAGCTTGATGACTCTTATTTCTACTGCAGAGGTAAATGCTGTTCCCTCATTCTTCTGTTACCTGAAAGAGCCTAAATCTCTGGACATCACTCAGATGAGACCCCCTCACATTGAATACAATTCACAATGACAGTGTAGGCAGAGAAAGAGACTCTATACCTATCAGGAAATTATGTACCACTGGTTGAGGGTAGACCTGGTAACAAAACCTAGAGGTTAAGGCACTTCATTTTTAACTTAAAGGATTATAATGTGACTCAGTTTATTGTGGGCTTTAGATCCCACGTAGCATTAACAGTCTTGCACTGATAATAGAACACTCCAGCTCAGAAGGCACTTATATCAATTCCACAAATGAATTGTTGAGTATAATTAATAGCATGTTCCCATCAAACCATAAGATTGCCAGGAAGTAAAATTCTATTATATGCTAGGAAGTAGAGAAAGCTGGGAATATGTCACTGCTTGAAATTCAGATTGAGTCTGACCCTGTGTGAACACCATTTTTGTACCAGCAGAGTTTTAAAAGCCAAGTTACATACCAAATTTTTCTCATTTTATGTTGCAATTTGTTGGATTTCTGATTCTTGCTCTTCTACTAATGCCTAGTACCTACATGCTTCTTAAACCATAACTTATTCTTTCTAGAAAAGAACTCCTTTATTTTCCTAGTTCAGAATAATACTGCCCAGACATTCCTGCTACTGTCCATACCACAGCATCCCAATTTCTTCCTAATTTACCTGTTTCCTGCCTCCAAAATGCACAGAATCTCCAAGTTGAACACATCGCTCCAGCAATATTCTTAGAATTTCTAGCAGGAGTATTGGCTGAGACGAAAGTATTTCCAATCAGGAAGAACACATTGGGTCATGATCATACAGTTCTTATGTGGATGGGCTGGGGAGTGGTGTCTCAGAACTCTCTGACTAGCAACTGAAGATAAAACACTTGAATTTTGCTATTATCTGTGATTGTATGATTCTACTGCATGCAAGAAGTAGAACTTCTCACAAAGAAATTGATTCCATGTATAAACTTGAGCAGTAGATTAAATCTGAATGCCCAACAAAGAAACTATTGAAAGTGTCTTACTTTTCTTCCATTCAGCAAGGCATCCTAAGCTTTGTGGAGGATCAAGATTGATTTTCTATATCTGCATGCAAATCATCAAGTGTTGAATTAGGTTACTGTCTAAAGTTGGGTATAGTCTGTCTTAATTGCATAATGTATTTTAGTCACTCAAATTATTAATCAAACTCACTCTAAACTTATGTACTCCAAACTAATATAATCTTACAGATAAATCTTTCTCAACTCATTGGAAAGTTAAATAGTTCTATTCTAGCAATGGAGTTCAGTAAAAATACAAAGTCAGCTGTATATAAATAATTTAACATTTTTGGTAACCACCTTAATAGATTGGGAAAAAAAGGTGAATTAATTTTAATGATATATTTTATTTAACACAGTATATTTATTTTTGCATATTTAAAAATGTCAATACAAACATTTTCTGTGATATATTTTTGCATTATTTTTGACTCTTATCTGTTTTCCCACTGGTAGATTGAAAAGGATTGCTAAAATGAAGAGTTTGTATCAAACTATGGGGAAATACCAAGAGAAAAACTGAGCCTGTTTTACTATACTCACAGTTTTCTCCTCTTCTCATGAGAAAAACAGTTCTGACCTTATATCTAAGTCATAGTCAATTATTCTATTTTTCCTGGCTCCATTGTTTTCTGGGCATCAGTTTTTCTTAGGCTTTATGGTTTTGACTCAATGAACATGAGTTTGAGCAAACTCTGGACTATAGTAAAAGTCAAGGAAGCCTGGCATGCTATAGCCCATGGGGTCACAAAGAGTCAGACATAACCTAGCAACTGTGCAACAACATGAAAGATGCTAGTTCAGGAAGGATATTTATGAACAACTGACTACAATTCGAATAAGAATAATGAACCATGTCAAACCCACCTTTGAAGGCAGCATTTCTCAACACCTTCATGAGGCATTAAGCACTGCTTTTAGAAGGCTCCTTTGTAATCCAGTTTTGTGTCTGCACACTTGAGAGACGTGGGTTTGATCCCTGGTTTAAGAAGATCCCCTAGAGAAGGGCATGGCAACCCACTCCAGTGTTCTTGCCTGGAGAATTCCGTGGACAGAGGAGCCTGGGGGGCTACAGTCCATAGGGTCACAAAGAGACAAACCCAAGCAACTTAGCATGCAGGCAGACAGGACTCAGGGAGTTTGTGTCTGCAGTTCTAAGATTTTACCACTAGATGGTAACATAGGTTTACCTACCAAAATGTAAACTTCTGTTCACCTAAGTGAGGTGTAACTATAGTGGGAATAAATCACAATTCTCTTATTCTTTAGAAAATCATTTTCACGTTATGTACTGAAATATAAGTTGTAATATATATTTAATTGATCTAAAAGAAAAGATCATAAATAAAGGAAAAGTATATAATTTAATCTAACAAAGGACTGGCAGTATATTTTCCCCATATTATAATCTCAGTGTCTTTGTTTGCTTTCCCTTTTTGGCTATTATTTAAGTGAAGAGGTTTCTCATTAAATTTACAGTATTTTCAGAAGTCATACTGAGTATTTTCTGTGTGTAGCTTGCTCTCAACACTAAGATTTGAATTTTCTGGATACAGATGGAAGGTATAGACAATAGTAAAATTTATTATGGTAGTGGGAACAACAGAAACAAGAAATCTACATTATATATTCCATTTCTAGCCAAGTAAACTTAAGAAGATACAATATCTTTTCTGTAAATTGAGGATAATAATAACTTTCCTTTAGAAATGTCTTTGATACTGAAATTAGATAGTGCATGTAGAATCCTTTATATGTAGTTTGTGACAGATAAATGTTAGTTCTCTGCTTGCTTCATTCTTCTTTTTCTTATGGATCCAAAAATACTAGTTCATGGATTCCTTTCCCTCCAACAATGAACACATAAGCATATGTGTGTGCTTAGTCATGTCTGACTCTTTGCAATTCCATGAACTGTAGCCCACCAGCCTCTTCTGTCTGTGGAATCTTCCAAGCAACAATACTGGAGTGGGCTCAAATTGTCTTTCAATGTATTCTTCTCTATATCCAAGGAGGATATGCAGAATAGTTAAGCCTTGGTAGATGTGAAATACACCACATAAGGCTTTCTAAATATTCCATGGTTTCCCATATTTTAACATGTTCTCTCTGGAGAAAATTGAAGCCTAAAAAATTAATCCAATGGTGGGAATACCAGACAATTACCTCTTCAACTAGACTATAAATTAATAAAAAGAAGAGTCATAATGTATCTTTTTGTTCAGCACTAACCACTCAGTAGAATGATCTTCCTAAAGTGAATAATGAATGAGAACAGTATCAGTGCTCTTTATTGAGTTCAGTAATAAGGAAAATATTTAGAAACATGAATTGTTCCAGGAAGATAAACAGATTCAAGAAAATGTAGAGGAGGAAAACATCCTCCTTTGTCATCTTAGTGTCCTGGGCTGGGTCTGAAAGTTAAAATGGCAAAATCAGATTAACAATGTAAAAGCATGCATTTATTTAATATAATAAATTGTACATAACACAAGAAACTTCACAAGTAAATGAAGACCCAAATAAACAGTTTAATTACTGAGTCCAAGCTTGCTCTGCTCTCCTCAAGACAGGCCAATTAACCAAAAGAAAAGGTGTTGAGACAAGGAACAGAGCTTTATTTGGAAAGCTGACTGACAGAGAAGATGGCTGACTGCCTCAAAATAACCATTTCCTTGGGGGTCTGGATGCCAGGTTCTTTAATAGAACAGAAATGGCATAAGGGGAGAAAGTAAAGTAAAAAGGCCATTAATCACTGTGGACAGTTACTGCAGCCATTAAATTAAAAGGTACTTCTCCTTGGAAGAAAAGCTATGACAAATCTAGATAGCATATTAAAAGGCAGAGATCTCACTTTGCTGACAAACGTCTGTATAGTCAAAGCTATTGTTTTTCTAGTAGTCATGTACAGATGTGAAAGTTGGATCATAAAGAAGGCTGAGTGCCAAATAATTGATGATTTTGAAGAATGGTGCTGGAGAAGACTCTTGAGAGTCCCTTGGACTTCAAGGAGATCCAACCAGTCAATCCTAATGGAAATCAAGCCTGAAAATTCGTTGGAAGGACTGATGCTAAAGCTCAAGTTCCAATGCTTTGGCCACCTGATGCAAACAGCCAGCTTGTCGGAAAAGATCCTGATGCTGGAAAAGATAGAGGGCAGGAGAAGGGGCTGACAGAGGATGAGATAATTGGATGGCATAATCAACTCAGTGGACATGAATTTAAACAAACTTAGGGAGATAGTGAAGGAGAGGGAAGGCTGCTGTGCTGCAGTCCATGGGGTTGCAAAGAGTTGGACACGAGTGAGTGACTGAACAACAAATCTTGCAAATATCTCCTAGAATGGCAAGCTTTGGGAAGGGGATGTGTTAATTTTTTCTTGCCTGTCATCCACAGGTAGACAGAGTCCTAGACAAAGGCACTTTAGCTTAACTGTCAGACAGAGGGGCAGGGTTTTCTGAGGCAGGCCACTGAGAGTTCCTTGGACAGCAAGGAGATCCAACCAGTCCACCCTAAAGGAAATTAGTCCTGAATATTCATTGTAAGGACTGATGCTGAAGCTAAAACCCCAATACTTTGGCCACCTGATGGGAAGAACTGACTCACTGGAAAGGACCCTGATGCTGGGAAAGATTGAAGGTGGGAGGAGAAGGGGATGACAGAGGATGAGATGGTTGGATGGCATCACTGACTCAATGGACAGAAGTTGGAGTAAACTCTGGGAATTGGGAATTGGTGACAGACAGGGAGACCTGGCGTGCTGCAGTCCATGGGGTCCCAAAGAGTCAGATGTGACTAAGTGACTGAACTGAAATGATAATAACAAAAGCAAGTCAAAGAAACAGTTCCAATATGGAGTCAGAAGTGGCTCTTCCCTACAACAGTTAGGCCCTTGCATATTTACACTAGGTTTGATGAGGGGTATACTGTTGTATGAGCTTCCCTGGTAGCTCATCTGGTAAAGAATCTGCCTGCAATGCAGGCGACCCAGTTTGATTTCTGGGTTGGGAAGATCCCCTGGAGAAGGGCATACTCAAGTATTCTTGGGCTTCTCTGGTGGCTTAGATGGTAAAGAATCCACCTGCAGTGCAGGAGACCTCAGTTCAGTGCCTGGGTTGGGAAGATACCCTGAAGAAGGGAACAGCTACACACTCCAGTATTCTTACCTGGAGAATTTGCATGGACAGAGGAGCCTGGGAAGCTACAGTCCATAGAAATATAATAGGTTAAGGAGTGGGATATAAGTGTAGTAATCTAGGGGAAACTCAGTAAGACTGGTTTGTTCTCATTCTTTTCATCATTTATTTGTCTTCAGAGATAAAGATGCTCCTTTCCTCTAGGTGTAGTGAGAGTGTCTCTCATGAGAATTGTATCACCTGTTACAAGGCAGAAAACAGTTTATACTGTTTTGTTAAGTTACTTTAGCTTAAAATATTCAATATGACAGGGTGACATATTTTGGGGTAATGTGCACTGAACCCCATCAGGATACTTCATGATATAGATTTTGCATTATCAATGGAGTTAGGCTCATATTGCATTTAAAATCCATTTTGAGTAAGATTTCTCATTCTGAACTGGAAGAAAAAGTTTCAGACTGTAACATTCAACTAGAATTTTTTTAAATAAGATTAATGATATATAACTTACCAAGTTTCTTTATGTTGACCTTTATTATTTCAACCCATGTTTATTCTGAACATCACATTTATTAATTTTTAAAATGTCACATGCAAAATACAGACAAAATTGTATCATTTTGCATCCTTACCAGCAATATTTGAGAGCACTGGTGTTCTGCCTCTTTTGTAAAATTTTGGCATTTACAGTCTTTAAAAAAAATTTTTTTTAATCTTAATCACACTAGTGTGTTAATCAGATCAGATCAGATCAGTCACTCAGTTGTGTCTGACTCTTTGCGACCCCATGAATCGCAGCACACCAGGCCTCCCTGTCCATCACCAACTCCTGGAGTTCACTCAGACTCACATCCCTCGAGTCAGTGATGCCATCCAGCCATCTCATCCTCTGTCGTCCCCTTCTCCTCCTGCCCCCAATCCCTCCCAGCATCAGAGTCTTTTCCAATGAGTCAACTCTTTGCATGAGGTGGCCAAAGTACTGGAGTTTCAGCTTTAGCAATAGCGGTGCTCATTGTAGTCTGAATTTGTATATCCCTGATGACTAATGATGTTGCACGTGTTTTCATGTTCTCACTGCCCACTTATGTAAGGGAGGAAAAAAGGTTTTCTCAGCCTTCTTAGGGCCCCTGGCTGGGCTTGAGAATTAACAGAAGAAAAGTATACAAATTTCATTGAACTGTTACATATACCTGGGAGACTTAAAAAGACAATAAAGACCCTGATGAAGTGACCAGAACAGGAAGTTTTCTATCTTTTAGACAAAGAAATAATTCATTTCTGAAGAATTGACAAGACAGAGGAGCTTCAGCCTGGAGTAATAAATGGTGAAGAGTAATAAGGATGATGATAGCAAGGTTTGTTTGCAAGATTTCTCAGGCCCAAATTCCTCATCTCTGAACATAAAGTGGTTTGTTTGTTTTTTTTTTTTTCTCAGTACAGGGAGGGTACCTGTCACATGGGAATTTTATGACTTGTTTCAGGAAAGAAGAGATAAGAGTGACATTCCTGCTTTTTTCTCAAATGCCTTCAGCTTAAGATATTTAACTTGCCAAGATACTATATTCGGGGATAATATGTCCCAAATCCCATTAGTAATTTAAACAGAATCCAACACACATTTTGCACATGCACACACACACACAAATAGTTGCTTATTTTTTGTATGTTTTCCCTCAAGAAATAATTTTAACATTTTATTTGTGCCATACCGTCGTTTCCTTCCTTCTGTCTTGAGGGATCTCTGTCTCCTACTAAAAATCAGTGGGATCTCTCTGCTTATCCTCGCATTTTTCTCTCTGTTTATCCTCACATTTTCCTGCTCTGCCCTGAGTGGCAGTAACAGGAAAGGTTGCGCTCAATTCTGACTTTCACCCTTGTTTAGCAGTTTCTTGGTTGAATTAGGTCTGAGTGGCTTGTCTTAGCAATGGCCACTTGATGAAACCGGCCATATCTCACTTTCAAACACCCTTCTCTGGGGGGAAGAGCCTATTCACATAATTTATACTTTGTTCGCATAAGCCACAAATACAGTGATAAATCTATATTCCTCTAAACACATTTATGAGAAAAATTAAAAATCAGAGTGGTAATATTTTTGTTTATTTACAGCAAGTGCCTTGTGTAACTGGACCAGTTTTAAAATGGAATAGACTCAAATATGTGAATGGATGAGAATAAAGTCTACAGATAAACACATGGCCCTATTTCTTAAGAACCTCAACTGAGCATATTCACTGTGCTTATTCCCATAAGATGTATGCAATGCTGCTAAATTATGGTCACAAGCTTGATGTAGGGAGTATGAAGAAAAGTATAAATCTCTCAAGTGCTTCTCCACAGTGCCTCAACAATTTCCATTTCTGTCTCTGATTTGGGTCTGGCTGGAAAGATATTACATCTGAGATAGGAGGAGGATAAACATTTTGTTTATCCTGCTTCATTGCTTTAACCATCTAAAATGTGAACCTCAAGGTCACTGGCACAACTCCAAAGTATGACATAAAATCCTGAGTGACATTCATGTAAAGCCAATTGAAATAATGCCTATCACATTAAAAACAAGATTGCCATTTTTGGGAGTACAACAGGAGAGAAAAATTCCAACATTAGTTAATATATACCAGACAATTTTTGACATTTCAAAAAAAAAAGAATGACAATTATTTGGTCACTATTAATATTATGGAATAATGAAAGCCAGACAAGTTTGAAAGAAGCTCAGCATCAGTACAGAAGGACTAGGAGATGATGTCATGTTGGAGCATATAACTGAATATTCAGTGGAAGGTCTGATGCTAAAGCCAAAGCTCCAATGCTTTGGCCACCTGATGCGAAGAGCTGACTTATTGCAAAAGCCCCTGATTCTGGGAAAGATTGAAAGAAGGAGAAAGGGATGACAGAGGATGAGACGGTTGAATGGTATCACTGAATCAATGGACTTGAGTTTGGGCAAACTCTGGGAGACAGTGAAGGATAGGAAAGCTTGGCATGCTGCAGTCCATGGGGTCACAAAGAGTTGGATAAAACTAAGTGACTAAACAACAACTAGAATCAAATTATCCAACTACAGAATTTATGGGACTTTCCTCATAGCTCAGTCAGTAAAGAATCTGCCTGCAATACAGGAGACATAGGTTTGATTCTTAGGCCAGGGATATCCCCTGGAGAAAGAAATGACAACCCATTCCAGTATTCTTGCCTGGGATATCCTACGGACAGAGGATCCTGGTAGGCTACAGTCCATGGGGTCACAAGAGTCAGACACAACTTAGCCACTAAACCACGACCACAGAATCTATAGGAATAAACACTTGTACTTACTTATACCAAACAAGGAGCTTAATGTACATGCTCAGGGCTTAATTATTGAATGCTTACTACATGAAAAGGCCATGATGCAGTTTAGAATTGGCTACCCCAAAATATGGCACCTTGATTTATTGACTGTTTCAAGCTAAACAAATTTGAAAATGGAAGAGGAAAAAACTCCTCTCTGACCTTGCCTTGAAGCAAGTCATAAGATGCTCACATGAGGGGTGCCCCTATAAAGAGATAAGGACACATCCCTTATCTCTACAGCATAAGAAACGCAGAGAGGAATGTGAAGGAACAGCCCTTGTTAAGATTTCCCTTAGTTTACTACTCCTTACCTCACACACTTTATCTTGTCATATCTTTTCTCTTCTTTTCACATTTCATCAGACCTAGCATAAAGACACAGAGCTAACCATTTCTTTAGGTCTTCCTCTCCTTATGAAATTTCCTGTGTCATACAAGCATACTAAATATTATATCCTCATATATTAAACTGGAGAAGGCAATGGCACCCCACTCCAGCACTCTTGCCTGGAAAATCCCATGGATGGAGGAGCCTGGTAGGCTGCAGTCCATGGGGTTGCTAAGAGTCGGATACGACGGAGCGACTTCACTTTCACTTTTCACTTTCATGCATTGGAGAAGGAAAAGGCCACTCCAGTGTTCTTGCCTAGAGAATCCCAGGGATGGGGAAGCCTGGTGGGCTGCTGTCTATGGGTTCGCACAGAGTCGGACACAACTGAAGTGACTTAGCAGCATATATTAAACAAATTTACATGCTTTTTTCCTCTTTTTTTTTTTTTTTTTTTACCTCCTGCTAATCTGTTTTCTGTTATTGGGGCCCTAGGCATGAACTTTAAAAGATAAAAGGAAAAGATATTTTTATTCCTCATATAGAAATACCTTCATAGGCAGTCTCATTTAATTCACTTATAATCACCATATGAGGTAATCATGCTCATTTAATAGGAAAGACTTCAGGAATGTCTGTAACATGTCCAAATGCTCTCGGCCCTCAGAAACTGACCCAGGATTTGAACTCAGGTTTGCATGGTCATGAAAGTCCTCATTCTTAAATAGCCCATTTCAATTTCTGAAATTATCCTTTACCAAATTTGGAATATAAGATGTTCTTTAACTTCTCTGGGCCTAAGTTGTTCAATTATGATATAAGGATAGTAGATTTCCATTATTGGTTTAAAGTTCAATTGATGGGAATGTAAAATGGTGTAGCTGTTATGGAAAATTGCCGGGAGCCAGCACGGGAGTTCCCACCCATGACAAAGGTCATGCGGAGAGGCCTGACATGCAAAGGCGAGTCAGGACTCGAGGGCCCCCGTGGATCGGCCTGAGCGCCTACCCCAAAACCAGAATCTGTCTGTTTTACTATTTTACGACTTTCACCAACTCTTCTGACATTAACGGGGAGCTATCCCCAATCACCTTTTCCTTGAAGGAAATCAACTGAGAGCTCTAAATTAGCCTCCTGGGCATAATAGGAGTGTTTCAATTCAAACCCCTCAGATGGCTCTCTAACTTGCCTGACAGGTTTACCCAGATTCCTACAGCTATGCATACGATTGTTTACAGTCTCCCAACCGCGAGAGGCATGGGAAGCTTAAGATATTCAAATAGTATAGAG
Source organism: Bos indicus (assembly GCF_029378745.1). NCBI lineage: Eukaryota > Metazoa > Chordata > Mammalia > Artiodactyla > Bovidae > Bos > Bos indicus. The sequence goes on along the minus strand of NC_091760.1, from coordinate 26,333,405 downwards.
CCTCTCAGAGAGTTAGAAATTGTTAGAACTAGTAGAAGATTTCATTGTTGAGCCAATGCTTGCTGCCAAGTTTCCACATCCCCTGTATTGTGTCCTTGGGAATGTATTAATTAATACAGTTGGTATACAGAAAAAATAAGTAGTGGCCTTGGTGCTAACAATTTTAGACCCTTAAGGTAATAAATTCTTTCCTTGTTGTAAACCCACTGCACCTCTGCCCTATAGGAATGCAACTTTATCTAACACCTTTGGAGGATGGCGCCAAACTTTAAAATAATTACTCTTAGAGAAAATAAGTCTTATGGTTGACAAACCTTTATCAGAGTCATAAAATGTTAACAGGCCTTCTGGCCAAATGATGATGTAAATCACCTAAACCATCTGTATACAATAAGTTTGCAGAAAAGAAAGTCTGGTCTCGATAAGGATCAAAGACTGCTGACTTTGCATGATTTTACACCTCCTGTTATCCTCTATGCACAACTTAAGGTATATATGCTCCCTCTGAAAATAAAGCTACGGGCCTTGCTCAAAGCTCAGTCTCCCCGTGTCGTTCTTTCTTGCTTCCTTTTCTCTCCTTTTCTTCTCTATTCTTCCTTCGGGACGAATAATTGGAGCGCAGGGGCCCTCTGAGACCACTTCTTTGCCCGGGCTTCTAAGACCCACTCAAGAAGGTGCCTAAGATGGGGCACCTTCTGCTATTCGAGAGGGCGCCTGCAGCCTCCGTGGTCAGTGCAAACCTGGTGTCACAGGTTTTATTGGCTTTCCGCGTAAACCAGTTATATTGAGCCTCTGATCTTTCTCCTTTTATCTATCCTTTTAATCACCAATGCCGTCCTCTTGAGGGAATCCCTGGATCCAACCGGGGCTGGACCCCCGTAGAAAATAATACGGTGTTTCCTCAAAAAGTTCAGAATTGAGATACTGTGCTTCCCTGGTGGCTCAAAGGTTAAAGTTTCTGCCTCCAATGTGGGAGACCCGGGTTCAATCCCTGGGTCGGGAAGATCCCCTGGAAAAGGAAATGACAACCCTCTCCAGTATTCTTGCCTGGATAATCCCATGGACACAGGAGCTTGGTAGGCTACAGTCCACAGGGTTGCAAAGAATCGGACATGACTGAGCGACTTCACTTTCACTTTCTTCCATCCAGAAATTCCTTTTCTGATTATATAAGTGAAGTTGCTCAGTTGTATCTGACTCTTTGCAATCCCATGTACTGTAGTCTACTACATTCCTCTGTCCATGGGATTTTCCAGGCAAGAGCACTGGAGTGGGGTGCCATTTCCTTCTCCAGGGGATCTTCCTGACCCAGGGATGCAACCCAGGTCTCCTGCATTGCAGGCAGATGCTTTACCCTCTGAGCCACCAAGGAACAAAGAGATATTTGTACACCTATGTTCATAGTCCTGATGCATTCCAGCTAGAACCCTTTAGCATAGGAAGATTAATAAGAACAAAACAAATGGAGATTTATTAACATGTATACCTCATCCCTGGTGGCTCAGCAATTAAGAATCTGCCTGCAATGCAAGAGACTCAGGACATGTGGTTGGGAAAGATCCGCTAGAGAAGGATATGGCAACCCACTTCAGTATTCTTGCCTGGAAAATCTCATGGACAGAGGAGCTTACCATGCAATGGGGTCACAAAGAGTAGGACACAACTAAAGTGACTGAGTATGCATAAATACCTGATTCATATAAGGGAGACACCCAGGGAGAAATGAATGTTTTACTTAGTATTCAACTTAAATATCATCTTCACCTAAAGACAAAATATAGAAGGGTATTGGGAGGCTAGTAATAAAGAGGTGACCAGGAAATGTCATGGTCATAACAAATGGGATAACACAGTTTCATTACACAAATTTAAGTCTGTGCCTTCTTTATTTATAGTTTCTTCTGATTTTTTCATCTCTCTCCTTGAGAGATCAAATTGTCAACATCCCTTGGATTGCAGAAAAAAGCAAGAGAATTCCAGAAAAACATCTATGTCTGCTTCATTGACTATGCTAAAGCCTTTGACTGTGTGGATCACAACAAACTGTGGAAAATTCTTAAAGACATGGGAATAACAGACCACCTTGCCTGTCTTCTGAGAAACTTGTATGCAGGTCAAGAAGCAAAAGAACTGGACATGGAACAATGTACTGCTTTCAAGTTGGGAAAGGAGTATGTCAAGGCTATATATGTTGCTACCCTGCTTGTTTAAATTATATGCAGAATACATCATGCAAATGCAAGGCTGGATGAAGCACAAGCTGGAATCAAGATTGCCAGGAGAAATATCAATAAGCTCAGATATGGTGATGAAACCACTCTTACGGCAGAAAGCGAAGAAGAACTAAAGAGCCTCTTGATGAAGGTGAAAGAGGAGAGTGAAAAAGCTGGCTTAAAACTCAACATTCAAAAAACAAAGATCATGGTATCCTGTCCCATCACTTCATGGCAAATAGATGGGTAAACAATGGAAACAGTGACAGACTTTATTTTCTTGGGCTTCAAAATCACTGCAGATGGTGACTGCAGCCATGCAATTAAAAGACGCTTACTCCTTGGAAGAAAAACTATGATAAACCTAGACAGCATATTAAAAAGCAGAGACATTACTTTGCTGATAAAGGCAGTATAATCAAAGCTGTGGTTTTTCCAGTAGTCATGTACAGATGTGATAGCTGGACAATAAAAAAGGTTGAACACTGAAGAATTGATGCCTTTGAACTGTGGTGTTAGAGAAGACTTTTGAGAGTCCCTTGGACTGAGAGGAGATCAAACCAGTCAATCCTCAAGGAAATCAATACCAAATATTCATTGGAAGGACTGACGCTGAAACTGAAGCTACAATACTTTGGCCACCTGATGTGAAGAGCTGATTCATTTGAAAAGACCCTGATGCTGGGAAAGATTGAATGCAGGAAGAGAAGGGGATGACAGAGGATGAGATGGTTTGATGACATCACTGAGTCAATGGGCATGAGTTTGAACAAGCTCTGGGTGATGGTAAACAACAGGGAAGCCTGGTGTTCTGCAGTCCATGTGGTTGCAAAGAGTCAGACATGACTGAGCAACTGAACAACAACTCTTCTTCATACAGAGAATGAGACAACTGCACAAATTAAGATTTTCTTTATAAATGTAAATTTTCCTTCATTCATTTCTCCCTCTGATTACCCCCATCCTCTGACAATCACCAATGTGTTCTCTGTACCTATGAGTTCATTTTTTCCCCCTAGATTTCACATATGAAATCATATGGTATTTGCCTTTCTCTGATTTATTTCATTTAACATAATGTCCTCACAATTCACCCATGTTATTACAAACGGAAAAATTTCACTCATATATTATATATATCTATATATGCATACACATATATATATCATATCTACTTTATGCACTCATACAAGGATAGACATGTAGCTTGTTTTCATATCTTGGCTATTGTAAATAATGCTGCAATGATCATGGGTTTTTTGGGGTTTTTTGAGTTTATGGTTTCATTTTCTTTGGATAAATGTCCCAAATCCAAAAGTGAAATTGCTAGATCATATGGTAGTTCTATTTTTAATTTTTGAGAAATCTCCATACTGTCTTCCATAATGGCTATATCATATCTTCCTACTGTCAGTGAAAAGAAAATGTTGCCCACCATATCAGTAAACAAAATATGTTGCAGCCATCACATTATAGCCATCCCAATGGTGCACCCTGAGGGAACTCAGAATAGAAGCAGGATGCCACCCATCTAGTAGTCAGCTACTGCAGCCACCTCATCCTGACTGTATACTCAAAAGAGGCTCAGAATGAGAAAGCAGAGGATACTAGCCACTGATAGCCGAGGTGCATATCAAAGGAATGATTTCAATAAGCCCAGACTCTTTCATCTTCCCATACATAGGAAAGCATTAAATTTCTGAACTTGAGATATCTGGTTATTTTTAATTAACAATAATCTTTGGAAATTCCAACTATCTGGTCTTTGTTGCAAAAACTCCTATATATCCTGGCTCCTCCATATTTCCTTGGAGCAATCTCTCAAAAAATATGAGATTTTCTGTCCTTGGCTTAAGTCCTCAGTTATGTTTTATAAATATTGGTCCGTTCATCTGTCTCCTCCACCAGTAAGAATTGTTTTTTTGTTGTTGTTGTTCAGTCACTCAGTCATGTCCAACTCTTTGTGATCACATGGACTGCAGCACACCAGGCTTCCCTATTCTTCGCTATCTCCTGGAGCTTGCTCAAACTCATATCCATTGACTCAGTGATGCCATCCAACTACCTCATCTGTTGTCTTCTCCTCCTGCCTTCAATCTTTCCTAGCATCAGGATCTTTTCCAGTGAGTCAGTTCTTCACATCAAGTGGCTGAAGTATTGGTGCTTCAGCTTCAATATCAGTACTTCTAATGAATATTCAGGGTTGATTTCCTTGAGGATTGACTGGTTTGATCTCCTTGCAGTCCAAGGGACTCTCAAAAGTCTTTTCCAACACCTCTGTTCAAAAGCATCAATTCATTGGTGCTCAGCTTTCTTTATGGTCCAAATTTCATATTCATACATGACTACTGGAGAAACCATAGCTTTGATTATACTGACCTTTTTCAGCAAATTAATAGCTCTGCTTTTTAATATGCTGTCTAGGTTTCTCATAGCTTTTCTTCCAAGGAGCAAGCATCTTTTAATTTCATGGCTGCAGTTACCAACCACAGTGATTTTGGAGCCGAAGAAAATGAAGTTTGTCACTGTTTCCATTGTTTTCCCATGTATTTGCCATGAAGTTATGGAACAGGATGCCATGATCTTTGTTTTTTGAGTCTTGAATTTTAAGCCAACTTTTTCACTCTCCTCTTTGCCCTTCATCAAGGGTCTCTTTAATTTCTCTTCATTTTCTGCCATAAGGGTATTTTTTGTCATCTGCATATCTGAGGTTACTGATATTTCTCCCTGTAATCTTGATTCCAGCTTGTGCTTCATCCAGCCTGGCATTTCACACAATGTACTCTGCATATAAGTTAAATAAGTAAGGTGGCAAAATATACAGCTTTAAAGTACTCCTTTCCCAACTTGAAAGCAGTGGATTGTTCCATGTCCAGTTCTGCTGCTTCTTGACCTGCATATAGGTTTCTCAGGAGGCAGGTAAAGTGGTCTAGTATTCCCATCACTTGAAGATTTTTCCATAGTTTGTTGTGATCCACACAGTCAAAGGCTTTAGTGTACTCAATGAAGCAGAAGTAGATGTTTTTCTGGAATTTTCTTGCTTTTTCTATGATCCAGTGAATGTTGGCAATTTGAACTCTGTTTCCTCTGCCTGTTTTAAATCCAGCTTGAACATCTGGAAGACAAGAATTGTGTTTTACTCAAATTTTATTACAAATGTCTAAATATACAAAACCTTAAATGTTTATTGAATGAATATTTGTGTAGGTGAAGAGCCAATATGTAATTACTATGAAAAATTATTTTAGCAAATTAGATACAATGTATCTGAAAGATTCAAATGTCTTTAGACATACTGTGACTTGCAGTTCAGTTCAGTTCAGTCGCTCAGTCATGTCCGACTCTTTGCGACCCCATGAATCGCAGCACGCCAGGCCTCCCTGTCCATCACCAACTCCCAGAGTTCACTCACATCCATTGTGTCAGTGATGCCATCCAGCCATCTCATCCTCTGCCGTCCCCTTCTCCTCCTGCCCCCAATCCCTCCCACAGACTCATAATCTTTGTATGCATGCATCATTGCTCAGATGTCCAATGTACTATAACCTGCCAGGCTTCTCTGTCCACAGGAATTCTCCAGGCAAGAATACTGGAGTTTATAACAGAATAATATAAAGAACTAAACCCTGAGAACTTAAAAAAATTTAATTTGTGGATTTAGATTTTTTTTTCTGATTTCTTTTTTTTTTTCTGATACAGTACCACCACTACTAAATCTTGCTTTAAAAAATTCCCTTGCAATTATGAAAATGTTTTATTCAAGCATATTGGTTATTTGGTGAAGATATAATGTTGTCAGAAAATATTCCAATATGACTATTCTTTTTTCAGTTTCACAAAACCAATTTCTCAAAGGCTGACTTCTTCAACATGTAGTTCAATACAGAACAAATGTTTATTGCTAAGATATAAACCTCTAGAAGCATGGAATTGGTGACAAAGGGCTAACTGTGAACAGTACTGCTGTAATCAATTACAGCAACATGTGATGGACTTGATATTTAGAACTGTTCAACAACACTCATTTGGAATAAAGATTTGCTCATTTTATTTTACTTTCCAATCTCAAACTTAATTATTTATAGGAATAGAAAAATTAAAACTAAGAATTTATGAGCAGAATATATTTGCATGGATATAAATGGGTGAGTGAAAATTTCAAGTCTATTTGCTTTTAAAATCATTTATGATGCTATTTTTAAATCATGCATTAGAATTAGCATACACAATAATTTTAAAAAACACTGTATTTTACTTTGGGGAAATTCATTTTCCCATTGAAAATCTGAGATATAATTGACTTACTTAAAAAAAAATTTTTAGCAAAATTGATAGTGAGAGGGTTAACTATTCTCTCCCCAGTGATTTGTATTTTTATTCTCTGCAAATAAATTATTAATGTCATAATTTTTTAGGATTTTTGGGGAAAGGTTGTGAAGAGAAAAAGTAACTCTGAAATTTTAGGGTTCTTTAAAATTAATTTTAAGTTGTTCTTTGAATTAAACCATAAAATATTTAAATTATCAATTCATGACAAGAAAGGTTTTCCCCTTTTCAAGGGTCAGTCATAAATGAAACTTTAAAGCTTCTTCTTCCTCAGCCTAGCATACTGCTCACGGGTCCTGTTCCAAGGTACAAATGGTGTGTAGTGCTCAGGATTCAAAGAATAAGCTGACCTTACTCTTTGAATCTTGGGAGATAGGTCCAGTCTAGAAGCATTTGATAAATACAAGTCTAAATTATTCTGGAGCCCTTATCTGTAATGTGTTTTTGTTATTCCCTCACCAAAAGTATATAAGGCAGAGGTACCACTATGGAGAATCTTTCTGATATCAAGTTTACTGTGTCCACTGACTTCATCCTGCCTACTGCCTAACCTATGGGAGTTTTATTAACTCTGAGAGAAAGGAAAATTCTTTATTCTAAAATCTTCTTTTGCTGGGGGTGGTGACTAATAGCCTCCAACTTCAAATCTTGATTGGTAGACTCTGGTTATTGTTGCTGTTCCCTAAAACATTCTTAGTCTCAAAACAGATTCCCTTTGTTTTGAGCTCCAAAGTCACTCCTGAAACAAAAGGTAAATATTAAACCCATTTATGTTTCTCCTTGCATTTCTGCTGTAACCTATCTGAAACTACTAAATTCAGAATATCAGAGGTGTGTCAGCCACAGAAACCAGCAGTGTAAAGACCCCCTCCTGTGTGCTGTGCCACAGAAACCAGCAGAGTAAAGACCCCCTCCTGTGTGCTGTGCTTAGTTGCTCAGTTGTATCCAACTCTTTCGATCCCATCTAATATAGTCTGCTAGGCTCCTCTGTCCATGGGGATTTTCCAGGCAAGAATGCTAGAGTGGGTTGCCATGCCCTCCTCCAGGGGATTTTCCCAACCCAGGGATGGAACCCGGGTCTCCCACATTGCAAGCAGATTCTTTACCATCTGAGCCACCAGGGAAGCACAAGAATACTGCAGTGCTCCTCCGCACCGCCCCCCACACCCCGCCCCAGCAACTTCTGTTGATGAAAGAAGTATGGCTTTTGAATGAGGGAAGTTTTGACTCTGCGGCTGCCCCTCAAGGATCCACCCCTGGAGAGACAGTGTTTTGCTCTGCTCCTCCTGCCAGGGAAGAGAGAGTAGGAATCAGGGAATATCCCTATCCCTTCTCCAGGGGATCTTCCCCACCCAGGAATTGAACTGGGGTCTTCTGCATTGTAGGTGGATTCTTTACTAGCTGAGCTACTCAGGAAGCCCAAGACCCACTCTTAGTCTATCTTTAATCTATTTCATTCTTGTATTTGAAATGATCTAGACTAAGAAGAGAGAACTATTGAATAATCGGATATTGACTTTGTAATTTTTTAGAAAAATGTGTCTTTTCTGGATTAAAGCATTTACTAAGAATAAGATAAAATTAGAAATCTACTTTCCTTTTGTAATATTAATGAGTTCAAACCCTCAAATACTGGTTGTAAACAGAACCGATCACTAGTGAATAAATTTCTCCTGATAGACACACAATGTTATGTGGACATTTGTTAATTTATTTGCACTGTATACAGCATTAGTTGATTTATGGTTGGTTACTTGAAAGAAAGGTCAATTAATGAGTGAGAATGCAGAGTATAATTAAGAAATCTTTTCGTTACTCTGTTTCTTTTCAAGCTTGAGAACAGTTCTGAATGCTGATGAGACAAGGTCTATTACAATGCCATCTATTAGAGTTAGGCAATTAACTCAGAAGGAAACACAACAAAGTAACTACGACAAGCAGAAGTACAAGGAAAGTCAGGTAGAATCAAGAAGAACTGAGTGTCACAATTATGATGGAGATTAGCATGAGCCCAGTTCTTTGTTGATTTAAGATAAGAGAATTATTTTCTATAAATAGAAAGCTGCACTAGTATTAGCTCTTGAATCAACGCATCAGGTCTGTGGTCTGTCTCTAGGTTTGGGCCCAGGAGAGACACCTATTTTCCTCTGCCCACCCAGTAGAAGGCAAAGTCAAGCCAGAGGAAACTACTGGAAACTTCCACACACATCCTGCAATGTTGCTTTGAGATCTCCACCACCCCTCCAATGTTTAACCAAAGAACTCTGCAACATTTTCTAAGTTACCTTCAACCTGCCTTCGCAATGCTATTTATTCCACAGTCAAGGCTGTGATCTGGGGCTTTTTTTTTTTTTTTTTTTAACAGTTTTTAAATCTAGTTTATAGTATTTGTTTCCCATATGCTACCCACCCCCCATGACACAGACCCTTCTGTTGATGATAAAAGTGTGGCTTTTAAATGAAGGACGTTCTGACTCTGCTGCTATCCTTCAAGGATCCACCCCTGCAGAGATAGTACTTTTGCTCTTTTCCTCCTGCCAGGGAAGAGAGAGTAGGAATCAGGAAATATTGTTAAGTATTTGGATACCTCAAAATACCCCATTGTCAAGGGCATTTTCTAAAGTGACCCATGTTGGTTCTTCAACACATGGAATTTCTAAAAAAACACTGTAGATCATGATGAAGATATACTGAATTTTGTTTTCAAACCCCCAAAATAGAAACTCACCATTTATACCTAACTGTACCATGTGTATCTCTCCCAGAGAGAGTATCTCCTTCTGACATTCTATATGATTCTATCTCTGGGTTTTTAGAAGCCCTCTGGCTGAAAGAATGAGTTTTCCCCAGTTAAGTCAGAGTGAAATTTTGCACTCAGAACATAGGAAATATGGCAAAATTCCCTGTGTTCTTTCTATTTCATCTTATTGAAATGAGGAACATTTTGCCCAGAGCCCAATGACTGGAGGTTTCCCTGGTGGCTCAGTAGTAAGAAAAATTCAGTAGACGCAGGAGATGGAGGTTTGATCCCTAGGTTGGGAAGATCCCCTTGGAGAAGGAAATGGCAACTCACTTCAAAATTCTTGCCTAGGAAATCTCATGGACAGAGGAGACTGGTGGGCACAGTCCATGGGGGTTGCAAGATTAGGACATGACTTACTGACTAAACAGCAGCTGCAGCTCTTCAAAAGCACCAGGAACCAAGTAACTAAACTTTTCTGTAGCCAGTGAGTTGAAGTTTTCCATAGTGCTCATAAATAAAAATTTTAAAGAAGCAATTGCTTTTCTAAAAGCTTTGGCATAGATCTTAGTTTTAAAGGCCAAATCTTCGTATCCCCTGAGAAAGAATACAAGCTGAGTTTTTGTAGTATGTTTTGGAAATTTCTGTTCTCCTTTAAAATTTCTCCTGAGAAGAATGCACACCAGAAATGTAGACCAGACTCATTGTCTTTAACTCAGCATGTTAACTATAATGAAGAATTTTCTCTCCACTCTCCTTTACATAAGTCACTCAATTTGAATCACTTCTGAACCTACAGCATTTTCTTAAAGAACTGTATTAAAATCAATGGGGCGCTTGCTAAAAATGCAAATGAAAGACCCACTGAAGCAGACTCTCCGGGGGCAGGCCAAAGGCAATCTATATTTTGAACAAGCCATGATTCTTTTTCTCATAAACCTTTGAAAAACATTGATCTGTAGATTTGTTTTTTAGGACTGTAGGAATCTTCCTGGGGTATTTGAGTGATAGATTTCTATATGGAACTAAAAAGAGTTAAATGAGTCTCTTAATTTGCTTTTCTATGGTTCCTCAAACAAAAGTCAGGTCCCATCTTAACATTTGCTATTCGTTCTCTCATTCAACAATGCATTCATTTAATAGCTACTGAATATCTCTACTACACTTCCAAGAGATTAGGCTAAGACAGCCAACACAACACACAAAAATCCCTGCCCTATGGGAACCTTTATTTCTGGTGAAGATAAGAAGTGCAGTAAGTGAGTAAATACACAGTGTATGCAAATGTGCTCAGTTGTGTCCAACTCTTTGTGACCCCAGAGACCATAACCCGCCAGGCTCCTCTGTCCATGAGATATTCCAGGCAAGAATAGTGGAGCGGGTTGCCATTCCTTTCTCCAGGGGATCTTCCCAACCCAGTGGCTGAACTTGCCTCTCCTGTGTCTCCTGCATTAGCAGGCATGTTCTTTGCCATTGAGCAACCTGGGAAGTAAATATATAGACTATGTTAAACAGTGATGAAAGGAAAGTTATGACCAACCTAGGTAGCATATTCAAAAGCAGAGACATTACTTTGCCAACAAAGGTCCGTCTAGTCAAGGCTATGGTTTTTCCTGTGGTCATGTATGGATGTGAGAGTTGGACTGTGAAGAAGGCTGAGCGCCAAAGAATTGATGCTTTTGAACTGTGGTGTTGGAGAAGACTCTTGAGAGTCCCTTGGACTGCAAAGAGATCCAACCAGTCCATTCTGAAGGAGATCAGCCCTGGGATTTCGCTAAAGCTGAAACTCCAGGACTTAGGCCACCTCATGCGAAGAGCTGACTCATTGGAAAAGACTCTGGTGCTGGGAGGGATTGGGGGCAGGAGGAGAAGGGGACGACAGAGGATGAGATGGCTGGATGGCATCACTGACTGGATGGACGTGAGTCTGAGTGAACTCCGGGAGTTGGTGATGGACAGGGAGGCCTGGCGTGCTGCGATTCATGGGGTCGCAAAGAGTCAGACACGCCTGAGTGACTGAACTGAACTGAAATAGTGATGAGTGCTTAGGAGAGAAAGTAGAGAATTGGACTGTGGATAGGAAGAAGAGGAAAGTGGTAAAATTTCAAATAGAGTACTAAATAAGGACATATTAGAAAGCCATTTGTAAATAGGATCTGATGAAAATAACGGAGCTAGCTAGTCATGTTGACATTCCTCAACCCAGAAAATGTGAATATCTACAGGTAAAAGAAAATCCAGCAAGTTCAAGGGGAGGAGGCCTGTGTGGCTAGAGTGAAGTGAATGAGTAAAGCAGGTGAGGGGAGGAGTTGGTGGCAGAGATGAATCACAGAAGCACATCTTCACTGTAGATGAAGATCAAACAATTTATCTTTTACTCTTGACTGGATTGGAAGTTAATTGAGTTTTTTCAGTAGGCTACATTGAGCCTGAAAGCAATAAGAAAAAAAGAAGGAGGCAATTTAAGAGGCTTTGCTAAAGTTTAGGCAAGAGATAGTGAGTTTAGGGAAGTTGAAGAGAGTGGTAAGAGGAAAAAGAGAAATAGCAATCTGAATATATGGGTAATCCTCATAAAAGAGGTTGCCCCTGAACTCAAATGGCAAAGCATCCACCTGTAATGCAGGAGACCCAGGTTCAATCCCTGGGTCGGGAAGATCCCCTGGAGAAAGAAATGGCAACCCACTCCAGTATGTTTGCCTAGAGAATCCCATGGACAGAAGAGCCCGGTGGGCTACGATCTGTGGGATTGCAAAGAGTTGGACACGACTGAGCAACTAACACTCACGCACACATAAAAGAGGGTCACTAAGGATGATGCTAAGGTTTGTGGCCTGAGTACCTAAGGAACAAATGCTGCCAATGGCTGCAGAAAAACTCGTGGGTTTGGTCGTGCAGAGCATATTCAGTATAGAAGCAGGGAAGACATTTATTAGAGTAGATTTAAGAGACAACGGAAAGAGAGAAATTTGAGACAGTGATTAAGAATTTTAACTTTGAGAACAAAAAATCATGTGAATACTAAAGTAGAAGTGCAATTAAAAGAGTTAAGTTAGTTTTCTTATTTTAAGAGAGAAATAAACATTCAATTGAATGAGGATGGGAATGATTCATTTTAGAGAGAAAAGATATGACTGATAAAAAAAAAAAAAGCAGAGAAAATTGGGGATTTTCCAGGCAAGAATACTGGAGTGGGTACAATTTAATGACATGAAACTCAAAACCCAAGATAATAAAGGGTATCAAGGCGGACACATACACAATCCTATGCCCAGTGGTACCAAGAGCATTGGAGGAAAAAACAACCACCATTTGGGGGCTGCAGGGGAATCTGTGTCCCCAGTGAAGATAAATGTTTTCCCTAGAACATGAAGGAAAAGGGATGGCATTGAGAAGAATTTGAATTTAGAGGACATTTGCTGAGATTTGATCTTGAGTTCCAGCTGGCATCCTAAAAGGGTTTTAATTACTGGGAGGAGTGGGGATGGAATTAGAAAAGATGAACAAAATATTATGTGGATGAGAACCTAGTGGATGAGGGTTAAGCTGGGAGTCTTGGTCTATGTGTGGTGACTGTCATGGATACAGATGAGGGTTTTGTAGGATGAGTTCAGATGGTCTCCGGCAGGGAGTGATGGAGAAGTGGTGAATAAGAGAATGGAGGTTGCAGACATGTTTCATCAGTCATCAAGGGACCTGGGTCCACTCATCTCCTGCTGATAGAGGCAAGACATTTTTCCAAGGGGTAGTCTTGGTACAAATTCTAAAGAAAGGTGGATTTATTCAGGCACAATAGCCATCTTTGGCAGTGATGAATAGTGATCTGCAAAATGGTATTATAATAAATAAATAAATGAAAAATATCCTCCCTGCTATAGTATTAGCATTATATCTTAAATCCATCCTGTGTAAATAGGCCACACAAGTCTATGTTACATTGACCTCTACGATTCAATTTTTCCAAACATATTAATGTGATTTGTAGACTGAATTAACATTTTTATAGTATCCCTATGGAAATTGTCAGGAGACAAGTAATATACATATAAGACTTTGTGCCAGGGTAACTAAAGTATGAGTCTTACTGTTTAGGCTAGTATGAGTAAGTTGAGGTAGTCTATATTTCAACCTACACCTTGGCTTGTTTAATGCAAACATTACATTTGAAAAATCATAACAGGCTATTATTCTTTGCTTCAACATGAATGTCTAATTATACTTTGTGAGTAATAGTGAACAAAAGGAGAATACAATCACATCTCTATGTATACAAATGTGTGTAGAAATGCAAGCAATCTTTAAAAACACAGTAAAACTCAGGACATTGTATTAGATTATACAACTGAGAAGCATCCTTTACAATTCTCTGTTTATGTAGATACTTTTCAAGAATCACCATAAACAGAACTCCAATACCATACTGAAAAAACTACTAAATGACTTTTTAAAAGGTTTTTAAAAAATGAAATATTTGAGGCAAAGATTTTAAGTGTGAGTGTTTTTCTTGGCTTCATCTCAAGACAAACTGTTCACTGAAAGGGCAGCTCCTCCAGAGTGTCGAGAACAACTGTTAGTCTCGTGTGAACTGAGTGTGTTTTGTTCAATTCATAAAAGTAGTGTTGTTTTTCTTGGAAAACAAAGCATACAATTTTTTGAGTTAGATTTCTAACACTTAGGAGGCACAAATTATGTTCTCAGGCAGAATTTCAGGCAAAAGAAACTTTCATTCTTACTATATAGGTATTATTGTTGTTTGAAGAGAGTTTCTTGGGGAGATTTAAGAAACAGAACTAAGATTGTACCACGGAGCTGTATTACTAGCATTTTCAATTGCAATACTTATAAAAAAAAAGATAGTGTTTAAAACAGATAAACTGATGGCTCAGCGTTAAGGAATGAACCTGCTATGCAGGAGATGCAGGTTCAGTCAGTCCCTGGGTTGGGAAGATCCCCCTGGAGGAGAGCATGGCAACCCTCTCTAATATTCTTGCCAGGAAAATCCCATGGACAGAGGAGACTCGTGGGCTATGGTCCATGGGGTCACAGACTCAGACATGACTGAAGCAACTAAGCATGCAGCATGTATATATAAAGTTAACATTTCTTTTATATCTATTGGAAAATTGTATTAGTAACACATATTTGTTGTTTAGCAGACTATGTTTTTAGATAAAATCTTACTTGACAAAATAAAAAAAAAATCCTAAAAAATACCAGACCACCCTACCTGCCTTCTGAGAAATCAGTATGCAGGTCAAGAAGTTAGAACAAGACATGGAACAACAGACTTGTTTCAAATAGGGAAACGAGCACATCAAGGCTGTGTATTCTCACCCTGATTATTTAACTTACATGCAGAGTACACCATGTGAAATGCCAGGCTGGATGAAGCAGAAACTGGAATTAAGATTGCTGGGAAAAATATCAATAACTTCAGATATGCAGATGACACCACCCTTATAGCAGAAAGCAAAGAAGAAATAAAGAGCTTCTTGATGAAAGTGAAAGAGGAGAGTGAAAAAGTTGGCTTAAAGCTCCACATTCAGAAAACTAAGATCATGGTATCCAGTCCCATCACTTCATGGCAAATAGATGGGGAAACAGTGGAAACAATGACAGACTTTATTTTGGGGGGCTCCAAAATCACTGCAGATGGTGACTGCAGCCATGAAATTAAAAGACACTTGCTCCTTGGAAGAAAAGTTATGACCAACCTTGACAGCTTATTAAAAAGCAGAGATATTACTTTGCCAATGAAGGTCCATCTAGTCAAAGCTATGGTTTTCCCAGTAGTCTTGTATGAATGTGAGAGTTGGACCATAAAGAAAGCTGAGTGCCAAAGAATTGATGCTTTTGAACTGTGATGTTGGAGAAGACTCTTGAGAGTCCCATGGACTGCAAGGAGATCCAACCATCCTAAGGAAATCAGTCCTGAATATTCATTGGAAGGACTAATGTTAAAGCTGAAATTCCAATACTTTGGCCACCTGATGCTAAGAACTGACTCATTGGAAAAGACCTTGATGCTGGGAAAGATTGAAGGTGGGAGTAGAAGGGGACAACAAAGGATATGATGATTGGATGGCATTACCAACTCAATGGACATGAGTTTGAGTAAACTCCAGGAGTCGATGACGGACAGGGAGGTCTGGCTTGCTGCAGTCTATGGGGTTGCAAAGAGTCGGACATGACTGAGCTACTGAACTGAACTGAACTGATTATACAAGTAACACATTTATTCAGAAATACATATGTTAAAATCAGTCCGGTTAAACTGTTCAGTTATGTTAAAATATAAAGATATATATGTATATGTATACATATATGTATGTGTGTGTATATATATATATATGTACGTGCTAGGTCACTTCAGTCATGTCCAACTCTTTGCAACCCTATGGACTGTAGCCCACCAGGTTCCTCTGTCCATGAGATTTTCCAAGCAAGAGTAAATAAATATATAAACACACAAATAGATAAATACCATGATATAGGGACAAAAAGAGAAATAATATATGAAGCCCTAATTGCACAGAATGGGTTTAAATGTAATGGTAAACTATAGCAGCAGAGCTTTTTTGTATTAACTTTTTATTTTGCTTTTTTAAAAAATTAACCTTAATGCCCTTTTGCAGATTTGTTGTCACTGAGTCATGTTCGACTCTTTTGCAACCTCATGGATTGCAGTGTACCAGGCTCCTCTGTCCATGGGATTTCCCAGGCAAGAATACTGGACTGGATTGCCATTTCCTTCTCCAAGTCATCTTCCCAACCCAGGGATTGAATTTGTGTGTTCTGAATTGGCAGGCAGATGCTTTACCACTGAGCCACCAGGAAGACCTTTGGAGGTTACAGTTCAGCAATGGATATGGACATAAAACCCACAGACATATGTATGTATCTTTTTAGCCACCTATTCATCTAACTGATTTCTACATAACTAGATACCTGGGTTGGAGACTTGGTACTAAATTTGGTAGGCATAGGTCTTAATTCTAGGAAGTCAGATAGCTGGAGAGAGGCACAGCATGTCACAGAACATACATACTGAGTACCAGGAAGGAGGATTCCTGGCCACTCCACCACTGGTATTCTGCCCTCACTCTACCTGGAGGTAGTTTGGAATTTGTTGTAGATATCATTCTTTTTTTCTTGCCCTAATTCTTCTCTTAAACTGTTTGCTACCAGTATATACTGACTCATGATAGGCTTTGTGCTTTAATCTTTAGGATGATGACATATAATTTAGGGAAAAAGTGAATTTGGACCTAGAGAATGCCATGTTGAATGAAGTAAGTCAAATAAAGAAGGAGAAATATTGTATGACATCCCTTATAAGTGGAATCTAAAAAGAAATGATACAAATGAACTTAAAAAAACAGAAAAGGACTCATAGATTTAGAGAACAAATTTATGGTTGCCAGGGGGAAGGGGAAGGGATGGTTAGGGATTTGGGGATGGACATGTACACATTGCTATATTTGAAACAGATATTCAACAAAGACCTGCTGTATACCACATGGAACTCTGCTCAATGTTATTCGGCAACCCGGATGAGAGGTAGTTTGAGGGAAAATGAATACATGTATATACGTATGGCTGAGTCCCTTCACTGTTCACCTGAAACTATCACAATATTGTTAATGAGATATACCCCAGTAGAAAATAACAAGTTTAAATTTAAAAAAAAACAAATCAAGCAAAAATTATGATATTGTCCAAGTCCCTAGATACTTAAACATTATTAGTCAGTGTCCAAAATATTCTACTCCATTAAGCAGATAGCTGTTCATAAAGCGGTCAGAGTAGGTAGAACTCTACTATATTAAAAATATAGCTGTGCAAAGTGCTATCGCTAACTTTAGACAACTTTAGATCATTTCAGAAAATAGAATTCAGGTTCAAGTTACAGGTTTTTTTCTCAGCAGCCTTTGCCACATATGTTCTGAGATTTTCCTATGAGGATAATGAACAAGAGCCATAAATTAAACCAGATGCTCATGCAGCTTCCGTCTTCTTTCAAGTGGCTATTTCTTAGATCCTTTTATCATTAAAAATAAAATAAACTATTCAGCTTTAATATAGAACTCAGAGCTGAGTTGCCAAAAGTGGGATTTGAAGCAATATGAATTAAAAACACATCACATCAAATTTTTGGCTTTAAACAAAAAATAAATGCTTTAAATGTAAGGGTATTCATCTTCCTGATCCTCACATATTGCATTCTTATGTTTTGTTAATATTGTTTTCCTAAGATCTCAGATATTTCAAAGAATTCCCTCACTTGGAAAGCAAACTATAATAGTTAAACTGATAACATTTGGGTAGTATTTCATATACATTATTTTGTGTAAACTGGTGGGTGAGAAAGATTGTTTGAATTTACTATTAAGAGTCAATTCTTTATTTTAAACCTTAGGACTTGAGGATCTACAGTCAGGAGTATGTGTAAGGGGTAGAAAAATGAATCAAAAATTTATTGGAATTTAGATAAGGCAAGTCATCATGAAATATGAAGAACACATTTTTGGAGCAAGAATTTGTGCATTACTAAGTCTATGGTTTTTCCAGCCGTCATGTATGGATGTGAAAGTTGGACTGTGAAGAAAGCTGAGCGCCGAAGAATTGATGCTTTTGAACTGTGGTGTTGGAGAAGACTCTTGAGAGTCCCTTGGACTGCAAGGAGATCCAACCAGTCCATTCTAAAGGAGACCAGTCCTGGGTGTTCTTTGGAAGGACTGATGCGGAAGCTAAAACTCCAATACTTCAGCCATCTCATGCGAAGAGTTAACTCACTGGAAAAGACTCTGATGCTGGAAGGGATTGGGGGTAGGAGGATAAGGGGACGACAGAGAATGAGATGGCTGGATGGCATCACTGACTGGATGGACATGAATTTGGGTGAACTCCGGGAGTTGGTGATGGACAGGGAGGCCTGGCATGCTGCGATTCATGGGGTCGCAACGAGTCAGACACGACTGAGCAACTGAACTGAACTGATAGCAAAATAATTTTATTTTTATAATTTGTGATTTTATTTATGGGATAGGTTTTAAATGAACAAAAATTTAGTTAAATTTGCTTCCATTTAAATAACCATATTTTGGGGAAAAATTCACTCATCTGAAAATATTCTTCAAGAATTTCAAAGAATTGGAAACATACAAACTTCTCTAAACTCTGATAAACTCCAGATTTTCAAATAACCTTAGAAAAGGTGTGTGTCTTAGTAGTAGAAGTAGACCCAAAGAAAACCAGGTCTATATAAGATTTGGGAGGAGACAGGTAGAAAAAAAGTTTAAGATGGAATAGGAGAGTAGTTACCACAGTAGTAGCGTAGGGGGGGAAGAAAAAACTTAGCATAAAATACTAATTTTTCCAAAGAGGGTGAACACTCTTGCACTTAATTCCATATATATGATGTTACATATGCACCTTGGTTTGTGATTATGACCTCTATGTGATTAAGAAGTTGGTACCTCCTTATGTTCCTAAATCAATGCTCATCCCTAGCTCCACTCCTTACTATGCACTCAGTCCAAGTAATGAAATGAAACTATTAAATATTCATGAATATCCAGTACTGATCCAAATGCTAAAATCTCTCTCTGTTACTCAGTTCTCAAAACTACCATGTTAATTCTATGAAGTCAAAACCATTTCTCATGGATGAACTTAGAGAATTCAAAATGTCTTTAAGATAGAAGTCCTGTCCTATAAGAAGAGAATAAAAATCAAATGGCTCAGAGGCAAGGTTTAATATAAATATAGATTTCCTTATTGTAAGTCACTAGTTTCTCTCCTGTTCTGTGATTCCCAGTCTCCCCAGAATTGTGTATAATTTGATGGTGAGCTCTGAGTTTCTTTTCAGCTCATAATTTCACTATAGGCGAATGATCCTTTTATTTCATTTATATGCCCTTGTGGCCTATAAACTCTAGGAGCCCTCCTACAGGCTCCACCCTTGATCTTCATTTCCTTTAATAGTTCTCTTCTTTTGTGTATGGTTTATTTCTCTCCTGTGGCTTGCTTATAAACAATAGAAAGTGGCAAAGTTGACAGGATACATATATCTTACATAAGATTCTAGCACTGTCTTGCTGGACTCTCTTACTCTCTTGCTGGCTTTGAAGATGAAAGCAGCCTGTGTGGGGAGGCTCATGTGACAAATATCTGAGGGCAGCTTCTAGGGAGATGAGAGCAGCTTCTTTCTTATGGGTAGCAAGAAACTGAAGCCATCAGTCATAAAGTCATGGGGAAGTGGATTCTACTAACAAAAGCCTATCCTTCCCCAGTCAAGCTTCAGATGAGATTGCAGACCCAGCTGACACATTGAATGAATACTTGAAAAGACACTATCAGAGAACCCAGCTTAGTTATGCCCAGATTCCTGACCCACAGAAATTGTAAGTTAATAAATGTCTTTTGTTTTAAGCTCCACATTTGTGGCAAATTTATTGCACAACAATAGATAACAAATGCAAGCCTATTCTATAGTATTAAAGAAGAGAAAAATAAAATGTACTTGGATAGGAACTGCCAAATCAGCAAGGACACAGAACAACTACAGTCCAAACTCATCTTCTACCTCCTCTTCATTTTCCGAGCATTGTCTGAATGTCTCCACATGTGGACAGCAGGCTGGTCAGAGCAGGGAGAGTATTCCTCAATTTGGCATCAATGTAAGTCTTATAAATATTGATGTGGCAATCAAGGGCCTGCAAGGTCACAGTCTGAAAGCGATATATTGAGACTTTAAACTGGCCAGACTAAATTTCCTGGACATTTTTATATCTGTGAATCTAATGCTGTGGAACTTCCTTGAGTGCCATTAAGCGGGGAGAGAGGGAGCTTTGACAGAATATTTAAAGGTAGTGAGTGCAGAAAACCACAACAATGTCAGGTTTATGCCCCACTGAGCCCAGCCCGCTCAATGAACCAGTTATTCTTGCTGAATTGCAAGGATCATAGACTGTGAGCCAGAGACTGGAGCTCTCAGCTCTGCTACTTACAAGAATCATAAATTTGATAAAGTTGTGTAGTGAATATTGAGTTCCTCCTATATACCAGGCATTTGATGGGCTTTCACACCTGTTATACTATGTATTTCTTGTAATAACTCCGTGGACCATCACTGTTGGTTTCATTTTATAAGTGAGGAAATGCTTCAATTATTTGTCCAAGGCCATGGAACTAGGATTCATAGTCAGATTTATTGGATGCCAAAATCCTTCTTAATTCTAACATTTACACCACCACTTCAAGAGGCTTGTCTCTGCTGTTTCAAATTGCAGTGTGAGAATGAGTGGAAATACATAAAAAAATGATTTGTATATACTGTGTGCTCAGAAATCTGTAGTTTGGTTATCAGTGACCTACTTCCACTCCTATCATAATTAGTCTCCAGTAAAAGGCTGCAGAGAAGGGCATAGCAATCCACTCCAGTATTCTTGTCTGGAGAATTCCATGGACAGAGGAGCCTGGCCGGGCTACAGTCCATGGGGTCAGAGAGAGTCGGACATGACTAAGCAACTAATACACACAAAAGACTACAGTGAATACAAAGAAAAATCTTCAAAGAAATAAAAGAACAACATCCTGTTTTATTAAGGATTAAAACTTAAATTTGAGTATCTCGAAGGTAATCACTTCATGGGAAATAGATGGGGAAACAGTGGAAACAGTGTCAGACTTTATTTTTTAGGGCTCCAAAATCACTGCACATGGTGACTGCAGCCATGAAATTAAAATACGTTTACTCCTTGGAAGGAAAGTTATGACCAACCTAGATAGTATATTGAAAAGCAGAGATATTACTTTGCCAACCAAGGTCCGTCTAGTCGAGGCTATGGTTTTTCCGGTGGTCATGTATGGATCTGAGAGTTGGACTGTGAAGAAGGCTGAGTGCCAAAGAATTGATGCTTTTGAACCGTGGTGTTGGAGAAGACTCTTGAGAGTCCCTTGGACTGCAAGGAGATCCAACCAGTCCATCCTAAAGGAGACCAGTCCTGGGTGTTCATTGGAAGGAATGATGCTGAGGCTGAAACTCCAATACTTTGGCCACCTCATGAAAAGAGTTGACTCATTGGAAAAGACTCTGATGCTGGGAGGGATTGGGGTAGGAGGAGAAGGGGACGACAGAGGATGACATGGCTGGATGGCATCACCAACTTGATGTACATGAGTTTGGGTGAATTCCGGGAGTTGGTGATGGACAGGGAGGCCTGGCTTGCTGCACAATTCATGGGGTTGCAAGGAGTCAGACACGACTTAGCGACTGAACTGAACTGAACTGAAGGTAATCTTAGATATTATTTTAAGTTTTGTACTGACAAACTGAGCTTTTCCTTTAAGTCTGTTGAATCACAATTGAACAGGGGAGATAGAATGAGATCCTAAAATATGAATCTAGTGCAAGTGCCTCAACCCCCCCAATCTTCCGTATGGTTCTGAAGTGTTCTTCCTTCATGTATAAGCATTGCATCCTCACTTGTGTAGCAGGAGATCCCACAGGGTTCACCCCTCTTTCATATCTTTAAACAGTATCCACTGTGTTCGATTTCAAGGGTTGGTGACATTTCAAAAATAAGTCTAGCATTTGATATAGCCTGGCAAAGAGCATAAAATAAAAAAAAAATACCATCTACCATTTATTATCACTATAGTTTCATAAGAGAAAGGACATTTTCATTTTAAAAAGCAGAAGAAAACAGAATAAAAGGCAGTCCTTCACAGGAATAAATGGAACTTTATGCGAAACACACGTTCTTTTGTGTAGCTTTTTTCTATCTGGCAGCAGGTGCGTGAAAATTTTGACATTGATGTGCAGACGAATAAATCTGTCTGTCAGTGGACAGATGGATGAACCCAGAGACTGGCTTTGTGGAGCCACAGACCCAGAAGATTCCTGAGCCCAGGCTGGAGTGAGGAGTGTGGTTAGGATTACCAGAGACCATGTTGGCTGTGCTGTACTGCTCAGGAGTCCTGGTTAGTCAGCTCAGGCCAGCCACACTGTGGTGAAAGGCTTCAAGTGGACACCATGTCGTGGTTTGCTTTTTTACAAACCCCAGGGCCCTGTGTGGTCCAAGTCAGCAATCTCTAGTAGCCCCCAAAGACCAGAAAATTGCCCATTTCCACCATTATGATATTTATGTATGCAGTTTCCCCTCCTTCCTCTTCCTGAGGTGTAGGCCAGAGTGGCCGCTGATGCTGTTTTTGTAACACTCTGTCCTTTGGGATCTGAGAGGTTGAATCAAACAAAAACCAACTGTGAAGGAAAACTGAAGCCAGGAAGGGATCACGTTTATGGTTTTCCGCAGTCTCTCCCCTGAGTTTTCACCTTGTTTTCACTCCTAGCTTCCCTGACTTCTCAAGTTCTGAGACAAAACTCTCTCAAAAATACCAGCATAGGAAACTTTGCACACTTCTGAGGACTCCAGGTCACTCTCATCCACACACACAAGGAATCAGGCCTCCCAGAGACACGTTTGCAAAGGCACACAGCAAGTTAGAATGCTCCACTGTCTTTATTGAGAAAGAGAATTCTTTCCCCCTTTAGTTAGCTGAAACAGAACTATAGCTTTTCAAAAGGAAATTTGAAAATAAGTCACACACACACAAAAAATCCCAATAAATACTAAAAGGAAAAAAAAAAAGCTTTCAGAAAGCACATATTTCATTAACATTCCTAAACCTTGAAAGGCAGAAGAGCTTGCTTAAAACAATATGGACTTTGGAAACAGGCCCAAATCCTAAAAAGCAGAGACATTACTTTGCTGACAAAGGCCCATATAGTCAATGCTATGATTTTTAAAGTAGTCATGTACAGATGTGAGAGTTGGACCATAAAGAAGACCTCACACCAAAGAATGGATGCTTTTGAACTGTGGTGTTGGAGAAGACTCTTGAGAGTCCCTTGGACTGCAAGGAGATCAAACCAATCAGTCCTGGGAAATCAGTCCTGAATACTTATTTTGAAAGGACTGATGCTGAAGCTGAAGCTCCAGTACTTTGGCCACCTGAAGCGAAGAACTGACTCATGGAAAAGACCCTGATCCTGGGAAAGATTGATGGCTGGAGGAGAAGGGGACAACAGAGGATGAGATGGTTGGATGGTATAACCAACTCAATGGACTTGAGTTTGAGCAAGCTTTGGGAGTTGGTGATGGACAGGGAAGCCTGGCGTGCTCTAGTCCATGAGGGTCACAAGTAGTAGGACATGGTTAAGCGACTTGGCTGAACTGAACAGATTCTGGTAGATAGATAGAGTGTAGCCTATCCCTTCTCCAGGGGATCTTCCCAGCCCAGGAGTTGAGTCGGGGTCTCCTGCATTGCAGGCAAATTCTTTAACAGCTGAGCTACCAGGGAAGCCCACAGTCTATTGGCCACTTAGCTGTAATAGCTATTCTTAGGTGTTCAATGTATCCCAACAGAGACTACTTATGTTATTACAATCATCTGTATTTGTCTGTATTTGTTTGGTGAGGATAGTGGCATTGAGGGAGTGGGAGCTAAGGGAGGATTCTTGGAATTACACACCCACCAAAGCTACTAATTATTGCCATCTTTGCTATTGAGTGAAAGGGAAGAACATTTTCTATTTGAAGGGAACAAACATTAGAAGACATCTAGATTGTTGCTATTTTCAGAAACAATTTTTGTAAACAAAAAAGAAACCATCTTTTAGACATAAACCACGATGATTCTATGTGTACAGACATGAAAAAAAATAGTGAAAGATGCTTCTTAAAGTTCCTTTCATGGTTTGGAAAAAGCTTTATAAGAACTTCTGTGTATAAATCTCTTTGAATGATTATTATAAACATCTTACTTAAGTTAATAATGACTCTAAGTCTCCTATAGAGACATGGGGAGTCTTGAATTATGAGCTTTATAATCTAAAATAATTTAATCACTGAAATTTAGAGTGAGAGCTGATTAGAAAAAGAGTAGAATACATGATTAAAATCTAAATATTAATATTTTTACATATTTTTAAAACAAGCAAATTAAGAGTGATACTATTGAAATTTCTTTCCTCTAGTAGAACTCAATTCTGATTTTCACAGCATGAATTCACAGTAGGCATTTATCTTTACTGACAATACCCTTTCCTAAGATAATAGATTGTGCATAGGAAAAACCATATACTTTCTTATGAAAAATGGCTAGGGGTGTTATTTACAGGCAGATCACAAAATAAGTATATCCTGAAGAGCTACATTCCTATCATAAGTGACTCTCAGAACTTCTCTCACAGTGTTTCTAAAGTGTGAATCTTGTGTTTACATTACAATAAACTTGCAAACAGAATAAGAAGAGAGAAGTCTAACAATAGTCTAAGTACTAGGGCAAAATATCTCAAGCACATATGAGTATTGTTTTTGTGGAGTACCAAGTAAGGGCCTAATCCAAAAGAGATCTTGAGATGATGTATTTACAATTATATATGGGGAAATGTTTTTCAAAAAAGGCTACTTTTATTGTTTTTCATTTCATAACAAGCTGATTTGAATTCAAGTAAAATCATTTAGCTATGCATGTGCCAGGAAAGGGATGGCCATGGTCTTAAGCCTCCACAAGACCCTAAAATGTTCAGCAGTTAGGAGCAAAGTGTTTTCTTAGGTGAATAAGAGAACATGCATTTTAATTCTAAAAAGATTTAATCTCTGGCTTTGTTGTCCAGTTACACAGTCATGTCTGACTCTTTGTGACCCCATGGACTGCAGCATGACAGGCATCCCTGTCCTTCACCGTCTCCCAAATCTTCCTCTAACTCATGTTCATTGATGCCATCCAACCATCTCGTCCTCTGTTTGTCCCCTTCTCCTCCTGCCTTCAATCTTTCTCAGCTCAGGGTCTTTTCCAATGAGGAGGCTCTTTGTATCAGGTGGCCAAAATATTGGAGCTTCAGCTTCAGCATCAGTCCTTCCAATTAATAATCAGGATTGATTTCACTGAAGACTGACTGAGGAATCAAGGTTTGATCTCTTTGCAGTCTAAGGGATTCTCAAGAGTCTTCTCTAGCACCACAGTTTGAAGGCACCAGTTCTTCAGCACACAGCCTTTTTTTATTTTCCAGCTAGCCCATCTGTACATGACTTTCAGAAAAACCAAAGTTTTGACTATCCATCTTTGTAGGCAACTAGTGTCTCTGCTTTTTAATATGCTGTGTAGGTTTGTCATAGCTTTTCTTCCAAGGAGCAAGCATATTTTAATTTCATGGCTGCAGTCACCATCTGCAGTGATATTGGAGCCTAAGAAAACAAAGTCTGTCACCGTTTCCATTGTTTCCCAATCTCTTTCCTATGAAGTGATGGGACTGCATGCCATGGTCTTTGTTTTTTGACTGTTAAGTTTTAAGCCAGCTTTTTCACTCTCTTCTTTGACCTTCATCAAGAGGCTCTTTAGTTCCTCTTCACTTTCTGCCATAAGGGTGGTGTCATCTAAAAATCTGAGGTTATTGATATTTCTCCCCACAATCTTTATTCCAGCTTGTGCTTCATCCAGCCTGGCATTTCGCATGATATACTCTTCATATAAGTTAAATAATCAGGGTGACAATATACAGCTTTGACATACTCCTTTCCCAATTTTGAACCAGTCTGTTGTTTCATATATGGTTCTAACTATTGCTTCTTGACCTGCATACAGGTTTCGCAGGACAATATGATATCTTAGAGCTAAAGTGTAGAGAGGTCTCATAAAGAATGTTGAGTAGAGAGATCTCCCTGATGGTACAGTGGTTAAGACGTCCCATTCTAGGGCAGGGAGTGCAGGTTCTATCCCTGGTCAGAGAACTAAGATCCTACCACATTCCGCGGCATGTGGCCAAAAAACAAAAAACAAGAATGCTGAGATAATTTTTCATGGCACTGATGATCTTGACTCTACAACCACAAAAAAATTATTTGAATAGGAAAAATAGGCAAAGAAATCAATTTAGTTAAAAACTAAGCCTCTCCTGAGTACCTGCATATGCATAGTACTTGATACATACCATCTCCTTTAAGAGAGGAGCACATTTCACTTAGTATTTGAGACCCAGCTGATCTTTCTTCAAGACAGGATCAACATTTAAAAATTCACAGATTGCAGCTGTGCAGAGAAGCCCATGTCAAAGAAGCAGTTTCCAGATGCCAAGAGTCCATGGATAATTTAGGAGTAAAGTTATACATTGTTCAACTCACAACCATGGGGAAAATACTTTGGAAGCATATTAGTAAAGAAACTTGTATCAGACAACCAGAGTAGATCCCCAAGAGGAAAATGTGGCAACTATAGGATGAAGTGTATCCTGACTCAAAGCACAAAAGATGGGGCTAGGGATAAACAGTGGGATTGGCTTGAAATCCACATGAAAGTTTGCCTTAAAACAGTGGCTCGCTGCTCTGAAAAAATGCTCATTAATATAACCTGGAGAACTTTAAAAACCAACATTGCTCCCATGGCCCCACCAGTGACCAATGAAACCCAAAATTTCAGATGGGAGGGCCCAGACAGAAATCTATTTAAAACTCTCCAGTTGATTATAATGTGCATCCAGAGTTGAGATATATCATCTTAAAGCTACTGACCTTGAAAACTTCTACAAGGGCCAAGGCAAACTTCCAAAAGTAGGAAGAATTTCTAGCCTTGGGGGCAAAGGTTTTGCAAACAAATTTTACCCAGAGATATAACTTTATATTCTTTTTTTTTTTTTTTTCATTGCCAACCTCTTTTTTTAAATTTTTTTAAAATTTTATTTTATTTTTAAACTTTACAATATTGTATTGGTTCTGCCATATATCGAAATGAATCCACCACAGGCATACATGTGTTCCCCATCCTGAACCCTCCTCCCTCCTCCCTCCCCATACCATCCCTCTGGGTCGTCCCAGTGCACCAGCCCCAAGCATCCAGTATCGTGCATCGAACCTGGACTGGCAACTCATTTCATATATGATATTATACATATTTCAATGCCATTCTCCCAAATCATCTCACCCTCTCCCTCTCCCACAGAGTCCAAAAGACTGTTTTATACATCAGTGTCTCTTTTGCTGTCTCGTATACAGGGTTATTGTTACCATCTTTCTAAATTCCATATATATGCATTAGTATACTGTATTGGTGTTTTCCTTTCTGGCTTACTTCACTCTGTATAATAGGCTCCAGTTTCATCCACCTCATTAGAACTGATTCAAATGCATTCTTTTTAAAGGCTGAGTAATACTCCATTGTGTATATGTACCACAGCTTTCTTATCCGTTCGTCTGCTGATGGACATCTAGGTTGCTTCCATGTCCTGGCTATTATAAACAGTGCTGCAATGAACATTGGGGTACACGTGTCTCTTTCAATTCTGGTTTCCTCAGTGTGTATGCCCAGCAGTGGGATTGCTGGATCATAAGGCAGTTCTATTTCCAGTTTTTTAAGGAATCTCCACACTGTTCTCCATAGTGGCTGTACTAGTTTGCATTCCCACCAACAGTGTAAGAGAACCGGTTCCCTTTTCTCCACATCCACTCCAGCATTTATTACTTGTAGACTTTTGGATCGCAGCCATTCTGACTGGCATGAAATGGTACCTCATAGTGGTTTTGATTTGCATTTCTCTGATAATGAGTGATGTTGAGCATCTTTTCATGTGTTTGTTAGCCATCTGTATGTCTTCTTTGGAGAAATGTCTATTTAGTTCTTTGGCCCATTTTTTGATTGGGTCATTTATTTTTCTGGACTTGAGCTGTAGGAGTTGCTTTACTTGAGGAGATAACTTTATATTCTTAATTCTGTAATTTTCTCTCTTGTTCTCTCAGTGTTTATTCCTTTGCTTACTGGGCTGCCAAGTATCAATAATTTTCTGAAAACCTAGAGTATTCTGTTGTTTCTGTAATGTAGAGAGAAGGTAAGCCTAACATATCCAGGATAGGAAAGAGGCCCAGCTGCAGTGGGTTTGAAATGTTAGCCTCTCCTGGGCTGTTAGATTCTCTAAAATGACTGAATTTTATGGAACTACAATAGGATTAGATATCTAGGGAAAACAATCTCCAGTAGACATTTTTTTGTTCTGTTTCTCTTCATATCTACATCACTGTGAATTTTCACTGCCCCTGATAATAGCAGCTATCATTTATTGAGTAGCCACTTTTAGTAGGGAGATGTTACACTAGTTTTTATACATATAATCTCTAACATTCATAACACTGCTAAATAAATATTGCTATTTTTTTGTGGGGTCAAGGCTAAGGCTTGGTGAAAGTAGGTATCATTTTTAAAGGTCAAATACATGATCAGAGGCCAAGGAAAAAGTTAAGTTCAGGTGTGTTTGAATCCAAAGCCAATTCCGTTTCAGTGAAATTCACTGTCGAACTCTTCCTGTGGAATCACTTCTTGGATGCCTAATATAGTACAGACATCGTTAGTCCAATGTAAGCTAAAGTGTCTTGTCTTCTATGTCTTTTGAAGAAGAATGTGATAGATTGAAAGCAGGAAGTGACTCTACCCAAAACCAATGGAAAGCATGGCTGGGACCAGTTTAGCTATCTCTTTAACATATTTTTCCTTATTTTTCTCTTCTGCAGTTTGAATATGATAGCCTATGTGCAGTTTGTTTAGTGTTAATCCTGCTCGATATTCCCTTAGCATCCTGAATTTGTGGGTTTGTGTCTTACATTAATTTGGGGGAAAATTTTCATTATTTCTTCAAATATTGCTTCTGTTTCCTTCTTTTTTATCTTTCTGGTATTTCCATTAGGTGTATGTTACACCTTTTATAGTTGTTACACAGTTCTTAGACATTCTGTCCTAGTTTATTTGTTTTGCATTCATTTTTTTTTCTCTTTGATTTTCAGTTTTGAAAGTTTTTATTAACCTTCTCAAGCTCAGATTCTTGGCAATGTCCAGTCTACTAATGAGCCCACCAAAGGCATTTTCCATTTCTGTGTTATTTTTTTCCTATCATTTCTTTCAAATTCTTTCTTGAAATTCCCATCTGTCTGCTTACATTATCCATCTATTCTAGAATGTTTTCTACTTTTTCCATTACAGCCCTATGATTAACATATTAAGCATAGTTGTTTTAAATTCATGATCTGATAATTCCAATATCCATGCAATATCTGGGTCTGGTTCTGATCCTTTCTGATTTTTTAAAACTGTGTTTTTTGCCTTTTAGTATCCCTTGTAATTTTTGGTTAAGAGGTGGCCGTGATGTACTGTGGAAAAGGAACTGTGGTAAATAGGCCTTCACTAATGTGCTGGTAAGATGTTGGAGGGGAGCGTAGGGAAAACTTTATGGTCCTGTGAGTAGTGATTGGAGAGCCTGTGTCTGGACAATGAATTTCACAAGGTGTTTCTCATTCCTTTCCCCCTCTCCTTAAGTGTATCAGGATGGGCTAGATACAGCGGTCCCCGACCTTTTTGGCACCAGGGACAAGTTTCATGGAGAAAATTTTCCCAGGGACTGCGGAGAGGAGTGCTTTTGAGATGATTCAAGTACATTACATTTGTCGTGCACTTTGTTTCTATTATTATTCCATCAGCTCCACTTCAGATCATCAGACATTAGATCCCAAAAGTAGGGGACCTCTGGAGTGGGTCAGAGTCGGGTATTTCCCTTCCCCCAGGTGGGTCGTTGCTGTTTAGTCGCTAAGTTGTGTCCTGCTCTTTTGTGACCCCAGGGACCGTAGCCCGCCAGGCTCTTCTGTCCTTGGGATTTCCCAGGCAAGAATACTTGAGTGGGTTGCCATTTCTTTCTCCGGAAGATCTTCCCAAACCAAGGATCGAACCTGTGTATCCTGCCTTACAGTTGGATTCTTCACCACGAAGCCACCAGGGAAGCTGGGTTAGGCTCCTATAAAATCCTAGCAAGTTAGGTTCTGGTAAAAAACAGTTTCTCCTGTTTTAGGCAGGCTTACTGAGAGGAACAGAGCTCTGGCATATTTCAAAATGATTTCTTCCTCCTCTCCCCCTGCCAGAAGCATGAGGGGATGTTTTCACAATTTTCACTGGGAAAGCATATTAATATCTAGGAGGTAAAACTCAAGTATGGGAGCTCCCTAGTGACTGGGTCTCTTGGAGTTTTAAACTTTCAGCCATGTTCATATTGAGCCTCTAGCAATTTACCAATTACAGATCAGGTTTTCCTCCCTTGGCACTGGCTCCCACAGAGGTTTCTGCTTGTGGTTTCTGTTCAGGTAAGCTGTGATTCTCTGCATCCACCTGGTGTGTCTCCAATTTGGGAGGCAGCAGTTTGCTCTGTGACCTTGCTTCTATAATGAATCTCAGAAAAGTTGATTTTTCAATTTGTTCAGCTTTTTACTTATTATTAAGATGGAGTGGTGACTTCTCAGCTCTTTACATGCTGGACCAGAAATGGAAAGTCTCTCTAGTGTAATTTTATCCCTCATGATTTTTCAGCAAAAAGATGCAAAATAAAATAGAAAACAGTAGCCCAATGAAAAAAATCTTCAGGGACAAGCTACTCATTTCCTTGTTACTTCTGAGTTTGAGAGAAATGTTATTTCGTATCATTTGTGTTTGCACTTCTTGGAGTGTTTGCACTTCCTTCACTTCCTGTCTCTCTTCTTCCTGGGACAAGTCCTGTAGTTTACAGGTCACAGAGGATCTCATTTATCTAATTGCATCCTCAGAGCCCAGATTAGCACACTCGAGAACAGATCTTTAAAATATATATTGAATTACAGTTGACCCTTGAACAAGAATGTGTCCTGAATTGTTCCATTTATACACAGATAATTTTCACATGGTTCAAATTTTTGTTGTTCAAGGGGCAACATATTCATCTGAGGTTGAAAATGTGGATGCAGAACTCACAGATAGGGAGGATTAATTGCAGGACTTGAACATCTCGGATTTTGGTGTCCTAAGTGGTTCCTGTAACGAATCCCCCATGGATATGGAAGAACAGCTGTACATGTGTTAAGCAGTCTGTGTGTGACAGGCACCAGACTAGGAGACAGTTTAATCTCCATTATAAAGGTTTGCTCCTGGGCTCATTAATATCATGTCTCTCCTCATTGATTATTGAATATGTTGGCTTGAACTGTCCTGCTCTCTAATATTTATATATCTTCCAGTTCTTTGGTATTCTATTACTTATTCATTGTTTATATCAATCTCAGATATTTGTAATTCTCTTTAATTTTTTAAACCTGCCTAAATTCTGACATTATTATGACAAATCACTATTATATCCTGACCATCAATAATCTGATTGTTGACCACACAACATAGACTCTAAACATCTACATTCTTACTGTATTCATCATAATTTTAATTCCTTTTGAAATGCATCCATGGACCCAGTGCTGATAAGTACTTGCTCTCTGTAATGATGTGACAAGTGTAATAACTCTCCATTCCACTCCAGTTGCTAAAGTAACTTTAATTGCTTTAGGCATATCTCCTTTGCCAGTGATTAATTCAAGCTGAGATGACATTGCCAACTTGAACTGGTGAGCTCAGAAATGGCTTGCTAGGAAACTTAGGACAGTTTCCTATATCAAAGGAGGGGCTTTGGAAGCCAGTCATTGCTCACCCTTCCTTTCTGTTAAGATAGCTAGGAAGGGTGTATTCTGGATTGCTCCTAGAAGCCCTGCTAACAATGACAAGTGGCTAAGGATGAAGTGGACAAGAAATCTTAGAGATGAAGGGAATCTAAGTCTTTGACACTGCTGAGCCCCTGCATCAACCAAACCAAGGTCCCTCAATCTGGATTCTCTTCTTTTATGTAAACTTCTTTCTAATTGCCTAAGAATATTTGAATTAGATAATCACCAGAGTGAGATGGCATGGTAGACATAATAATGGTTTCTCAAAGATGCCCACATCCTAATCCTCATAACTGTGAATATACTACCTTACCAGGCAATTGGGACTCTGCAGATATGATTACTTTTAAGCACCCTGAGTTGGGAACATTATCCTGGATTGTCTGGGTGGGCCCAGTGTTATCCCAAGGTTCCTTAAAAGTAGAAAAGGGACAGATGTGGGGAGGTGGGCAGAGTGATGTGATTTGAACTAACCTGCTGGCTCTGAAGATGGAAGAAGGGAACCATGAGCCTAGAAATGCAGCTTAAAAGGCCAGGAAACAGATTTTCTCTGAGCCTCCAGAAAGGAACACAGCTCTGCCAGTATCTTTCTTTTAACTTGTGTTGGACTTCTGAGCTATAGGACTGTAAAATAATTTCATGTTGTAGCTGTTAGTCTCTGGTGACTTGTTGTGGCAGCAGTAGTAAATCAATACATAAGGACAAAACTACTGCAGAAATCAAGAGGCCAGCCTGGTGCTCAAAGTAGACCTTAAAGTCCTGTTGAACTTAATACAGTATATCAGAACATCAACCAAACAAGGCTACCCTGAAACTATGGTGGCTTGATTGAAAAAACAAGATCACTTTATTATCATATCTGAACACAGAAAAAAGCATGAACTAGGTACCTTAAACTGTAAATGAATGACCATGCTACCATTCTGGTGAATGAATGACAACTTACTGCTGCTTTACCAATTACGGATTTACCTTTGCTTAGTATTTGCTCCTTGGTAAGATTTATTAAGATTCCCAAACATAAAGTTACCCTGACTTTATGAAAGCATCTAATCCAGAAGAAAGCTCCACATCCTTGAAAAAAAGTGTAAGTGTTAGTTGCTCAGTCATATCCAACTCTTTAAGTCCGCATGGGCTGTATCTCGCCAGGCTCACCTGTCCATGGAATTCTCCAGGCAAGAATACTAGAGTGGTTGCCATTCCCTTTTCTAGGGGATCTTCCCAACCCAGGGATCAGATCCTATCAAATCTGGGTCTCCTGCATTGCAGGCAGATTATTTACCTTCTGAACCACCAGAGAAGCCCCTACATCCTTGAAAGCTCCCCCAAATTGCCTCAAATCCAACAAGTCCTCTCTGATAAACCCTTTCTGAGATGCCATGTAAATTCCCTTGATGTTTTTTTCTCCCTTCTTGAAATGAGTGAGATCTGTTCACCTGCAGTTGTGCTACTGAAGGTCTTTGCCTGACACCAGGGACAGGAAGTATATCCAGATACATTTGAAAAGCAATTGAATGTATTGTGTAATTTATTTTACTCTTCAATTGAAAGAGAAAGTGAAGTTGCTCAGTCATGTCCGACTCTTTGCAACCCCATGGATTCTATCCTACCAGGCTCCTCTGTCCATGAAATTTTGCAGGCAAGAGTACTAGAGTGCATGGCCATTTCCTTCTCCAGGGTATCTTCCTGACCCAGGGATCGAACCTGGGTCTCCCACATTGCAGGCACATGACTTACCGTCTGAGCCACCAGAGAAGCCATTCTCTGCAATTCAGTTCAGTTCAGTTCAGTTCAGTCGCTCAGTCGTGTCCGACTCTCTGCAACCCCATGAACTGCAGCATGCCAGGCCTTCCTGTCCATCACCAACTCCCAGAGTTTCCAAAATAATAAATTCTGTTAACTGTCACCATTTTGTCTCTGTTTTGATTTTCTTGTGTCTCCTTTCTTCCATTTATATAAGATCTCATTTTCTATCATATGGGGTGACTGCAGGGGTAGGATACTAACCTAGTCTGTGATTGTGTTCTTGTCAGGGAGAAGGATTGTACTGAAAAGAAGCCAAGATGGTGACTCAGAAATGGGAAGATATGTTCACTCACAAGGTTGATGTAAAGGTGTTAAAGGCAAGCAAACATCAGCCTTCTTGGTCAAGAAATTACCATGCTGTGATGAGATTTGATTTGGAGGTTGGCTCTGCTTTGGTGGGTCAGGTGAGAGATGCTATGCAAAGAGAGATGACATAATTGTAATAGGCCTTGATGTGGCACCTTGCTGGTGCTGCTGGCGTGGCTGTACGGTGCAATGATCTCAGGAGGACGGCCAAACATACTGCTACATAATGCAGGT
The DNA here is from genome assembly GCF_029378745.1 of Bos indicus. Taxonomy (NCBI): domain Eukaryota; kingdom Metazoa; phylum Chordata; class Mammalia; order Artiodactyla; family Bovidae; genus Bos; species Bos indicus. Next base: position 26,299,230 of record NC_091760.1, on the reverse strand, counting down.
CTCAATATTTTTTTTTCTAAATATGATGTATCTCCATATTCCTATGAAAGCATTAATTCCATAAAGTTGTTTCTGGCTGTATAATATAAAGAGTAGGTAAGAAGCTACTTGATTTGATTAATTATAGTTCATAACTCATATATTTAAGAAGATGCTCATAACTTTAATGACTTAAGAAAAATTATTTGGAAGATAATTGCTTTACAATGTTGTGTTGGTTTCGGCCATACAATGTGAATCAACCATAAGTATACTATATTCCCTCCCTCTGGAACCTCCTTCCCACCTCCCCATTTTATTTGTCAATAACATTAAATGTTGGCACAATATATGTTCCCCTAGATACTTTTGCTTTTTAAAATCTGGACTTAGCTATATATATTTGACCATGTTTAAAATAGTATCTTTGTTATCAAAAAATTTGATTCCATGAAAATGAAAGTATGTAATAATCCAAGAATGTGGATCTTTTTTTTATTTTTTAAGTATAGTTAGTTGATTTACAATATTGTTAGTTTCAGGTATATAGCAAAATCATTCAGTAAATATATATGTATGTGGATATATTTATATCAGATTATTTTCCATTAGTTTATTACAAGATATTGAATATAGTTTTCTGTGCTCTACAATAGGTCCCTGTTTTATCTTTTTTATATATAGTAGTATGTATCTGGTCGGAGAAGGTGATGGCACCCCATTCCAGTACTCTTGCCTGGAAAATCCCATGGACAGAGGAGCCTGGTAGGCTGCAGTCCATGGGATCGCTGAGGATCTGACACGACTGAGCAACTTTACTTTGACTTTTCACTTTCATGCTTTGGAGAAGGAAATGGCAACCCACTCCAGTGTCCTTGCCTGGAGAATCCCAGGGATGGGGGAGCCTGGTGGGCTGCCATCTATGGGGTCGCACAGAGTCAGACACGACTGAAGTGACTTAGCAGCAGCCACAGTATGTATCTGGTAATTCCATACTCCTAATTTATAATCCCTGCTTTCCTCTTTGGTAATCGTAAATTTGTTTCAAGATTATAGATCTTAAACACAGATATTTTAGAGAAAAAGATCAAGAGTAGGTACGTGTATTTTTAAAAAAATCTACAGTGACTTGAACAAGAAAATCATTTATTTGAGTGTGTATCGCTGACATTGTTTAGAAATACAATACATGAATGAGATGGTTAGATAGCATCACCAATTCAATAGACATGAATTTGAGCAAACTCCAGGAGAAAGTAGAGAGCAGAGGAGCTTGGCGTGCTGCAGTCTGTGGGTTGCAAAGAGCTGGACACAACTTAACAACTGAACAACAAAAACAATATATGGTGACAAAAACAGAATGAACTTTAGGTGATTTTTATCACTGTTTAAAAATTCTCTGGGCTTCCCTAGTGGCTCAGTTGGTAAAGAATGTGCCTGCAATGCAGGAGGCCTGGGTTCAATCCCTGGGTCAGGAAGATCCCCTGGAAAAGGAAACGGCAACTCACTCCAGTACTCTTGCCTGGGGAATCCCATGGACAGAGAGGCTGGGAAGGCTACAGTCTGGGATCGCAAAGAGTCCGATAGGACTGTGTGACTAACTTTCACTTTCACAAATTCTTACAAAGGCGCCTCTTGGTGCCTGTGCTGGGTGGACTGAGTCCATTGTTCTACCTCCTTGTTGCATTTGACTCATTCTGGTGGAAGCAAGCTCAAGGAAGTGGTCCACAGCGGTGGGAGATTATTGTTCGATTCAAGAACCAAGAATTGTCCCACATAATTGATTCCTCACCCCTTATGGCATTGTCCTCCTCTGATTGATGAATGCCTGGTTCTATATATATATTTTTGGTGGGAAAGTAAAATAATACAACCTCTTTGGAAATCATTCTGACAATTTCCATAATGCGAGTTAAACACTAACTTTTCCTATAGCCTACTAATACATTCTAGGTATTCATTTGAGAAAAGTGAAAACATATGGTCACACAAAAATTTTAACCGGAATATTCATTGTAGTTCTCTTCATAATAGCCCCAAATGACACAACCCACATTCCCGCCAATAGAAGAATGGATTTTATGGATAAATGTATTATGATATATACACACAAGAGACTTACTTAGCAATGAAAAGAAATGAACTACAACATGGTTGAAAAAACGACTGAGGAAACTTTAGGAGTAATAGAATTGTTCTGTGTCTTAAGTTGAGTGATAAATGGATGTGTACATTTTGTCAAAATTCTCGTAAAATCCATGCATTTTTTACCCTGTAAAGCATACCTCACAAAGTAAAAGCTGAGTCATAGCTGTTCTTTGCTGTGGCAGTGGGAGAGAATGCAAGGAAAGAGAAAGCAGTTTTATAATTTTTCACCTTAACTGGGGAAGTGAAGTCAAGAGGGACCTCACCTAGCCATAAGGAAGTGTGATTTCTACTTCTTCCTTCCATCCATTCCCCAGTGCCCTGCAATCTGACTTCTGTTTCCAGCAGTCTAAGGAAACTACTCTCTTTAAGTTGCCTGGAAAATGTTTTTTAAATTCAAAGCATGCTTTTTAGTGATTTTTCCTTAATTGAACTTGGCAGCCTTGAACATTAAAAAACTCTTTTCAGTTTGTTTTGCCATCACTCTTTTTTTTCCATACATTTCAGAATACTTCTTCAGATCCTTTTCTTGTTCTCCCTTCTCTCTTTAAAAGCTGCATGTCTCCAAATTTCTTTGGCCCACGGTCTTATCACTGTAAATGTTCATGACTTTGATTCTAGTTCAAACATTGTTGACCCCCAAATCCTCATCATTAATCTTTCTTGAACACTAGTTACCCATCAATCACCAGTATAGGTATTTCAAAGTGATGCCAAACTAATCTTTGTAGAATCTAAACTTTTCTTTTTTTTTCTGAATTGATACCTATGTATGTGTTATCTATGCTAGGACATTATTTTTTCTTAACTCTCTCAACTGGAAATGTTGACATATCTTTCTACGTTTAATCCCTATCATATCTAAAGATTCTACTGAATTTTTTAGCTTCTCTGTATTTCCATTTCTCCTGTAGTTTTTCAGGTCCCACTTTTCTTTAGATTATAACATTGTCTTGTGTTCGTTTCTGTCTTTCCTAACTTATCATCCACACTATTATAGTTATCTTCTAAAAGCACAAAACAATCCATCACAATCCTAAAGATACAACTCAAAGATTGTACATTTTGTCCTTAACATATAAGCATGTAGGTATATCTGTTTTATCAAGATTGTCACAAGAAACAGGTCAAAAATAACTTTGCAAGGCACTGGACTCCTGTATCTGTATTTTACTGGCTACAAAGGAACTTATTTTTCGGGGGCTACATACAGACTGCTTCGTCAACCACACAGGCACTGACAGGCAGTGTGCTTCTCAACCCTGCATACCAGAGTACTTACGATCTCTGCAGCTTGCCAGATAAGGGAAGAATAAAAAGACCATCATCAAAACTTCTGAACTGTATTTATTGGATTTACAAAGCATTCAACATCAGTATGGGAGAAGGCAATGGCAACCCACTCCAGTACTCTTCCTTGGAAAATTCCATGCACAGAGGAGCCTGGTAGGCTGCAGTCCATGGGGTCACTAAGAGTCGGACACGACTTAACGTCTTCACTTTCACTTTTCACTTTCATGCATTGGAGAAGGAAATGGCAACCCCCTCCAGTGTTCTTGCCTGGAGAATCCCAGGGACGGAGGAGCCTGGTGGGCTGCCGTCTATGGTGTCACAGAGTCGGACACGACTGAAGCAACTTAGCAGCAGCAGCAGCAGCAGCAACATCAGTATTGATGTTCAACCCTGAACTTCAGCAAATGTTAATCAAATTTCTCTTTTATAAAAAGAGCAAGACCCCATGGTTAGCTCAGCAGAGGTCATCAGAGCTGATGTGGTATCAAGTATTTTCTTTGATAGTCATTTCTAAGGACTGTAGCCCAGGATCTGACACACACTAGACTCTCAGAAAATACTTGAGGATCTGAACAAGAGAATACAGAATGGTGATCTTATATTTCTATTTTACTGAATGAAGTCATTTATAAAAAGGATCTGGGTAACTCATTTCAGAAAAGTAGCTCTGGAAAACTCTTAAGTCATGAGGCTATAATTGTGTTCAGAAGTCTGGGTGAAGAGAAGCCAGAAACCGCTGTTTGCTGGTGAATAACTTCTCCATTAAAGGACGCAGAGGAAAATATGCCTAAAGTTACAGACTAATAGGGTCAGCTAAATACTATGGATTTAAGTGTCTGAAGATCATAGTATTGAATAGCTCTGGTAGACGGTATCACGTGCTAGAAAGAGCATCTTACAAGGATAGGAAGACCTGTGTCCTCCTGGCTCTGATACTTGCTAGCTTTGAAAGAACAGGGAAGTTTTGTTTTTTTGCTGTATTTCAATTTCCACATCCATGAAGTGGGGATAAAAATAGAGTTGCTTTGAAGATCAAATGAGATAGGAGTATTGAAATGTGCTTTATAAAACTTTGAAAAGGATGGGTTATTATAATCTCTCTAGTCCCACATTTAATAGCAAAGTTTACATGCCCTCAGCATGATTATTTAGTAATGTGGAGATGAAAGTTGCTACAGAATTCTGTTCTTTAAACAGAAGGCACCCTGGGCAAGAAAAGATTAAGAAACTCAAAGCTGTTGGATATCCATCTGCAGGGCAATATCTTCAGTGTCTCCGCATTAAGATTAAAATAATGGCTCAATGGCAATGCCTGCATTTGACTTACCAAACTTTGTTTCAAAATTACATTGCATTAATTTTTTTCCTTCAAATGCTACATTACTAAGTCACTTCAGTTGTGTCTGACTGTGAGACCCCATGGGTTGTAGCCTGCCTGGTTCCTCTGTCCATGAGATTCTCCAGGCAAGAATAGAGTGGGTTTCCACTCCCTCCTCCAGGAGATCTTCCTGACCTAGGGATCAAAACCACATCTCTAACATCTCCTGCATTGGCAGGCAGGTTCTTTACCACTAGCACCACCTGGGAAACCTGATGAGAGATATGGCAGCATGTAGAAACAATTGGCAGTATATCTTTTCAACAGGAAAAGCAATGCCTTCTGATGTGGCCAAAGAAACTGAATTCATGGACATTTGAAAGAGATCCATTATATGCTCTGTTCACTGCATATAAAAGATGCAGCACTCCATTTCCCCACTTATTTAGTTTTAAACATGGTTGCAACATTATGAATACAGTCTGTCACAAATAAAGCTCTATTTTGTAAATAGATGCCAAAGGTACAAACCAAAGAAATCTTTTTATATGCACAAATAGAATGGCTCTGTTTTTGTGTTTTTTCGATGTATATCCCCCATGGTATCAAAAATCTGTCATTGAACATAAATATCTTCTAATTTTACATGCTGAAATGAGTGAATAATCTTAAATCTTGCTCTACAGAGAACTGGATCAGGATGCACTGGATCCCAAGTGCAACAAAAACTGGATTGAGATTTTTGCTGTGCTAACATTCATACAAATGACACCTTAGATGTGTGGAATACATGGAAACTTAGCATCAAAATATATTACATAAAGATATGCCACAGGATACGTCCAAAGGATCTTGGAAGAATTTGGAACCCACGCTGGAAACTTTTGCAAAGTTAAGAATCAGCATTTCTATTTTGGGCAGGAACTAATGTTGTTGCAAACTTCTGTACCATTCTGTAAAAAAAACTATCAGCACGGTACTGAATCGGCTGGTCATCAGTTTCAGATTGAATTTAAATCTCCTGTACCTTTAAGCTACCTATCAAGAGGTAAATGGATATTTTAAAACTTTTCCCTCAGCTATTTAGCAGTAAGCATCCTGAGGGAGACGAGACATGTTGTGAAAATACTGGACTCCCTGTCGTCCATACTTCCTGACTGATATCAATTATGTTCCAGGTTTCACTAATGGAAGTCATTTCCTGTTCTGTAGATCATCTAACATTCCTCTGTAGAATTACAGCATCACCCCAAATTGCATTATACCACACTAAAATAAACTTTTCTTGTCATAAGCCTTTTTATTAATTGCATTTCACTTTGAATTGCATTTAAAATGAAATGCTACAGCAATTTCCTGAGCAATAACTAGAATTTACTGCTGCTTTTCTTCATCTGGTCACCTTTCATCACATACAGTAGATGGGTGGCAAATCTAGCTAATTAAAATCCAGACAGTATTTTTTTTTTTCCGTTTTGTAACTGAAGTTGAATTTGCTCTAGGGATGCATGCTAGCCTTAATTACTATTACTGTTTGCTTAGGACACAGTAGCAAGTTGAATTTCAAAGGAAAATTCTAGCTTATAGCAAAGGTTCCAAGTATTCTTTGTGGACCAATATCTTCTGCATGCAGGTGTGGGTCTTCTTGCAGAAGACAGTGTGTTTCTACAGCTCTCAACCTGTCACGCCTGTCAAAATGCTCTGACCACACTGGAGTTTGTCCTTAAAGAACAAATGAGCACAATGATCAAATATCGTCCCCCACACAAATCTTTCTTTGTTCATTCTCAAGGTGGTAATAACTGAAAAAACTCTTTAGGAGAGTTAATTAGCAAGCAGGAAAACGCAGTTGTGAGAATTTCCATGTAAAAAATTACCATTTTTTAGAATCACCATCTTTTGGGTCAAAATGAAAATTTGTGAGCCAGTTTGCCAGATTATTCATACATGTGTTACAGAAATGGTGTAATATGCAGGTCCCCTAACTCAAAATTATCCTTTTTGCATATGTAAAGAGTCACGGGATATTGACTTTTTTAAGAACTTGTAAACATTCTCTAATTCAAAATTGTCTTTTAAAAGAAAAGAGTGAATCCTGGTGAGGATGAGTGATGTGGTCAGCTGAAAAGGAAGCTAAATCCTATATGCCAGCTGCTTCTCTAATGAGTGTAATTTAGGTTAATAATCTCCTTGTTTTAAAATAAAAATAATTATGGGGGATAGTTGAGCCTATCAGCCAGTCATTCTTTACTGTGAATGAATTTAAATTATTTTCTTCTTAAATGATATCAGTTGCAAAAATGAGGGGGCTAATAAGCCTTTGGGGGAAGGGAAAGAGGGTTATTGGCATTTTCAACAGAGAAAACAGTGTCAAAAGTTGAAGGAAGGAGAAAAGGGATTGAAGTTTTAAAAATAAAACAAAGGAAGATATAAGCTGACCCATAAGGGTAAAGCTATGAAAAAATTCATATATAAAGTGGGGCGGGCAAAGCGCACCAAACATAAGCTCAACATATTTGGCAATTTTGCCGAAGGCTTTAATGGCAAAATTATTTTCCGTTGAAATTCATCTTACATACTGAGTTGCTTTAAACATATATGTCTTTAAGTGACTACAATATTACTGAAACAAATAGTTTTTCTCCTTTTATAAAAGGATTTGGTGAGTGAGTGGTGTTGTGGAATGAGTTGGGGAGATTGAGAAGATGGTTGCCAGGTCTGGAAGGATCACTAATTACAACATAGTAGTGGGTATTATCGGAGAAGGCGATGGCACCCCACTCCAGTACTCTCGCCTGGAAAATCCCATGGACGGAGGAGCCTGGTAGGCTGCAGTCTATGGGGTCGCTAGGAGTCGGACACGACTGAGCGACTTCACTTTCACTTTTCCCTTTCATGCATTGGAGAAGGAAATGGCAACCCACTCCAGTGTTCTTGCCTGGAGAACCCCAGGGACGGGGCAGCCTGGTGGTCTGCCTTCTCTGGGGTTGCACAGAGTCGGACACGACTGAAGTGACTTAGCAGTGGGTGTTATCCATTCCCCTGGTGGCTCAGACCATAAAGAATCTGCCTGCATTGCAGGAGACTTGGGTTCGATCTCTGGGTAGGGAAGATGCCCTGGAGAAAGGAATCTACCCATTCCAGTATTTTTCGCTGGAGAATCCCATGGGCAGAGAAACCTGGTGGGTTACAGACTATGGAGTCACAAAAAGTCAGACACAACTGAATGTCTAACACTTTCTTTTTCACTTCAGTGAATGCTATGGGGCTTCCCCGGTGTTTCAATGGTAAAGAATCTGCCTAACAATGCAGGAGACACAGGTTGGATCCCTGTGTCAGGAAGATCTCCTGGAGAAGGAAATGGCAAGCAACTCCAGTATTCTTGTCTGGGAAATCCCATGGACAGAGGAGTGTGTCAGGCTATAGTCCATGGGGTCACAAAAGAGTCAGACAAGATTTAGTGACAAACAACACCAAGTGAGTGCTATGTACATATATCACCAAGCTCTGTGAATTTTGTCAGATGTATTATCTCTTAAATATCTTTCTTGAAAAATCTGAACAGAGCAGTTTTGAATGGTGCTTTTCTTTGCATGACTGCATTTATCAATTGATACTAGCCACTATCCCACTAATAAGTAACACTGAATTCTCTACAAAAGTTACAGAAATTTCATAAAACATGTTTGGTCCACACATTTCTGCAGTTGAGGAAACCTTTGAGGGGAACTCCATATGTTTACAAAGACTCTGATCTACTTTTTATTTATTTATTTATTTTTTTTTTTGAGTACAATTCCTGTACAATGAAGTGAATCAGGTATATGTATACATGTATCCCCTCCCTCTTGGACCTCCATTCCCCCTCATCCCACCTCTCTAAGTCATCACAGAGAATTGAGCTGAACTCTCGGTGCTATATAGCAGATTCTCACTAGCTATCTATTTTACACATGGTAGTAATCTAGCTACCTTTTAATTTTTTCAACCTTCAAAAATTTAGGCTCCCATTAAAGATGTAAGCACAGATAATAATTTAAAGTTTTGTTTATGATTACTTGTGTTTTGGTGTCTGAAATGTCCTTCCACCTATATCAATTAACATGTGTTTTTATACTTACAAAAATCTGATAACAGTAACTTATGTATTAAAAACTTTTATTCAAAGTTAGCATCTAATTATGTCTTAAATGAGACCAAGATTGACAATCCAAAGCAGATTTTATCGTTCTACTTCACCCTTCACGTATGCTTTTTATATTTGCATTTCTTTATCTCCTTGGGCTACAAGATGGCTGCTGTGGCTCCTGACATCAAAATTTAATCCAAAGGCAAAAAAGTAGGATGCAAAACTCCTTTCATGGATATAGAGGTCACCTAGGAGAATTTTTCTTGTGTCTCACTTGACACAACTAGGTAGTTGTCAACCCTGGACCCACCATAGAGTCATAATAATGGTCGCTTTTGTCCAATTACAGTTGTTCTCTGAAGCTGGTAAAAAGTCCTACTTGGGTCAAAATCAGGGAATTTGTGGAAAAGATGACAGGTAGATATACACATTTTAAAGTAATGACAGTATCTGCCACATCACTCCTGGAAGAAAAAAAATCAATACTTTTGGTAGGATGTTTACCGTGTTATATCAACTACATTTTAAAACAGTACAATTAAAACGCTTATTAACACATCTACAAGCATGTACAATTTAATTATAGGTTGAACTGACTTAAGCAATATTAATTTGCCAGAGGTTGGTTTTAACATAGATGTATATTAGAAATATGCAAATATGTAATAGAGTTTGAATTTTGGTGTTGTCTAAATGTCTTCTATATCTTCAGGTGTGGTTGGTTGTAGCACTGTATACAAATAATTTAAATTAAAAGTTCAGTGATCTAAGAATTACAAGTTTATTACCTTCCACTTTTGTAGATCAGAAGTCCAACATACATCTCCCCAGATTAAAATCAAGACGTTGAAAGGGCTGTATTTCATTCTGTAGGCTCTAGGGAAGAATGCAGTTTCTTGCTCTTCTCATTTTCTAAAGGCTACCTGCCTTCCTTGGTTGATGTGCCTTGTCCTCCATTTTCAAAGTCAGTAATAGCAGTTTGAGCCATTTTCATATCACGCTCTCTGACCCTTCTTCCATTGTCATGTCTCCTTCCCCGGAATGGTTCTCCAATTTTAAGGACTCATGTGATTAGACTGGGTCCCCCATCACCAATACACTTGGGCAAACTTCAGGGGATGGTGATGGACAGGGAGACCTGGAGTACTGCAATCTGCCGGGGTCCAGCCCCAGCTGATCCAGGGTATTCGAAGGAGAGACGGCATCGGCGACCTATTTATTTAAATATTCATCAAAGATATAAAGAGTAATAGAATGAGGATAGCTCAGTGAGGAAATTCAGTGGAGAAAAGAGGCTGAATAATTCAGCCAGAAGGTAAGAGAAAGAACGACATGGGGAGACCAAGTTTCAGTGAACAAGGCCCGCACTTTATTTTCCAAAGTAGTTTTTATACCTTAAGTTATGCATAGAGGATAATGGGGGAAGGGGTAGAGTCATGCAGTAAGCCAGGCTTTCTTCCTGCAAACTTATCATATGCAAAAGTTTAGGTGATTCGCATCATCTTCTGGCCCGGAGGCCTGTTAACATTTTAAGACCCTTTCTTCAGAAAACTTATTTTTCTCTAAAGGTGATTAGTTAAGCGCCACCCTCCACAAGCATTAGATAAAGTTGCATTCCTACAGAGCAAAGGTGTGGTGGGCTATAACAAGAAAAAGAATTAACTCAAGGGTCCACAGTTACAAACACTGCCAGGGACATAGCAGGTAAGGGATATGGAGACTTAGCAGCAAACATTGGCCCAACAAGTGAAAAACCCTTCACCAATACAATTTCTAATCAATCTTTTAACTGTTCAAAGGAATCTATATTTAGACGGTTTAGAACATCTCATGCCTCTCACAGTTAGGAGGCTCTGAGCAATCACATGTGGCCGGAAAAACCTATTCAGGCAGACTAGAGGACTTCCAAAGGAGTTTGTAGGTTGAAACACTGTCACACACAGGAATTATTAACTGGAGCTGTAAGCTAACTCTTTTTTCAGAGAGAGGTAGTGGGGGACAGCCCCTCTTAAAGTCAGAGGTGTAGGTGAGAGCACAAAGCAGAAAGTAGGCAGACTTTGGTTTTGGGGGCAGAAGCCCGAGAATTTCCAGGGGGACTCCTGAGGCTCGATCCCGCCTTTGCGTATGCCGAGCCTCCTTCCTCATGACCTTTGCCATGGGCGGAGGTCCTGCTTCCGGCAGCAATCCCTGGGGTCACAAAGAGTAGGACATGACTAGGCAGCTGAACAACAACAGCACCCAGATAATTCAGGATATAGTTTTCCCTATCTCATAATCCTCAACTTTAGTTACTTTGCAAAGTTTCTCTTATGGTGTAAAGTAACATGTCCACAGATTTCAGGGATTAAGACATGAACATCTTTGGTGGGACAGGGCACTACCACAGTTGACAAATTATTTTTTTCTAATTTCATTGAAAACTATTCACTTGTAATACTAGTGTATTATTACATCCTGAGATAATAATTTTAAGAAAAAAATGTAAACAGGTACTGTATTAGATTCTTTTCCCATTACAGAGTACTGCATAGAGTTAAATCAAATATACTCCAATAGAAATTTTTAAAATAGACTTTATTATTTTATGTATATACTAAAAAATAACCCATGGCCAATTTTTCAAATAACTTTTATTGGATACCCATAGCTTTTGAATATATATATTTGCATATATATGTGAATAGATCAGGTTGATTTTATTTCTAAAGTTTAAATATATATTTTATATATTCTAAGCTTTTCTGCATAAGAAATCTAAAATCTCATTGTTGTCCAAGTAAACAGAAATAGATATATTATTGTAAAAGAGGATGCGTGCTTAGTCGCTCAGTCGTGTCCTACTCTGTGCAACCCCATGGACTGTAGCTTTCCAGGCTCCTCTGTTCGTGGGAATTCTCCAGGCAAAAATACTTCTCCAGAGGATCTTCCCAAGTCAGAGATTGAACCTGAGTCACCTGTATTGCAGATAGATTCTTAACCCAATGAGCCATTGGGGAGGCCCCTGTAAAAGGGGATGGAATCAAATAAAACCTAAACCATAAATCACCTCTGCCTGGTTAGATCATGTCAATCAGATTCTGCAGCAGCCCCGAGTGTATGGAGATACAGAGTTATCTTCCTTCTCTTCCATCTCTGGGACGTGTAGCTCTGAGTGATTCCAAGTTTGCCATACTTCCTGGAGAAAAACAAGCCAAATTTAAAGAACATTCTTTTCAAATAGTACAATATTGGAAAATAATTAAGCTCTCTACTAAATGGAGAAATTTTATACATTTTTCTGCTTTTGTGTCTTTGCAAAAACCTCTCTGATACAAACAAATGTTTTTCAAGAAGTGAGAAATTGGAGAAATGCCTAAGGCACCAAACTAACCTACTGACTTGAAGATTTACTTCAAACTTGAGAGAAGACAATTTGGAGTAATTTTTATTAAAAACAATTTATATCAGAATGTGTGTGTGTGTTCACTCAGTATGTATTCAGTCACTGACTCTTTGCAGCCCCATGGACTGAAGCCTTCCCGGCTACTCTGCCCATGGGATTTCCCGGGGAAAAATATTGGAGTGGGTTGCCGTTTCCTTCTCCAGGAATCAAACTTCTTCCCAACAGGAATCAAACATCTTCCCAACCCAGGGATCAAATTTGCATCTCCTGCATTGGCAGGTGGCTTCTTTACCAGTAGCACCACTTGGGAAACCCTTATATCTGAATAACTAAGAGGAAAAATTGTTACAAATCTAATTTTTTTTTTTTTTGCCGCCCTGATTTCAACATATACAGTTGTATAGCATTGTCCTTTCCTTCCAGTGACAACTTCATGTCAGAAGTTATTTCCAAAGAAAGCTGTAAAAAAAAATTTTACCTGTTCCTACCTGCATGTACATCTGTTCGCACTAAATGTTGAATATTATTTCCATTCCCCTAGTTGTTCATTGTTCAGTCCTTTAGTCATGTCTAACTCTTCGAAACCCTATGGACTGCAGCACACCAGGCTTCCCTGTCCTTCACAAACACCCAGAGTTTGCTTAAACTCATGTCCATTGAGTCCCTGATACCATCCAACCATCTCATCCCCTGCCGCACCCTTCTTCTCCTGCCTTTAATCTTTCCCAGCATCAGGGTCTTTTCTAGTGAGTTGGCTTTTCACATCAGGTGGACAAAGTATTGGAACTTCAGCTTCAGCATCATTCATTCCAATGAATATTCAGGACTGATTTCCTTTAGGATTGACTGGTTTGATCTCCTGCAGCCCAAGGGACTCTCAAGAGTCTTCTCCAGCACCACAGTTTGAAAGCATCAATTCTTTGGCACTCAGCCTTCTTTATGGTCCATCTCTCACATCCATACATGACTACTGGAAAAGCCATACCTTTGACTAAATGGACCTTTGCCAGCAAAGTGACACCTCTGTTTTTTAATACGCTGTGTAGTTTTGTAATGGTTTTTCTTCCAAGGAGCAAGTGTCTTTTAATTTCATGGCTGCAGTCACCATCCACAGTGATTTTGGAGCCCAAGAAAATAGAGCCTATCACTATTTCCATTTTTTCCCTATTTGTTACAAAGTAATGGGACCAGATGCCATGATCTTCATACTTTGAATGTTGAGTTTTAAGTCTGGTTTTTCATGCTCCTCTTCCACCTTCATCAAGAGGCTCTTTAGTTCCTCTTCACTTTCTGCCATTAGAGTGGTGTCATTTGCATATCTGAGATTATTGATATTTCTCCCGACAGTCTTGATTCTAGCTTTTGCTTCATCCAGCCTGGCATTTTGCATGATTTACTCTGCATATAAGTTAAATAGGCAGGGTGACAATATACAGCCCTGACATGCTCTCTTCTCAATTTTGAACCAGTCCATTGTTCCATGTCTAGTTCTAACTATTGTTTCTTGACTTTGCATACAGGTTTCTCAGGAAACAGGTAAGGTGGTCTGATATTCCCATCTCTGTAAGAATTTCCCACAGTTTGTTGTGATCCACATAGTCAAAGGCTTTAGCATAGTCGATAAAGCAGAATTATATTTTTTTTTCTGTAATTCTCTTGCTTTTTCTATGATCCAATGGATGTTTGCAATTTGATCTCTGGTTCCTCTGCCTTTTCTAAATCCAGCTTGAACATTTGGAAGTTCTTGATTCACCTACTGTTGAAGCTTAGCTTGAAGGACTTTGAATATTACATTCCCCTAGATTCTGTGTTCATGCTTTGACTTGCTTTGACCAATAATACATGGTGAAATGATTCTATGTCAGTTCCAAATCTAAGCTCTAAGAGGCCCATTATCTTCTGCTTTCATTTTGTTGAAATGCAGTCGCCATGTGAGAAAGTAAGTCTTGATTACTGCAGAGAAAAAAGCCACATTGAAGCCAAACAAGTGCTCAGTTGACAGCCAAGATCAACTCCCAGCTATGAGAATGAGGTCTCCTTGGACATCCAGCCCCAGCTGTGCTACCACAAGCCTAGATGAAGGCAGACATGTGAATAATTCTTGCCAATCACACATGGAAAGAACTAATGCAGTTGAGCCCAGTCAAACGCAGAATCATGAAGAAAAGAACAAGAAACATTGTTTTAAGCTGTTGTATTGAGCTGGTTTCCAAGGTGGTGCATATAGTAAAGAATCTGCCTTCAATTCAGGAGACCAGGTTTGATCCTTGAATTGGAAAGATCCCCTGGAGAAGTGAATTTCAACCCACTCCAGTATTCTTGCCTGGAGAATTCCATAGATAGAGCAATCTGATAGGCTACTGTCCATGTGGTTGCAAAGAGTTGTAAATGACTGAGCAACCAACACTTTCACCTTTTATTATTGAAGTGGTTTAGTTACAAAATCCCATGGGCAGAGGAGCCTGGTAGGCTGCAGTCCATGGGGTCACTGAGGATCGGACACGACTGAGCGACTTCACTTTCACTTTCATGCATTGGAGAAGGAAATGGCAACCCACTCCAGTGTTCTTGCCTGGAGAATCCCAGGGACAGGGGAGCCTGGTGGGCTGCTGTCTATGGGGTCGCACAGAATTGGACAACACTGAAGTGACTTAGCAGCAGTTACAAAATAATAGATCAAAGTAAGTAGTGACACCAATCTCTAGTCTCATAACTGAAATCCCTACTGAAAAATACACACATTTTTAAAAAGTGAAGCCTTATCTTTATGTTGTATAGGCAAAACATCTATTATCATATGCCTTTTTTTTTTTTTTTTTGCCTTTCTTTGTTCATATCAATCTCAATTTTTTTGGCTACTGAATTAGTAAAATTTTCTATGAAGGGATTAATTATACAGAAATTGTCTAAATATTGAAATAAATTTTTTCTAAAACTGCATTTGGTACATAGGGACTATTAGAGGAAGCCTCTGAATTTGGGGATAAAGTCTTACTCTGAGACAAAAACAGCAAAAGATCAAGCAAATTTTAAGAGATAGAGAGAGCTGAAGTTAGCAGCCCATATCCTGAGAAATGATTTATAAATGGGTTGATGGTAAGGACCTGTGATATGCCTACATCTGATCAAGGTGACCAGAGTGTAACCTCAAGGAGACAGGTCTGAAATGTGATTGATGTAAAAGAAAATTGCAGGCTAGTCAATCGTGTCGTACCTTGCTTGACTTGACATAATGGTGCTCGTGGGCATTCAAAGAGAAAAAGAACACTGCAGAGCATGAATTCTCAGTGTTTATCTGATACTATGCAGGAAAAGCAGTACTTTGATTCAAAGGGCCAAAATTCTTTAGAAAAATTCCTAAAGTGAAGGATAATCCAATAGCTTCACCCTATCCTGTGAAAATATCTGATTTTCCCTCTACAAATTTCAGTTTCTTTCAACATTCTTATGACTTATACTTTTGGATTTTCCTACTAGAAGAGGGTTGCCTATGTACCCAAATCATTCCAATTCTTGGGAAGAAAATTTTTTCATTGTAGATAATAGTAAGCCATCAGATCATTGTGTACTGCTGCTGCTAAGTCACTTCAGTCGTGTCTGACTCTGTGCGACCCCCTAGACCACAGCCCACCAGGCTTCCCCATCCCTGGGATTCTCCAGGCAAGAACACTGGAGTGGGTTGCCATTTCCTTCTCCAATGCATGAAAGTGAAAAGTGAAAGTGAAGGCGCTCAGTCGTGTCCAACTCTTTTCGACCCCATGGACTGCAGCCTACCAGGCTCCTCCGTCCATGGGATTTTCCAGGCAATAGTACTGGAGTGGGGTGCCATTTCCTTCTCCAAGCCATCAGATCATTGTGTACTACCACAGCATAAATTTCTCCTGTAAAATACATGATAATGATGAGGGAAGAAAAGTAGAGCCCATTTTAAGGTGTGAGTGTGGTGAACAGAGTTCACTGAGATCACTTACTAGTTGAGTGGTTTACTCCCATGCTCAGATTATTAGTAAAATTGGTGACTCGGGAAAATCACAAATGAATATGTCATAGATTCTAGGGTCTCATACATAAATATTAACTATCAATATCAGAATTCTAGAGTGCGCATTGACGTTGATTAATATATAGGTATGCCTCAAAATTGATTAGTTGCTCTCGATAACTCTGAGCCTCATTGAGTCTGGGTATGTTTATGCAGTCAATGAACCAGGTATTCACAGGTATTAATGTTTCAATTTGTTGTCACCTATCTCATCTGCCCAGACTTCTAATTGACATTCTGTCTCCTTCCTCTTCCTTCTTCTCTCTCCCTACCCCCACCTTTTTCTCCTCATATCTTTCAAAATTGATATAAGCATGATAAGTTTCACTTTTCTGAGCTTTTATTTTCTACTTATGTATCTGAGAATTCAGAGTGGGTGAGCTGAAAATCATGTATACATTCTTGTGGTTGAGTCATAGGAAATGAGTCAAAATGCATAAGGTTATACCTGGGCCAATTAGCGAATATTATCAACTTTGAATGGAAGAGTATACTAAAATTTTCTAATTTTTTGGTGTTGGGTTATGAATGATTGGTTAAAGTAAAGCTGGGTTAGATTGGATTGGTAATACATTGAGTGATTGTACATCCTAACTTGCCTTGGACAGTCTTGGTGTACCTGCTATCACAGCATAATTTTTATTACTTTCTTTTACTTTCCAAAGTGTTCCATGGTTTGGAAGATTTTATAATCACCTTAGTTTTAGAAAAGTTTGAAAACAGGTAAACAGTAAATTAGAATAGGCACTAATATTAATAGTAGGTGATTGCTTTCTCTTTCGTATGTGTTAGAAAATTATACATGTATGTTGAGTTGAATTCTGCAAAAACTAATATCAGACTATCTTCTGTGGGTCTGACTGCTCACCAGTTCAAGTCTCCTCCCACTCAGTGACTTTCCATCAGTACATACTGTCCAAATACTCCCAACCTCTTGAAAAATATAAGCTGTACACATTTCTGACTTAAAGGTATTACAGTATAGAATAAAACACAGGATAATAAAATAAGCATTCCTTAACTTTTCCACATATTAGGCATAAGGTTGGGAGATTCAAAAAAATCAAGCAGCCAATTAAAAAGTTCAAGAAGATCCCATTCTACCCTCCCCAAAAGACATGTAAAATCAGAGTTTATACATTAGATGACAACTTACTGATTTAAATTTCAAATTGTGGATAGTTACAGGAATTCCAATTATAGATGGTACATATTTTAATGCTAAATTACCTCGATATTTTCTATGCAAAATTTACCCAATGTTTTACTGTTTCTCTTTTGAAAGTGTTAGTTATTCAGTCATGTCTGACTTTTTGGGACCCCACGGACTGTAGCCCACTAGGCTCCTCTGTCCTTAGGATTTCCCAGGCAAGAATACTGGAGTGAGTTACTGTTGCCCTCTCCAGGGGATCTTCCCAACCCAGGGATCAAACCTAGTCTCCTGCATCTGAGCCACTAGGGAAGCCCATTTCTCTTTTGGACACTTTCAAAAATTATCCATAATTTTGTTCATTCTATTGGAGTATTTTTCAAAAATGCTTTTATATACATCAAAATAATCATTTTCCATGGAATTTTAAAATTATGTAACCATTCGATTTTGGCTTGTGTTTGCAGGGTAGTGGTAGTGTACCAAGAGAACAGCACTGTGTATTAGGTGAGAACGTGAATTCTTGGGCCAGAAGGCCCTGGTTGAGGTTTCAGTTTTGCCACTTCTTGCTGTATAACCTTCAGTTCAGTTCAGTCACTCAGTCGTGTCCAACTCTTTGCGATCCCATGAACCACAGCACGCCAGGCCTCCCTGTCCATCACCAACTCCCGGAGTCCACCCAAACCCATGTCCATTGAGTTGGCGATGCCATCCAACCATCTCAGCCTCTGTCGTCCCCTTCTCCTCCTTCTCCCAATCCCTCCCAGCATCAGGGTCTTTTCAGATGAGTCAGCTCTTCGCATCAGGTGGCCAAAATATTGGAGTTTCAGCTTCAAAATCAGTCCTTCCAATGAACACCCAGGACTGATCTCCTTTAAGATGGACTGGTTGGGTCTCCTTGCAGTCCAAGGGACTCTCAAAAGTCTTCTCCAACACCACAGTTCAAAAGCATCAATTCATCAGTGTTCAGCTTTCTTTATAGTCCAACTCTCACATCCATACATGACCACTGGAAAAACCATAGCCTTGACTAGACGGACCTTTGTTGGCAAAGTAATGTCAACCTTAAGTAATCATTAACCTCTATGTGTCTTGACTTTCTTACCTGGGAAATAGGAAAAGTAGACCTACTTCATAAGAGTTTTTAAGTCAGTAATATTTATAAAGGGTTTAGAAGAGTACTTGTAACTTGCACTAGACAGTGATCATTGAAAATACCAAGAGATTCACTTTAGACTAGCAGTGTAAGTCCTCCTGAACTGTTTTCCAGTGCCCATTCATGTTTCATTTTATGGTCCCACTTTTGATAAAGTTTTAGGATTAAACAGAATAGACCAAAAGGGAGAATATTTTTTTTAACGATTTTACTTTCTCAACTTATTTTTTTCTAACATTTTTATCTTTGTTGACAAGTAGTAAATATGTTGGGAGTTCTATCAAAGAAAATATATTAGGCCTAATTATGATTCTATCAAGCACATACAAATTGAGTCAAGCTGATTGTGCCCCATTAGAATTTTAAGTACATTTGATATGCATAAGAGGACGCAGATGGACACTTGAAATCTCTTTCCCTGGTAATCATGACACTATTAGAGGTAGCATACTTGATCCTTACCCCAGAGCTGGTGTCATAGGTGTAAAATCAATGTTGTTGCACAGGGCTTATTGCTTAGAAGAGCCCTGGACTTGGTTTAATGCTCTTGCCATCTTGAAACCCTTAATACTTGAACCAGGAACCCTATATTTTCATTTTTCACTGGACCCTACAAGTTGAGTAGCCAGTCTTTCCCTGTGCCTCACTGTGATTTGAATATTTCCTTACAGAATTATAAATTACACAGGCAGTGTAATTTTTTTTTCTATACTAGCAAAAGGGAATATGTGTTTCAAATAAATAATAACCAGGTACGAATCTTAACATAAAAAATTAGTCTGAAATTTTCATTGTCCTACTATGAACATTACTTGAATGGCATAGCACAATATTTTTCAAATCCAATAAGGCTAAAGCTGGACATGCTGTGCTCCTTCTCCAGCATGTCTTAAGTGTTAACTGTACTATCTTCTTCCTAGTCATATGTGCAAATCCTGTCATCTTTGACTCTCTTTGCCTTCCACAGCCAATTGCTCGCCAAAAACTATTGATTTTCCTTCATAATAACTTTCACTTGATTCCTTCCTTCTCATTCCCACAGCTACTACCATACTGGAAGATCTCATTACTTTTCTTATAATTTACTGCAGTAGCTTCTTTATTAGTCTCCTGATCCAGTATTGCACTAGATCCAGTTTTGCACACTCCACCCAGTTAATTTTACCAACTGCTCTTTTCTTTTACTGTAGCACTGATCAGGTGTATCCTTGACTCAAAAATCGTGAAGCCTTTCTATTTCCTTCAAAGTTAAATCCATGTTCCTTAGTGTGTCACTTTTATTCCTCTGAGTTAATCACAATCCACCAGTCCAACTTTCTCTCTTGAAAGCTCTTCATATAACATATGTTAAAATTGCACTGACTTCTTACAGGTGACCATATCTGCTATGTAAATTTATAACTTTGTTAACTGTAATTACATTTAGTCACTGAATAAATTTGGAGATAACAGAGAAGAACTGAGAGCTGAGAAAAAAAAGACTGAAGTGTAAGTTGGATCCAGAACAAAATTGGGGTTTCCCATGTGATCCAGTGGTAAAAATCCTTCTGCCAATGCTGGAGACACAGGAGACATGGATTCAATCCCTGAGTTCGGAAGATCCCCTGGAGAAGGAAATGGCAACCCACTCCAGTATTCTTGCTGGGAAATCCCTTGGACAGAGGAGCCTGGTGGGCTACAGTCCATGGGGTCGCAGAGTCGGACACAAGTGAGTGACTGAGCATGTATGCAGAGCAAAATGGGTTTCATAAGCAAAATGAAAGAATGTGACCTTTATTCTAAATATGTGAGGATCCATTGATGAGTTTGAACAGAAAAGTTAGCTGATCAGATTTTATGTATTTAATCAAATCACTGGTTACCCAATACAGAACAGATTGAGGGAAACATGAGATAGTGGGGAAAGTACATATGGGAATGGAGTAAAATTGTCAACTTCAAGAAATGTTTAGAGGGTAGAATCAATAACATATAAAGATTGGATTATAGAATCAAGGATGACCCCATATTTCTTACCTTAATAACTCAATGACTGGTGAGTCTACTTACCAAGCATAAGGAACATAGGAAGAGTAGCAGTGAGAAGTGGGGCTTGGGTGTGAGCAGAGTCACTGATCAGTTTTGATGATGGGTTGTTTAAAAAGTTTAACTGAGTTCATTTTAAATATCGTATTGGTTTTATTCAATGTTTCACATATAAGGTAGCATCCCAGCTAGCAGGTAAAAGGCTCTGAGACACTGAACAGAAGTAGACTTTTATAGGCAAGAAGGATCTGGGAACCAGGATGTTTTACTACCAAAAAGTGGATTGGGTGTGGCAGGTCACTTTCTTTCAGGGGATGACAGGGGTCTATCAGGCAGATGACCTCACTAACAATGACCAGGTAATTCCTGACTGCCTGGTTTAAGATTCCTTTTCTGGAAGAGACTGAAACTATAATTAAGTCTCAATTTGGTGACATAGGGTTTCACATAGGTGACTCTTTTGGACCTATTGTTTTATTTTTAACAGAGTTAGTTAAGAACTATGGCATAGTGATCTCAGGTAGTCTCAATAAGCAGCAGCTTGAAGTGGGGCTTGGGTTCCCAGCCAGAGTCTGGGCTGGGTCACAGCGGCGAAAACACCAGATCCCAGCCACTAGACCAGTGGTCAGTGACAAAGACCCTGGCCCTTTGGCTTTGCAGAAAAGAATCCCCCAAAATTGGAAAGTGATGAAACAAGTTAAGTATTTATTAAGGAAAAAAAAAAAAAAAAAAGAGTACAGTACATGTGGATAGACACAAGGGTGAACTCAGGGAGAAAGAGTCACTGAGTCGCCCTCTCATGGCAGTTTGAATTACTCTTTTGGGGCATTTCTTCCGGGTTTCCTTTGGCCAGTCATTTCAATTAGCCTGGTTCACAGTCCATAGAGCTTCCCAGGTGGTACTAGTGGTAAAGAATGTGCCTGCCAATGCAGGAGATGTAAGAGACATGGTTTCAATCCCTGGGAAGATCCCCTGAAGGAGGAAATGCAACCCACTCCAGTATTTTTGCCTGGAGAATCCCATGGACAGAGGAGCCTAATGGGCTACAGTCCATAGGTTCACAAAGAGTCAGAAAAGGCTGCGTGCACAGTCCATATTTGGTATGTCTCAGGACCGTTTCATGTGTGTGCTTGCATCTCTTAGCCAAGATGGATTTTACCGAAAAGACTTATGGGTAGGGTACATCCCCTGTCAAAACTCCCCTTTGGCCTCTAAGGGGCCTTTTCTGCACACTTGTGGTTGAGGAGGCCTCAGTTGTTGGCCAAGAATAAGCTTGTGCTAAGTATTCAAATCTAACACATTTTACCATCTAGAGAAAGAATAATAATAAAGGATAGTAAGAGGTAGCCTCACTTTAAAAGAAACATGTCAAACTTCTTTGAAAGTATTATGATTTTCAGACTGCAGTGATTGCCACACTTGTGTTGATTAAGCTTCTCTTGGTCCTCAGCTCTCGGATAATGGTAAAGGATATCACACATCCTCCCACCTGGTGTTATGGCCTGCACAGCAATAATGAAGACAGATTAGCGCTATTTACCTACTGACACTGACACAAGTAGCTTGTCTTTGTTCCTCTATTTTATCATTAAAGTCTTGTTTTTCAGCAGTACATTGCCTGAAGACAGCATGCTGCAGTCTTGAATGTCAAAGGAAGAGTGTTTAAATAGCATTAATGGCTCAGGTCACCTCCTGACTAAAGCCAAAGGTATTCAAACTTAATGCTTAATGTACAGTTTTATGGAAACATAATGAGCTTGAAGAAGCATCAGTTTTTAATGATACAAACAGGAATAGAAATGGGAAAGGAGTCAGATAATTTCCTATATTATAAATACATATGATATTTTGGTTTGTCAACGACAAATTGGCACTTACATGTCAAGTACAAATTGGTACTTGCCAAGAGCATGTGCCAGCAACTGAACAGCAACCACAAGGGTGTTTGCCATCTGCCTCTGTGGAGACTGAATCCTATGCTGCTGAAGCTGCCAACCTTCAACACCCGGTGAGGGGAATTCAGAGTGGAGAATGAGGCACTCTGTGCTCCCGGGGAACTGGTGGAACAGGTCTTTAGACGGTTAGATCTTTTCAGGATCTGATTTCATGATCCCAGTCCTGTGTACTGTGCTGTGCTGTCACTTCAGTCATGTCCGGCTCTTTGGGACCCCATGGACAGTAGCCCGCCAGGCTCTTCTGCCCATGGGATTCTCCAGGCAAGAATACTGAAGTGGGTTGCCATTTCCTTCTCCAGGGGATCTTCCTCGTATGAGGTGAACTTACTTTTATGCCTCCTGCAATGGCAGGTGGGTTCTTTACCACTAGCACCACCTAGGAAGCCCCCTGGGATGCCCATCTCCTCATATCTAGAAAAGCACTAAATCCCTTCATCATGACATCAGCTCCTCATAACTAGCAGAAAACCTTTTGTAAAATGAGTCCTTAATTACACTGAACTCCCCCTTCACCAAAGCCTTGTACACTGACCTCCTCTCACTGCCTCTTTGGAGCAGTCTCTCAGAGCTTTCTGAGGTGCTTTTTCCCAGGCTTACGTCCTCATTTTGTCCCAAATAAAACTTTACTTGCAGCTCTCAAATGGTGCATCTTATTTTAGTCAACAGGTTTATTAGAGGATATGTGGTAAGAGACTTACCAAAATTCTTAGGTTCACCCTAACGTCATAGACTCTCACAGATGCTAGACAGGAAGGAGAAAAAGTTGACTGACAAGTTCAAATTTTTGACAGTCTGCATAGAGAGGAATATTGGAAAGAGTCAGTTTGAATATCACTTAATTTTTTTCTTCTGGACTCTGCCAATTTTTAATGGATTATGGCAGAAAGCAAAGAGGAACTAAAGAGACTCTTGATGAAAGTGAAAGAGGAGAGTGAAAAAACTGACTTAAACTCAGCATCCAGTCCCATCACTTCATATCAAATAGATGAAGAAACAATGGAAACAGTGACAGATGTTATTATCCTGGGCTCCAAAATCACTGCAGATGATGAGTACAGCCATGAAATTAAAAGACACTTGCTCCTTGGAAGGAAAGCTATGACCAACCTAGTCAGCATATTAAAAAGCAGAGATATTAGCTTGCCTATAAAGATGTAGAGTCTAAGCTTTGGTTTTTCCAGTAGTCATATACATATGGGATAGCTGGATAGTAAAAAAGGCTGAGTGCAAAGAACTGATGCCTTCAAACTGTGGTGTTGGAAAAGACTCTTGAGGGTCCCTTGGACTGCAAGGAGACCAAGTCAGTCAATCCTAAAGGAAATCAATCCTGAATATCCACTGGAAGGACTGATGCTGAGGTTGAAGCTCTAATATTTTGGCCATCTGATGAGAAGAGCTGACTTATTGGAAAAGACCCTGATGCTGGGAAAGATTGAAGGTAGGAGGAGAAAGGGACAACAGAGGACAAGATGGTTGGATGTCATCACCGACTCAATAGACTTGAGTTTGAGCAAGCCCTGGGAGTTGGTGATGGACAGGGAAGCCTGGCATGCTGCAGGCCATGCAAAGAATTGGACATGACTGAGTGATTGAACTGAACTAGATCCTCTTGGTCATCAAGAAAACTGATAACCTTTCTCTTGTATTGTTTTCTCCCCACATGGGAGTACCTATTTATTTCAAACACAAGTCTTTGATGCAGCATATAAAGATCTTTGGTAAAGATTAAATGGATTATATCATCCTGCCCAATTCCTGTCACCTGTCACTGTCATTTCCTTAAAGCAGTTTATCAGATTTGTTCAGCTTCACATCCCCCTCAAAAACCCAGCCTGATTGCAGAATTCCATACCAGTTGAAGGATTCTTCACTTAGCAAAGACAAAGTAGGCATTTGTCCATAGGGTCAGGTTGAGAGCAGCAGCAATGTCAGGTTTCTTAACTGTAGCTTGCTGCTGCTGCTGCTGCGAAGTTACTTCAGTCGTGTCCGACTCTGTGCAACCGCATAGACGGCAGCCCACCAGGCTCCCCCGTCCCTGGGATTTTCCAGGCAAGAACACTGGAGTGGGTTGCCATCTCCTTCTCCAATGCATGAAAGTGAAAAGTGAAAGTGAAGTCACTCAGTCGTGTCCGACTCAGCAACCCCATGGACTGCAGCCCATCAGGCTCCTCCGTCCATGGGATTTTCCAGGCAAGAGTACTGGAGTGGGGTGCCATCACCTTCTCCAACTGTGGCTTAGGTACAGCTTATTGAAACATTTCAAATTCCATAGCATGTGGTGGGGAATTGTGTTGGCATTACTTAGGTACTTTTAGTGTTTCATTTTGTCATTAGTACCTAATCCTTTTGCCCTCCTTGATCACAGAACCATCTCTTTCCCTTGATATCAGTTTAAAGTTGAATTTTTGTTAGTTGTATTTTTTAAGCTTGTTGTTTTGTACTGGAGTATAGCTAGTTAACAATGTTATTGTTTCAGGTGCACAATAAAGGGATTCAGCCATACACATATATGTTAGTTGCATATTTTTAGCTTTCTTTTATTCTCCTCTTGAAAAATCTGTATTTGTTTATGAATGTAAATCTTAGCATTGTAGAATCAGAAAAGGTGTTAAAGAAAGTTTTTGAATGTGGGTCTACATCAGACCACAGGATGAGTATGCTACATTCATGTAAGACTAAGGATGTGGAGGCGCAGACAGTGTCAAATCGGCTTCTTAATTGGAGCTATTGCTGGAAGGATTATTTGTTTATCTAGACAGTACATCATTTTATAAGAGGGTGATACTCACTCCTTTCACTATAGTGGCTGTGTGTTTATATTTGAGAAATTGTTTGTTGTTCAACAATTCTTGTTGTTGCTCTTGTTCAGTCACTCAGTCATATCGTACTCTTTGTGAACCCATGGACTGCAGCACCCCAGGCTTTCCTGGCCTTTACTATCTCCCACAGTTTGCTCAAACTCACGTCCATTGAGTTGGTGATGCCATCCAGCTATCTCATCTTCTGTCACCCCCTTCTCCTACCCTTAATCTTTCCTACCATCAGGGTCTTTTCCAATGAGTCAGCTCTTCACATCAGGTGGTCAAAGTATTGGAGTTTCAGCATCAGTCCTTCCAGTGAACACCCAGGACTGATCTCCTTTAGGATGGACTGGTTGGATCTCCTTGCAGTCCAAGGGACTCTCAAAAGTCTTCTCCAACACCACAGTTCAAAGCATCAATTCTTTGACACTCAGCCTTCTTTATGGTCCAATTCTTATGTTTGTACATTACTACTGGAAAAACCATTGCTTTGGCTAGATGGATCTTTGTTGGCAAAGTGGTGTCTCTGCTTTTTAATATGTTGTCTAGGTTGGTCACAGCTTTTCTTCCAAGGAGCAAGTGTCTTTTAATTTCATGGCTGCAGTCACCATCTGCAGTGATTTTGGAGCCCAAGAAAATAAACTCTGTCACTGTTTCCATTGTTTGCCCATCTATTTGCCATCAAGTGATGGGACCATATGCCATGATCTTTGTTTTTTGAGTGTTTAGTTTTAAGTCATCTTTTTCACTCTCCTTTTTCATCTTCATCAAGGGGCTCTTTAATTTCTCTTCACTTTCCACCATTAGGGTGGTGTTATCTGCATATCTGAGGTTATTGTTATTTCTCCTGGAAGTCTTGATTGCATCTTGTGCTTCATCAAGCCCAACACTTCACATAAGTTAAATAAGTAGGGTGACAATATACAACCTTGATGTACTTCATTCCTAATTTTGAACCAGTCCATTGTTCCATGTCCGCTTCTACCTGTTGCTTCTTGACCTGCATGTACATTTCTCAGGAGACAGGTAAGGTTGTCTGGCATTCCCATCTCTTTAAGAATTTTCCAGTTTGTTGTGATCCACATAGTCAAAGGATTTAGCATAGTCAGTGAAGCAGAAGTAGATGGTTTTCTGGAATTCCCTCGCTTTTTCAACAATTGAGTACCACCAAAATTTTTCTTGTAAACAGAAAATTATAATAAACATAGTGGAATCAAACACATAAAAGGCTGAGTTACTCACAAAGCTACAAGCCATTTAGATTTTTTGGACTTGCTGTTGGTTAGAAAAATTATGTTGTTTGATATGACTTGAATTTCAATCACGTGTGTAGGACTAAAAACTTGGAGTTTATTTCCTGCCTTCATTATAACCCATAACCCAGACTGCACTACCGCATTGTTCAGCACATACACCTGAAAGGAGTCAAAAAAAGTATACAAAAGCTACTTGCTCATATATATATACATATATATGTATATATATATGCAATGCCAGCAGATAAACTGCATTTCTAGGAGGGGCACAGAATTGAGTTATGTGACTGGGTCAGATTCCTGTTACTTGAAAAGTTACAGAATGGAGAAAATGCTATGACCTAGTGTATAAGATGGTAGGCATGATATCTGTTGAACATTTACTGTTTTTGTAACATAAATGATAATTTTCTGAAGGTTGGGTGCTCTAAAATCAAAAGAGAAACAAATAAGTGTCCCATGTTAAACTTGGTCCCTCTTAATGCTTCAAAGAGATTTCTGTAAAAAAAAATCTCTTTTTGAGCTGTCACTTAAATATGGTATCCTTTTTACACTACACCCCATTGAAAACATTTTTCATGAAATACACTATAACTGAATATTTGAGAGAAATATCTCTCACTGCAGAAACCTATGAGAGAGAAATCTGTGTTTTCAGAGCTTGTCAGAAAGTCATGCCATAGGTTAAAAAAATATATAATAACATATCTAGAGAGGGGGTCAGGAAATAGTTTACAAAGTGTGAGAAAGTTATGTTCATATGGGAAAATAATTTCACAATTTAGCTTGATGATGTTAATAATGTATTTATGAAATCCCTTTCTCAAAGGTGATCAGCTATTCAGCTTGCTTTGAAAGTTACATGGAATTAATCATGGCTTCAGGATAATATATATTCCCTTTCCAAGTTATGAGAATCTGCTTAGGAGGCACAGAGTGGGTGGTCAAAAGCAATAAATGTATTTTTCATCTGTCTACTCTTACTCTATTTTTTTCAGATATTTTGTCACTGTCATCAGATTTGTGAGAGATTTTCTTTTGTTCTAATTTGCTTGTTTTCTAGTTTACTGAATTTGGGAGAGAGATGGTAGCCTTTAAATTATAAATAAGACTGCCAAGTAGAAATTCATACTTTTGTGAATTGCTCTCTTCCATCATTCTTTAGGAAAATTTAAATCATGAAGACATACTTATTATATCTCACAGTAGTATTGGTTGATTCAATCTCCTAATTCTTTCTTGGAATAAAACATACCTTACTTTCTTTCAGATTCCTGAATATTAATAATAGAAGCAAATCACTGCAGCAAATTAGTGAAACGGACACATTTTAAAACAGTATATTAAGGAAGTTTTCTGAAGACATTGAAGTAATATATGTTCTTTTTCCTAACAGTTCTTTAGCAAGACTCTTTGCAAGCAAACAAAGTTACGAAAGTAATGAGGAGCCGGATATGGAATCTTGCACCTCTGGGTCAGCAGTTCAAATCTGGCCTAGATCAGTGGTGGCTGAAAATCGTTACAAGTGGCTGGCTTCATAATTTTCTCAATAAGTGTGCCAACGGACTTGGCTACACTCTGTTTATTAGTAGAGAAGTGCTCAGGTGACAAATCATGTCACACCTCAAGTGACACACCCTTGATCACACTAGCCCTAAATGACATTTTTCTCAATTATTTCATTCAATTGATTCAATATTCACTGAAGTGAAAACCATAGAACAATGATGCCTTCACATATCATATCCATTAAAGGATACTCTGATTTACCTTAAACTATAAATATTTTATATGTGAGTGAGTATAGTTAGAACTGTGACCTAATTTTTTTTTCCCCACATGGTATTCTCAAGTAAGAGCTTGGAATATTTCAGACATGCATTATTTTGAACACTGAGGTGTTTAACTTATAGAATTAGTCCAATGCATGTCCTGATTCTGTAAATTAGAAAAATTCCCTTTTGTTCATTTCCCTACTACAACAGAAAAGACAAATTATTCTAAAATCTTTCACTTATTTTTATAATGATATTCCAAAGAAAATACTTATACCATTTTCAGGGAAGGATAAATTTTTCTCTATCCTTTTAAGTTTTTCTGGCTGCTCTAGAAATTAAATTGACATGACACAGATTAACAGGAGAAAATCAAACAAAAGTTGAATAAAATGTATACATGGCAGAGACCTAGGAAGACTGAGTAACTTACTCAAATGGCTGAAACTCTCACCTAAAATATTGTCTTCAGCTAAAGGCAAAACAGAATGTTGGAGGTAGTGATTTGGGGCTTCAAAGGGGAAAAAGGCAATTCACTTGGAGATGGAAAAGCAAATATTTGGTAAAGGACTGTTTGCTGGGCCATGCAGAGACAATGAGACTTTGGTAGAATTGTAATGGACTTTCCTAAGTTTCTCCCTGTCCACACACCTAATTCACACTACAGTTATCTATAGTGATAGCTCCCTTCTGGGGATATATCCTCTATCTTAATTCTTTTAGACGGTTAGGAGAAGGTCAGATGTTCTTCCTGAGTCTTTTGGATCTTAAAATAATCAGCCTAAGCTTATCCTCAGACAAAAGAGACACACTACTAATGGCAATTTTGCTCCCTATACCACTGAGAATTGTGCTGTGCTTTTCATGTAGGTGAAATGAGTTTGGGTGGAAAACCTGGGTAAGCATGATCCTTGGAGGTGATGGAATTCGGGATATATTATCTCAAAATAGGATATTTAGCATGTTAAATATTTCAAGCTAAAGGAAATTTGAGAAATGAGAGATGTAGAAAGAATTTTCTTATCGTCCCTAAAGTGGAGCTTAAAACTCTCGTGTAAGAGGTGCCCTCAATATAACCACAGGAAAAGAGCACCCTTACCTCTGAAGGCTAAAGGATACAGAGAGGACTTTTAAGGGACAAGCCTTGCTAACTGTCCCCCAGTAATGACTTAGCTTATACTCTTTGTTCTATCACTCCACAACTTTCCATGCCTCGTTAGACCTTGCACAAAAATATTCATTTTTACCATTTGTTCAGGTCATCATTTCCTTTTGAAGGTTCCAGTGTCACATAAAACTTAACATTTTAATAAACTGGTATGCATCCATCTTTTGTTACAGAGGAAAGAGATTTTTTCCTTCCCTGCAGGAAGCATTAAAAATGGCCCATTATTAAACATAGGATAGCAGAACTGTGATAAATTGAGTGGGGCTGCCCCCTGTCTTCTGTTACAGTCCCAGCAGGAAGAGAGTTGGGCACGGTGGAAGAATTGAGAATGTATGTTTTGCCCTCCACAAATACTTCCACAATGGTATTTCTCCAAAGGTGCTTCCAGAAATTTGTATCCCTCTCCATCACATCACATGCACTTCTCACCCAGGCCTTTTCCTCTTGTTCTTTGAGATAATGGTATTTTGCATGTATATCCTGCTTGGTGGTGCAGAGAGGGCTGCTGGGCTTCCCAGGTGGTGCTAGTGATAAAGAACCCACCTGCCAATGCCGGAGACATAGAGGACACGGGTTTGACCCTTGGCTCGGGAAGATCCGCTAGGGAGGGCTTGGCAACCCACTCCAGTATTTTTGCCTGGAGAATCCCATGGACAGAGAAGCCTGTCAGGCTACAGTCCATAGAGTTGCAAAGAGTCAGACATGACTAAAATGAGTTAGCATACATGCATGTATGCAGGGGGCTTCTATATGCATTATCAATTTAGTTTGAAGCCTCACAAAACTCAAGCACCTAGGGTGCTAAGTGATTTACCCGAAATTATACACCCAAAGTAGGGAGAATTTAATCCAGGTCTCTTATTTCTCCAAGTGTTTTTCAAATTGTGGCCATCAAATCTGAAGACGAGCTAAATCACTGTTGCAGGGATTATAAGGATCCAGATCCTTATGAAGGATAACGTATTGACAGCATATGTAATCTAACCTGACCACATGTGCTCAGATTGTCAAAAGTGTCTAGACACTTGTGTTGCAAAATTACTGAATGTAATAGTGTTTATTATGTAGTTCTTTAAATGAATCTTAAATTCATAAATATGTGGGAACTCATTTGTTCTTATTGTCAGAGTGTCCTCATATATTTAATGACTGGGCACCCCAGCACTATAACTTGCTGTCTCCCAGACCTACCTTATATTTTGCCTGAAATTTGAAGTACTACAAAAACATTCCTGAACTGAGAGCAAATCTCTCTGGAAACTGTATTGCCTTGGGATCTCCCTCCTTACTCTTCTCCCGACTTTTGCACACCAAGTAGTAGGAAGGGGCAAGGACATCCTAAATATCTAAGAAAATTCTTCCATAGCAGAGATAAGAGGTGAGAAGTATTCTGGTTTCTGAAAGAAGTAAAATAATAGCACCTAAGGAACAAGAACCAATGATGAAAATGATCTCTAACGTGGTTTTTTTTTTTTTTTGCATATTCATTTGATTCTTATACCTAGAGGAGTGGATTAAAGGACTTTCTTCTACAAAGGCAAAGATCAGAAATGGCATTTTTAGAGAATTAGAGCTGAGATGACAATCATATTAGAAAGGTAAAACAATTCTCAAGTTAGAGGATAGTTTTTTCTTCAAAGAGTGAAAGTGGTGGTGTTACAGAGGCTAAAACATTAAGCATAAGCTTGCAATTACTTAACAACCATGTAGAAAAGGAGTCTGAACCAGGGTTGCAGGTGGAAGGTGGATTTGCAAAATAAGTTGTTTGGTAAGAAGAAGAAAAAGGTAAAATTATTTATATGCTTGTGTTGTAAAACGAGCTATTTGTATTCAGAGCACAGAACTGAAATGAACATGATTAAGGCTAAGATGTCTAGAGTGAAGATTAGAAATTCAACCGGGAAAACACTAGGGGAATATAAAATATGGGTGTAGGGATAGAAACCTGTTATTCTCAACAGTAATATTCTGTTAAGTAAATAAATAACCATTAAAATGTGATGTGATGTATAGTCTAGTTATCAGGAGATTTGAAAGCAGCAGTTAATAAAGAAACACCCTTAATTTTTAAAAATATGAAATCACTGTGAAAATTTTACATAAAAATGTGCCTTTAATTTTAACTAGAAACATTGCTGTTTTACAGGAGATGAATGGCAACTGCAATATTAAACTTAGCTCTAACATTTGTTACCTTGTCAGCTTTCACACTATTTACTCAAGAGGACTAGAGAGCTCCGAGGGTCAAAAGAGGTTGACAGGAAGAAAAAAAATGACACACTGTTTGTGTGGCCCTGGGGGTTAGTCTGCACACAGAAACAGTAATAATTACTTACAATGTTGATCTGCTGGTTTCTTTAAAAACTTAATTTATGGTAACAGAAACCTACCTATAATAATAATGAGAGAAGTTTGTCATTATCATTGCACAACCTCAAAAAATGAATTTTGCTGGGCCTTCTAAACACTACAGAAGTCAATAGCATGTACCTATTGAAACTGATAATTTTGTTTTGTTATTCAGGTTGACTTTTTTTCTATTTGTGTGTGGTAAGAGATTTGAACTTATGACTGAATTGTGTCTCCCCCAAATTCATATGTTGAAGCTGTAGTCACCAACATGACTGCTTTTAAAGATAAGACCTTTAAAAAGATAATTAAGGTTAAATGAGGTCATGAGGCTGGGGCCCTAATTCATTATGACTGGTGTCCTTATAAAGGAAATGAAGAGACATGAGATGCTTATAAACAGACAAAAGGCTACATGAGGACACAGTGAGAAAGCAGCCACCAGCAAACCAAGGAGAGAGGTCTTGGGAGAAACCCAATTTGCCAAAACCTTGATATTGGACTTAAAGCCTCACTATTCAATCTGTAATATTTTTTACACACACACACACACACACACACACACAGGCTTCCCAGGTGGCTCAGTGGTAAAGAATCCTCCTGACAAGCAGGCAAAGTGGGTTTGATCCCTGGGTGGGGAAGATGCCCTGGAGAAGGAAATGGCAAACCCAAGTATTCTTGCCTGGAAAATCTGATGGACAGAGGAGCCTGGTGGGCTATAATACTTGGAGTAGCAAAAGAATTGGACACGACTTAATGAGTAAACAACAAATACACACACACACACACACACACACACACACACGCACGCGCGAGCGCGTGCGCATACACACATAAATATACATATATATATTTGATTTAATTTGCCTAAATCTTCAGAAATAGATAAGGCATTATGTATTATAGAGACTTTAATAAAATATCACATTCCATTTATGTTGAAATGAATATATAACATTTGGGAATAGAGGAGTATATCAAGTTTTCTTAAATCTCTCATTTCTAATGTGCTAATAGCGGTATGTGTTTATATAACTGATCAGTTGTTCTTGTATTAGGTTGTTCCAACTTTGGTAAACAAGTAAATATTGTTTTCATCATAGGCCATTCTGAGGAAATGGATACAATATCAGTGCATAAAAACATTGTTTTTTACTTCCAAATATCTAACTTTTAAGCGTTTCATTCATTCATCAGGTAGTCTTGAACAGTTTCTATTTGCTCTTGTTAGGTAGTTAGAATAGGAAAAAGAAGTCCAGAATGGCGATGGCTAAAAGACAAAGAAGGGAAAAGCCCGCAAAACTAGAACAAAGGAAGGTCCGAGGACTGGAGTGAGAACCTCAGGTAAAACAAACAGCACTCTTGGCTAGTCCAATTTACATAGGCCAGGCCCAGGAGGGAGGAGAAAAAACACACCAAAAAAATGGAGCCAAACTTGGGCCCAGGGATTTTCTTTTCTTCACGTCTTTTGGGTCAGCCCACCTTCACAACCTTGAGGGTATATTCTCCTTTGCTTTCTAAATAAAAGTGAGCTGAAACATGGAGCTGTAATACTGGTCTGTCTGAGGAAATTACATGGGGCTTTAACACTGGTCCATCTGTTGCTTCAAACTTTTGTTGGGAAGAGACAGAACCAAGGAAATTACACACTCACCGGACATTCTGAACTGAACTAGGTGGGGAAACACAGCAGGAAGGGAGACCCAAGATCTGAACTTAATGGAATTCTGAAGGGAGCATGGAAAGCTGATAGATGCAGCAGATTAGATACATAAGAAATGAATCAATGGCAAGAATCGTGGCCTAACTAGAGAATGGAAAAGGAAAAAAAAATACTTCTGTGCAAAACTTTGAAACTTAAAAGGAGCTATGTAGACAGATATCAGTTTAGGATACAGGGTTTCCAGAGAGAGGTAATACCGCACACTGGGCTGGAAGAAGCACAAGCTGGAATCAAGAATTTCAGGAGAAATATTAATAACCTCAGATATGCAGATGACACCACCCTTATGGCAGAAAGTGAAGAGGAACTACAAAGCCTCTTGATGAAAGTGAAAGTGGAGAGTGAAAAAGTTGGCTTAAAGCTCAACATTCAGAAAACGAAGATCATGGCCTCTGTTCCCATCACCTCATGGGAAATAGATGGGGAAACAGTGGAAACAGTGGCAGACTTTATTTTGGGGGGCTCCAAAATCACTGCAGATGGTGACTGCAGCCATGAAATTAAAAGACGCTTACTCCTTGGAAGGAAAGTTATGACCAACCTAGATAGTATATTAAAAAGCAGAGACATTACTTTGCCAACAAAGGTCCATCTAGTCAAGGCTATGGTTTTTCCAGTGGTCTTGTATGGATGTGAGAGTTGGACTGTGAAGAAAGCTGAGAGCCGAAGAATTGATGCTTTTGAACTGTGGTGTTGGAGAAGACTCTTGAGAGTCCCATGGACTGCAAAGAGATCCAACCAGTCCATTCTAAAGGAGAGCAGTCCTGGGTGTTCTTTGGAAGGAATGATGCTGAAGCTGAAACTCCAGTACTTTGGCCACCTCATGTGAAGAGTTGACTCATTGGAAAACACTCTGATGCTGGGAGGGATTGGGGGCAGGAAGACAAGAGGACGACAGAGGATGAGATGGCTGGATGGCATCACTGACTCGATGGACTTGAGTCTGAGTGAACTCCTGGAGTTGGTGTTGGACAGGGAGGCCTGGCATGCTGCAGTTCATGGGGTCGCAAAGAGTCAGACACAACTGAGCAACTGAACTGAACTGAACTGAACTGAGGATATCAAGAGGAAGTACCTGGCTTCTGGAGCGGGGGAAGGGGCATGGCTAACAGAAGGCCAGAGTAACTAGAGTGGAGATGATAGGAGAGGCCATGGCGAAGATGCAGACCTCATCCCTTAATGAAGGGAAGTCACTGAGCAGCGTTAAACAAGGAATATACACGGTCAGATTTGCACTTGAAAACATTATTCTGCTTCTCTATACAGTGGGATTGAAAGAGAAATTGAGCAGATGAAAGGGGACCAGGGAAGAGTCCTTAGAATAATTCATACATGAGATGTTAGATGTTTGAATTGGAATGTTGGGGGGAATTTGGTAAAAACTGGATAGATAATACTTTTTACAGTGGGGATGAAAGAGCTTTATGGGGAGAAAACACTCACACAAAGGCAGCCAGTTAGATTCCTGAGAAAAAAATTTTCGGTTAGAGAAAGTGGGTAAAGGAAACATATGGAGAAGTTGAGAAACCATAATAACGGTTAACATTTATTAATCTCTTAGTATATCAGACACAGAGCTACAAATTTTACAATGTAATTTAATAATCACAGCTACCTACATAGTAGATGTTTGGTAGGGACTCAGAATAATTTTTTCTAGGGGTTCTGAGATCTCTTTTTTTTTTATTGGAGTATAATTGCTTTGCAATGTTGTGTTAGTTTCTGTTGTACAGCAGAGTGAATCAGCTGTAAGTATACATATGTCCCCTTTCTCTTAAGCCTCTCTCCCACCCATCTAGATTATCCTTTCATCAACAGTTTTGTGAGATTTTCTCCCTTTGTCACTAGACTGTCCCCTATGTTAGGTGAATTCTCTAGCCTTAAGCTAAAACAGGCTGTAAAATAAAAACTTTAGGCCACTATGTTTGGAATGTGGATATGTGATTAGTTTTTTGGATATATAACTTAAAAGGCTTGCCCACGGCTTCTCTCAAAAAGAGCTATGGCTTTTTCTCAGGGATGACTCAGGTGATAGTGGATAAATGCAGGTCAGCCTCTGTTATTGCTCTTGCTGAGACCTGTCTGTGGAATTCCTGACCACAGCATACAAGGCGAATCCTGCAGGGACCCACAGGCTACCAGAGCAAGGGCCCCTGGAAGTCTGTAGTCAGCTTGAAGAGCTAAAAAGTTGTAACTGTATTTTTCTTGGAGCTACAGATCCCACTGTTTCCTATATAATGTGCCAACAGATTTTTTTAAATGTGGCAATAAGATGATTGAATAAAACCACATCAGATCAGATCAGATCAGTCACCCAGTCGTGTCCGACTCTTTGTGACCCCATGAATCACAGCACGCCAGGCCTCCCTGTCCATCACCAACACCCGGAGTTCACTCAGACTCATGTCTATCGAGTCAGTGATGTCATCCAGCCATCTCGTCCTCTGTCGTCCCCTTCTCCTCCTGCCCCCAATCCCTCCCAGCATCAGAGTCTTTTCCAATGAGTCAACTCACAAAGAGATATTTATATTGAAGAGTTGTTCATGGAAGTATTCTCCTGCCCTTCTCAAAAAAAGAAAAAAAATGTCCTAGTGTTTATCTCTTGGGAGCTAGTTGAACAAATTTTGAGGTCTCAATATAATGGACCATGTAGCAGCCAGTAAAAATACAGAACTGTGTTAGTAGATTCACTGGAATGTGTCTGAAGGAAAGTCTACCTGAATATTCACCACAGGTGTCTCGAGAGTAAGCTTTGGAGTGATTTTTACATTCTTTTGATTTGTTTCATTTACTGTAGCAAACATTCACAGAAATATACAATGTTCATTTTTTAAGTTAATGATTATAAGCATTGTTTCAGTATATTTAACCATAACAAGTATAAGACAGTTATGTCTCCACGCTAATAAATCAAGTACTTTATATAAAAAAAAATTTAATTTAGACAGTGTTTGTTAGTCTATTTGTTTCATCTTCAATTAAAACTTCTTAGGTATCCAAAAGGAATAATCTCATTAGAATTTAAATTTCATGAAGACGTGAAAAATTTCTGTTTTGTTCATATTGATCATCATTTTTTGAAGAAAAGGAATATAATTAGTGGCTACACCTGTTGATTAAGACATAGATTTATGAGAAAATATGTATGTCAATGCTAGATCAAGAGTTAGTCACGAAGATATATGAGCTTTATTGTCTTGATCTACCTCCCTCCACTCACAAAAGAAAAGGTGATAATAGAGTATTACAAAGGATATGTAAGTCTTAAATAAGATAATGCTTATAAAGTAGCACAGTATGTTACCTGCTTAGCATGGAGTGAATTATTATTGATATTATATTACCTGAAATTCATTCATAAAAGTTGCAGGATATAAAATCAACACACAGAAATCCCTTGCATTCCTATACACTAATAATGAGAAAATAGAAAGAGACATTAAGGAAACAATTCCATTCACCATTGCAACGGAAAGAATAAAATACTTAGGAATATATCTACCTAAAGAAACTAAAGACCTATATACAGAAAACTATAAAACACTGGTGAAAGAAATCAAACAGGACACTAATAGATGGAGAAATATACCATGCTCATGGGTTGGAAGAATCAATATAGGAAAATGAGTATACCACCCAAAGCAATTTATAGATTCAATGCAATCCCTATCAAGCTACCAACGATATTCTTCACAGAGCTAGAACAAATAATTTCACAATTTGTATGGAAATACAAAAAACCTCGAATAACCAAAGCTATCTTGAGAAAGAAGAATGGAACTGGAGGAATCAACCTGCCTGACTTCAGGCTCTACTACAAAGCCACAGTCATCAATACAGTATGGTACTGGCACAAAGACAGAAATATAGATCAATGCAACAAAATAGAAAGCCCAGAGATAAACCCACACACCTACGGACACCTTATCTTTGACAAAGGAGGCAAGAATATACAATGGATTAAAGACAATCTCTTTAACAAGTGGTACTGGGAAAACTGGTCAACCACTTGTAAAAGAATGAAACTAGAACACTTTCTAACACCATACACAAAAATAAACTCAAAATGGATTAAAGATCTAAATATAAGACCAGAAACTATAAAACTCCTAGAGGAGAACATAGGCAAAACACTCTCCAACATACATCACAGCAGGATCCTCTATGACCCACCTCCCAGAATATTGGAAATAAAAGCAAAAATAAACAAATGGGACCTAATTAAACTTAAAAGCTTCTGCACAGCAAAGGAAACTATAAGCAAGGTGAAAAGACAGCCTTCAGAATGGGAGAAAATAATAGCAAATGAAGCAACAGACAAACAACTAATCTCAAAAATATACAAGTGACTCCTACAGCTCAATTCCAGAAAAATAAATGACCCAATCAAAAAATGGGCCGAAGAACTAAATAGACATTTCTCCAAAGAACACATACAGATGGCTAACAAACACATGAAAAGATGCTCAACATCACTCATTACCAGAGAAATGCAAATCAAAACCACTATGAGGTACCATTTCATGCCAGTCAGAATCGCTGCAATCCAAAAGTCTACAAGCAATAAATGCTGGAGAGGTGTGGAGAAAAGGGAACCCTCTTACACTGTTGGTGGGAATGCAAACTAGTACAGCCACTATGGAGAACAGTGTGGAGATTCCTTAAAAAACTGGAAATAGAACTGCCTTATGACCCAGCAATCCCACTGCTTGGCATACACACTGAGGAAACCAGAACTGAAAGAGACGCGTGTACCCCAATGTTCATCGCAGCACTGTTTATAATAGCCAGGACATGGAAGCAACCTAGATGTCCATCAGCAGATGAATGGACAAGAAAGCAGTGGTACATATACACAATGGAGTATTACTCAGCCATTAAAAAGAATACATTTGAATCAGTTCTAATGAGGTGGATGAAACTGGAGCCTATTATACAAAGTGAAGTAAGCCAGAAAGAAAAACACCAATACAGTATACTAATGCATATATATGGAATTTAGAAAGATGGTAACAATAACCCTGTATACGAGACAGCAAAAGAGACACTGATGTATAGAACAGTCTTTTGGACTCTGTGGGAGAGGGAGAGGGTGGGATGATTTGGGAGAATGGCATTGAAATATGTATAATATCATATATGAAATGAGTCACCAGTCCAGGTTCGATGCACGATAGTGGATGCTTGGGGCTGGTGCACTGGGACGACCCAGAGGGATGGTATGGGGAGGGAGGAGGGAGGAGGGTTCAGGATGGGGAATACATGTTTACCTGTGGCAGATTCATTTTGATATATGGCAAAACCAATACAATATTGTAAAGTTAAATAAAATTAAAAAAAAAAAGATTTTAACTGCTATGTTTACCTACCAACTGTGTGGTCATTCTAGTTTCAGCATTTGTTTATTCCTTTGGTATTTTTCTAGCTTTATTACCATGATACCTATAGTTTTTGAGTCCAAGAAACAGAATTCAAGTTGAAACGGAATAAAAGTAGCATTTAACTGAAATAGAAGTGTGTTTTAGCATTCAGTTCAGTTGAGTCGCTCAGTCGTGTCCGACTCTTTGTGACCCCATGAATCACAGCACGCCAGGCCTCCCTGTCCATCACCAACTCCCAGAGTTCACTCAGACTCACGTCCATCGAGTCAGTGATGCCATCCAGCCATCTCACCCTCTGTCGTCTCCTTCTCTTCCTGCCCCCAATCCCTCCCAGCATCAGAGTCTTTTCCAATGAGTCAACTCTTCTCATGAGGTGGCCAAAGTACTGGAGTTTCAGCTTTAGCATCATTGCTTCCAAAGAAATCCCAGGGCTGATCTCCTTAAGAATGGACGGTTGGATCTCCTTGCAGTCCAAGGGACTCTCAAGAGTCTTCTCCAACACCACAGTTCAAAAGCATCAATTCTTCGGTGCTCAGCTTTTCTTCACAGTCCAACTCTCACATCCATACATGACCACTGGAAAAACCATAGCCTTGACTAGATGGATGTTTATTGGCAAAGTAATGTCCCTGCTTTTCATTATGCTATATAGGTTGGTCATAATTTTCCTTCCAAGGAGTAAGCATCTTTTAATTTCATGGCTGCAGTCATCATCTGCAGTGATTTTGGAGCCCCCAAAAAATAAAAGTCTGCCACTGTTTCCACTGTTTCCCCATCCTTTTCCCATGAAGTGATGGGACCAGATGCCATGATCTTTGTTTTCTAAATGTTGAGCTTTAAGCCAACTTTTTCACTCTCCTCTTTCACTCTTATCAAGAGGCTTTTTAGTTCGTTTTCACTTTCTGTCATAAGGGTGGTATCATCTGCATATCTGAGGTTATTGATACTTTCCCAGCAATCTTGATTCCAGCTTGTGCTTCTTCCAGCCCAGCATTTCTCTTGATGTACTCTGCATAGAAGTTAAATAAGCAGGGTGACAATATACAGCCTTGACGTACTCCTTTTCCTATTTGGAACCAGTCTATTGTTCCATGTCCAGTTCTAATTGTTGCTTCCTGATCTGCATACAGGTTTCTCAAGAGGCAGGTCAGGTGGTCTGGTATTCCCACCTCTTTCAGAATTTTCCACAGTTTATTGTGATCCACACAGACAAAGGCTTTGGCATAGTCAATAAGGCAGAAATAGATGTTTTCCTGGAACTCTCTTGCTTTTTCCATGACCAGTGGATGTTGGCAATTTGATCTCTGGTTCCTCTGCCTTTTCTAAAACCAGCTTGATGCATATAATCAATTTTTAGTGCTCCTCGTACAGTTGATTATTTTGTGATGTTGGGGTTATTAAAAGACTGTGGTTACAGTTATATGACATACATCTTCAACCTTAAACAGGAATCCATTCTCATGTATTAAATAAAAAAAAAAAAACTTTAAATATATCTGATTTTAGTCTATATCCTCAAAGGTACTTCTAACAGGGTCAATGGTCAGGATGTAGGAGAAAAGTAAATTATAGAGTGAGAGATTTGGCAAACAGTATGTATAAGACATAAAAATTATTATAATTATTATAAATATACTCATATAAAATTATTCTCTTAATGCACATGTTCTTATTGATTAACAAATTAATGAGGAGGTACAAGAGTGAAAGAAAGCTGGGAAAATGCAATCTGAATGTTATTGTTGCTCCTTCAGTAAGTCATGTCTGACAATTTGTGACTCTATGGACTGCAGTATGCCAGGCTTCCCTGTCCTCCACTGTCTCTTGGAGTTTGCTCAATCTCATGTTCATTGAGTCAGTGATGCTATCCAACCATCTCATCCTCTTTCACCTGCTTCTTGTCCTGCCCTAAATCTTTCCCAGCATCAAGGTCTTTTCCAATGAGCTGGCTCTTCACATCAGTTGGCCAAAGTATTGGAACTTCAGCTTCAGCATCAATCTTTGCAGTGAACATTCAGGGTTGATTTCCTTTAGGATTGACTGGTTTGACTCCTTGCTGTTAAAGAGACTCAGAAGAGTCTTTTTCAGCCCCACAATTTGAAAGCATCAGTCTGAATGTGTATGTAATTATATAATGAGACGGAAGAATATCACTCAAGCAAGGTAGTTTGGCGTCAGGTTGTTTTTATTGTCAAAGTGTTCAATGCAAAGAAATAGAGGAAAACAACAGAATAGGAAAGACTAGGGATCTCTTCAAGAAAATGAGATACCAAGGGAACGTTTCATGCAAACATGGGCTCAATAAAGGACAGAAATGGTACGGACCTAACAGAAGCAGAAGATATTAAGAAGAGGTGGCAAGAATACACAGAAGAACTGTACAAAAAAGATCTTCATGACCCAGATAATTACGATGGTGTCATCACTCACCTAGAGCCAGACATCCTGGAATATGAAGTCAAGTGAGCCTTAGGAAGCATCACTATGAACAAAGCTAGTGGAGGTGATGGAATTCCAGTTGAGCTATTTCAAATCCTAAAAGACGATGCTGTGAAAGTGCTGTACTCAATATGCCAGCAAATTTGGAACACTCAGCAGTGGCCACAGGACTGGAAAAGGTCAGTTTTCATTCCAATCCCAAAGAAAGGCAAAGCCAAAGAATGCTCAAACTACCACACAGTTGCACTCATCTCATACGCTAGTAAAGTAATGCTCAAAATTCTCCAAGCCAGGCTTCAGCAATACGTGAACTGTGAACTCCCACATGTTCAAGCTGGTTTTAGAAAAGGCAGAGGAATCAGAGACCAAATTGCCAACATCTGCTGGATCATGGAAAAAGCAAGAGAGTTCCAGCAAAACATCTATTTCTGCTTTGTTGACTATGCCAAAGCCTTTGTCTGTGTGGATCACAATAAACTGTGGAAAATTCTGAAAGAGATGGGAATACCAGACCACCTGACCTGCCTCTTGAGAAACCTATATGCAAGTCAGGAAGCAACAGTTAGAACTGGACATGGAACAGCAGACTGGATCCAAATAGGAAAAGGAGTAAATCAAAGCTGTATATTGTCACCCTGCTTATTTAACTTCGTGACTTCTCTGGTGGCTCAGACAGTAAAGCATCTGTCTACAATGTGGGAGACCTGGGTTTGATCCCTGGATCAGGAAGTTTCTTGGAGAAGGAAATGGCAACCCACTCCAGCACTCTTGCTGGAAAATCCCATGGACAGAGGAGCCTGGTGTCCATGGGGTTGCAAAGAGTCGGACACGACTGAGCGACTTCACTTTCACTTTATTTAACTTCTATGCAGAGTACATCATGAGAAATGCTGGGCTGGAGGAAGCACAAGCTGGAATCAAGTTTGCTGGGAGAAATATCAATAACCTCAGATATACAGATGACACCACACTTATTGCAGAAAGTGAAGAAGAACTAAAGAGCCTCTTGATAAAAGTGAAAGAAGAGAGTGGAAAAAGTTGTCTTAAAGCTCAACATTCAGAAAACGAAGATCATGGCATCTGGTCCCATCACTTCATGGAAAATAGATGGGGAAACAGTAGAAACAGTAGCTGACTTTATGTTTTGGGGCTCCAAAATCACTGCAGATGGTGATTGCAGCCATGAAATTAAAAGACGCTTACTCCTTTGTGTCTCCTTTGTATTCCATGTCCAGTAAGGAAAGTTATGACCAACATAGACAACATATAAAAAGCAGAGACATCACTTTGTCAACAAAGGTCCATCTCGTCAAGGCTATGGATTTTCCAGTAGTCATGTATGGATGTGAGAGTTGGACTATAAAGAAAGTGAACACAGAAGAATTGATGCTTTTGAACTGTGGTGTTGGAAAAGACTCTTGAGAGTCCCTTGGACTGCAAGGAGATCCACCCAGTCCATTCTAAAGGGGACCAGTCCTGGGTGTTCATTGGAAGAACTGATGTTGAAGCTGAAACTCCAATATTTTGGCCACCTGATGCGAAGAGCTGACTCATTTGAAAAGACCCTGATGTTGGGAAAAGATTGAAGGCAGGAGGAGATGGCAACAACAGAGGATGAGATGATTGGAAGGCGTCACTGACTCAATGGACATGAGTTTGGGTAGACTCCGGGAGTTGTTGATGGACAGGAAGGCCTGGTGTGCTGTGTTTCATGGGGTTGCAAAGAGTGGGACATGACTGATTGACTGAATTGAACTGAACTTAACATAGATGTATAGAAAGAAAAGTAGATACTTCTTAAGTGTAAAGCTCCATGAGTTTTCACACATTGAATATACTCTTATAATCTACTCATAGATGATACCCTTCACCCAGCTTCCTACTACACTTGATGACTAAGGACACATGTTTTAGGAGCTAGTAGATGTTTGAATACTAGATCTGTCACTTAATCCGTTTAAGTCTGATCCTCTTAATCTAATCACCCTCCCAACATGAAAATAGATTTTTAACTATTCTGCTGACTTCTAATAGCATAGACCAATTTCACTTTCTTTTCACATTTTAAAAGTCAAATGCGATGGTGAATTATTTTGTGTGTATATCTTCTTTGCAAAATGTTGATAAAATGCTCCTACTTTGTGTGTTGTTGTTCCTCAGTCACTAAGTCATGTCTGACTCTTTGAAACAACATGGACTGCAGCAGGCCAGGCCTTCCTGTCCCTCACCATCTCCTGGAGTTTGTCCAAGTTCATGTGTATTGAACCAGTGATGCCATCCAACCATCTCATCCTCTGCCTCCCTCTTTTTCTTTTGCCTTCAACCTTTTCCAGCTACAGGGGCTTTTCCAGTGAGTCAGCTCTTTGCATCAGGTGTCCAAAGTATTGGAGCTTCAGCATTAGTCCTTCCAATGAGTACTCAGGTTAATTTACCTTAAGATTGACTAGTTTGATCTCCTTCCTGTCCAAGGGACTATTGTGTACTGTGATAGTTGTCACTGCACAGTATTCCATCTGGTGGACATACCACATGTATTTGTTTATTCTGCTCTTGGGTAGTTCCCAGGTTTTGGTTAATACAAATATTAATAGTACTGTTATGGACAAAATGAAGCAGGGCAAAGGCTAACAGAGTTTTGCCAAGAGAACACACTGGTCATAGAAATCACCTCTTCCAGCAACACAACAGGTGACTCTACACATGGACATCACCAGATGGTCAACATCAAAATCAGATTGATTATATTCTTGGCAGACAAAATGGAGAAGCTCTATACAGTCAGCAAAAACAAGACTGGGAGCTAACTGTGGTGCAGATCATGAGCTACTTATTGCAAAATTTAGATTTAAATTGAAGAAAGTAGGGAAAACCGTAGACCATTCAGGTATGACCTAAATCAAACCCCTTAGGATTATACAATGAAACCGACAAATAGATTCAAGGGATCCCTTGAATTCAGGACAATTCAAGGGATTGTCTCTCTATTCAATCTGATAGATTGCCTGAAGACTATGGAGGAGGTTCTGACATTGTACAGGAGGCAGTGATCAAGACCATCCTGAAGTAAAAGATATGCAAAAAGGTGAAATGGTTGTCTGAGGAGGCCTTACAAACAGCTAGGAAAAGAAGAGAAGTGAAAGGCAAAGGAGAAAAGGAAAGATATACCCAATTGAATGCAGAGTTCCAAAGAAGAGCAAGGAGAGCCAAGAAAGCCTTCCCCAGTGATCAGTCCAAAGAAGCTGAGGAACACAATAGAATAGGAAAGACTAGAGATCTCACCAAGAAAATGAGAGATACCAAGGGAACATTTCATGCAA
The DNA here is from genome assembly GCF_029378745.1 of Bos indicus. Taxonomy (NCBI): domain Eukaryota; kingdom Metazoa; phylum Chordata; class Mammalia; order Artiodactyla; family Bovidae; genus Bos; species Bos indicus. The sequence continues at coordinate 26,254,447 of NC_091760.1, read as the reverse complement.
AGATGGGCACAATGAAGGACAGAGATGGTATGGAACTAACAGAAGCAGAAGATACTAAGTAGATGTGGCAAGAATACACAGAAGACCCTAATGAACCAGATAACCACAGTGGTGTGATCACTCACCTAGAGCCAGACATCCTGGAGTGAGAAGTCAAGTGGGCCTTAGGAAGTATCACTAAGAACACAGCTAGTGGAGGTGATGGAATTCCAGTTGAGCTATTTCAAATCCTAAAAGATGATTCTGTGAAAGTACTGCACTCAATATGCCAGCAAATTTAGAAAACTCAGCAGTGGCCACAGGACTAGAAAAGGTCAGTTTTCATTCCAATCCCAAAGAAAGGCAATGCCAAAGAACATTCAAACTACTGCACAGCTGCACTCATCTCATATGCTAGCAAAGTAATATTCAAAATTCTCCAAGCCAAGCTTCAATAGTATGTAAACCAAGAACTTCCAGATGTTTAAGCTGGATTTAGAAAAGGCAGAGGAAACATAGATCAAATTGCCCCCACTGGATCATTGAAAAAGCAAGAGAGTTCCAGAAAAACATCTACTTTTGCTTTATTGATTTATTTGATTACATCAAAGCCTTTGACTGTGTGGATCACAACAAACTAAGGAAAATTCTTTAAGAGATGGGAATACCAGACCACCTGAACTTCCTGCTAAGAAATCTGTATGCAGGTCAAGAAGCAACAGTCAGAACTGGACATGGAACAATAGAAAGGTTCCAAATTGGGAAAGGAATACATCAGGCTGTATATTTTCACCATGCTTATTTAACTTATATGCAGGGTACATCATGAGAAATGCTGGGCTGGATGAAGCACAAGCTGAAATCAAGATTGCCGGGAGAAATATCAGTAATCTCAGATATGCAGATGACACCATCCTTTTGGCAGAAATCAAAGGGAAACTGAAGAGCCTCTTGATGAAAGTGAAAGAGGAGAGTGAAAAGCTGGCATAAAACTCAACATTCATAAAAACTAATATCATGGCATCGGTCCCTCACTTCATGGCAAATAAATAGGAAAACAATGGAAACAGTGATCAGCTTTATTTGGGGGGGCTCCAAAATCACCACAGATGGTGATTCCAGCCATGAAATTAAAAGATGCTTGCTCCTTGGAAGAAAAGCTATGACCAAGCTAGATAGTATATTAAAAAGCAGAGACATTACTTTGCTGACAAAGGTCTATCTAGTTTTTCCAGTATTCATGTATGGATGTGAGAGTTGGTCCATAAAAAAACTGAGTTTCAAAGAATTGGTCTTTTTGAACTGTGGTGTTGAAGAAGACTCTTGAGAGTCCCTTGAAGGACTGCAAGGAGATCCAACCAGTCCATCCTAAAGGAAATCAACCTGAATATTAACTGGGAGGACTGATGCTGAAGCTGAAACTCCAATACTTTGGCCACCTGCTGTGAAGAACTGACTCATTGGAAATGACCCTGCTGCTGGGAAAGATTTAAGACAGGAGGAGAAGCAGACAACAGAGGATGGGATGGTTGGGTGGCATCACCGACTCAATGGACATGAGTTTAACAAAACTTCCAGAGTTGGTGATCAATGGGAGGCCTGGCATGCTGCAGTCCATGGGGTTGCAAAGAGTCGGACATGACTGTGCAACTGAACTGAACTGCTGAATATATTAATGTCTTTTAGTGAACTCTGTGCAAATTTCTGATGAGATATTCCTAGGACTGGAGTTCCTCAGTCATAGAGTATGCATAACTTCACTTTTAATAGATTTTGGCAAAAAGATTTGCAAAGTGGCTGGAGCAATTTATACCTCCCTCTCCCCAATAGCAGGTTAAGGGAGACACAGCTATTCCATGACCTTACCAAGAGTTGGTTTTATCTGATTTTTTTGTTTTGCTATTCTGGTGGGTGAATATTGGTATCACCTTTTTTATTGTTGCTGCAGTTCCATGAGTTCTAATTGAATAATTTTGTGTATGTTTATGGGCCATTTGACCACCACATACTAATCATTAATTTAATACCTTATTCCCTACTAGCTCAGTTGGTAAAGAATCTGCTGGCAATGCAGGAGACCCCAGTTTGATTCTTGCATTAGGAAGATCCCCTGGATAAGGGAAAGGCTACCCTCTCCAGTATTCTGGCCTGGAGAATTCCTTGGTCTCATAGTCCATGGGGTTGCAAAGAGTTGGACATGGCTGAGTGACTTTCACTTGCACTCTTCACTTTTCATAATGAATATGGGCTTACCTGGTGGCAGTGGAAAAGAATCCACCTGCAATGCAGAATAATGCAGGAGAGGTAGGTTTAATCCCTGGATTGGGAGGTCCCCTGGAGGAGGAAATGGCAACCCACTCCAGTATCCTTGCCTGGAAAATACCATGGACAGAGGAGCCTGGTGGGCTGCAGTCCTTAGCTACTATAAGGACACAACTGAAGCAACTTAGCACACATGCAGGCACATACAAATTATAAGAGGCAGACTGGGATTCAAACCAGGTCTGCCTCCACTGGAGCCTTAACTCTTGGTGCAGTAGATGGTGGCTAACTCATCACTCTTCTCAGTGAATTTCCTGCATAGTGGGAGAGGCGGGCATGTAAACACCTAATAATAAACACAAATTACAAGTAAATAAATACTAAATAGCAATGAATAGTCTGTTGATACATTAAGAGAAAAACAAGTATTTCTGAAAGGAAGAAATAAAAGAAGAGAGGGGTATTTGAGGAGGGTCTGGAAGTATTTCAATAGAATGAGAGAAGTGGAGGTGTCTTCCACACTCAGGGCCCAGGGTGACCATACATAAAATGAGAAAGTTGTTGGGTGGGATATACAGATTGACACAGGAAGTAATGAGGTTGGGATAGATGTTGAGAGTCAGACTATGGAACTCCAAAATCATGGCAGAAATGTGTTTAGGCAACAGAGCTGCTGAAGAAAACAGTAGTGTTGTATAGAAACAACAGTGTTTCTATACGTAATAATGAACTGTAATGAAAGAGAATTTATTTTTAAGTTACATTGCAAATGTTTTAACACCTTGGTCCCTAATGACTTTTGTATATTGGTTTTAATTCCTGCAAATTTACTGAATTTATTAGATCTAAGATTTTTGGTAGAGTCCTTAGGTTTTTCTAAATACAATATCATGCCATATGGAAATAGTGACATTTTTCCTTCTTTCTCTTAGATTTAGACAACTTTCACTTCTTTTCCTTACCTAGCTGCCCTGTCTAGGACTTCCAATACTATGTCAAATAAAAGTGGTGAGAGTGAGCATATTCTTGTTTTAGTCTTAACCTCATAGTCTATTGAGTATAATGTTAGTTGCTGGTTTGTCATAAGTGCACTTTGTTATATTGAGATATGTTCCATGTATACCCACTTTATAGGCAGTTTTTGTCATAAATGGGTGTTGAAGTTTCTCAATGCTTTTTCAACATCTACTGAGAAAAATTACATAATTTTTATCTTTCATTTCTTAATGTGGTATATCACATTTATTTTACAGATGTTGAACTATCCTAGCATCACTGGAATAAATCTTAGTTGATCATGGTATGTAATCCTTGTAATGTATTATTGAATTTGGTTTGCTAATATTTTGTTGAGGATTTCTGCATCTGTGTTCATCATGGATATTGGCTTTTGTTTTTTTTTTTTTTCTCTTGTGGTGTCCTTATCTGGTTTTGGTATTAGAGTAATGCTAAGTTGCTTCAGTCGTGTCCGACTCTGTGCAACCTCATAGATGGAAGCCCACCAGGCTCCCCCGTCCCTGGGATTCTCCAGGCAAGAACACTGGAGTGGGTTGCCATTTCCTTCTCCAATGCATGAAAGTGAAAAGTGAAAGGGAAGTTGCTCAGTCGTGTCCGACTCTTAGCTACCCCATGAACTACAGCCTACCATTGCCTTCTCCGTATCAGGGTAATACTGACTGGTAAATGCATTGGAAGATATTTCCTCCTCTTTTATTGTCTGGGAGAGCTTGAGAAGGAATTGATATGGATTGAAGAATCCATATCAATTCCTTGGGGCTAGCGCACTGGGACGACCCAGAGGGGTGGTATGGGGAGGGAGGAGGGAGGAGGGTTCAGGATGGGGAACACATGTATACCTGTGGTGGATTCATTTTGATATTTGGCAAAACTAATACAATTATGTAAAGTTTAAAAATAAAATAAAATTCAAAAAAAATGTTTGGTAGAATTCATTAGCAAAATCGTCTGGTTCTGTACTTTTATTTGTTGGGAGTTTGTTTAAATTATTGATCAACTTCTTTATTAAAAATTGGTCTGTTCAGTTTTAAAATTTTTTGTGATTCACTCTTGGTAGACTGAATTCAGTTTTAGTAGACTGTGTATTTCTAGGAAGTTATCTATTTCTTCTAAGTTGTCCAATTTGTTAGTGTGCAAGGGTCCTTGGTACTCTCTTATACTTTGTATTAATATTTCTGTGATGTCAGTTGCAGTGTCTCCTCCTTCGCTTCTGATTTTGTTGCTGTTGTTGTCCAATCACTAAATCATGTCTGACTCTTGCAACCCCATGGACTGCAGCATGCCAGGCTTCTCTGTCCTTCACTGTCTCCCTGAGCTTGCTCAAACTCATGTCCATGGAGTCAGTGATGCCATCCAACCATCTCATCCTCTGTTGTCCTCTTGGCCTCAATCATTCCAAGCATCGGGATCTTTTCCAGTGAATCAGCTCTTCACATCGTGTGGCTAAATTATTGGAGCTTCAGCTTCGGTATCAGTTGTTCTGATGAATATTCAGGATTGATTTCCTTTAGGATTGACTGTATTGATGTCCTTGCAGTCCAAAGGACTATCAAGAGTCTTCAACAGTACCACAGTTCAAAAATATCAATTATTTGGCACTCAGCCCTCTTCATGATCCAGCTCTCACATCCATACATGACTACTGGAAAAACCATAGCTTTGACTATACAGACCTTTGTCTACAAAGTACTGTCTCTGCTTTTTAATACACTGTCTAGGCTTGTCATAGATATTCTTTCTAGAAGCAAGCATCTTTTAATTTCGTGGCTGCAGTCACCATCCACAGTGATCTTGGAGTCCAATAAAATGAAATTTGACACTGTTTCCACATTTTCCTCATTTATTTGCCATGAAGTGATAAGACTGGATGCCATGATCTTCGTTTTTTGAATGTTGAGTTTTAAGCCAACTTTTTCACTCTCCTCTTTCACCTTCATCAAGAGGCTCTTTAATTCCTCTTCATTTTCTGCCATTAAAGTGTTATCATATACATATCTGAGGTTAATGCTATTTCTCCCAACAATCTTTATTCCAGCCTGGCATTTTGCATGATATATTCTGCACATAAGTTTATTAAGCAGGGTGACAATATACAGCCTTGATGTACTTCTTTTTTTATTTTATAAGTTCTCTATTTTTTGGTAAGTCTAGCTAAAAATGTTGTTTGTTTACCTTTTCAAAAAAAATCAGCTCTTTTTTTCACTGATCTTTTCTATTTTCTTTTTTGTCTGTCGTTTATTCATATTAATGTATTGATCCTTATTTCCTTTCTTCAGCTAAATTTGTGTTTCATTTATTTTTATTTTTCTAGTTCCTTGAGGTATAAAGTTAGATCACTTGAAATTTTTCCTGTTTTTTGAGGGCTTGTTTAGAGATTCTAGCAGGGGAGTGAAGCTATTCTTATACGCTTGATCAAAGAATGGCCCTCCTCTAACAGGGGAGGATGTCCTCTTTGGCAGGGTAACTCAGCTTCAGGAGCAGTGAGGGAGGAAATGAATACCCACTATCCAGCCAGATCAGTGAAATAAACCCTGGCAACTAACGGGGTGACAGATGCCGCAGCCAGATAACCTTCACATCTGAGATTTCTGCTGTTTCTTGATGTAGGTATTTATAAAAAACCTCCCTTTTAGAACTGTTTTTGCTGCAGCACTTAAGTTTTGGTCTGTTATATTTCCATTTTCACTGTTTTCAAGGGACTCTTTGATTTCTCTGATTTCTCCCTCTGACCCATTGATTTTTCAATGGCACAAAGTTTAGTCTCCAAATATTTGTGAATTTTTCAGTTTTCTTTGTGTGATTTATTTCTAGTTTTATACTACTGTATTTGGAAAAGATGGTTGATATAATTTCAGTACTCTTAAATTTATTGAGTTGTTTCATGGCCTAATATAAGTTTTTTTTTTTCTGGAGAATGTTTCACATGTGGTTGAGAAAAAAAATGATTTCTCTGGCTTTAGGGTGTACATTAAGTGCATTTTTTGATATAAAGCCTCTATTTAGTTGGTTACTTTAAAGTGAAAAGTAAAAATATATATAATCTACCTAATAGGGTTCTGCTTTTTGTTTTTTGTTTTTTTGTATTTAAATAAGAGGATATAAAACACCAATCCTAATGATATTGTATTCATTGAGATGGATCTGAAACAATGTGACAAGCCTTTAAGCTCTTTGAATGAAGGGGAAATGCCAGTGTTAGCAGATTCTAGAATAATCTACCCTCCAGGGCAATTCAATATCAGATACATTTTAAAAATTTCAGTTATTGTAATCTTCAACTTGATTGGTTCCTTTTTATATAGTCATCCCTCAGTATCCAGGATCCATGGGGGATTGGTTCTAGGACTTAACCATGGACACCAAACTCTGCAGATGCTCCAGTTCCATAGTCAGCCCTTAGTATCTGTGGTTCTGCATCTGCTTATTCAGCCAAACACCATCATGTAGTTCTGTAGTGTTTACTGGAAAAAAATCTGCAATTCTGTGTGAATCCACACAGTTCAAACTGGTGATGCTCAAGAGTCAATGGTATTTTCTAGGTTTTTTTTTTTTTTTTTTGTGGAATTGTTCATCCATTTTTCTCTAGAAATTAGTGAGTATCTTTATAATGTTTACCTTGAACTCTTCATTGGATAGATGCCTATCTCCAGTTTGTTTAGTTCTTTTTCTGAGTTTTTGTCTTGTTCCTTTACTTGAAACACAGTCCTTTTTCTTTTTAATTTACCTAATTCTCTGTTTCTCTTATATGCAGGTCAGGAAGCAACAGTTAGAACTGGACATGGAAAAGCAGACTGGTTCCAAATAGGAAAAGGAGTACGTCAAGGCTGTATATTGTCGCCCTGCTTATTTAACTTCTATGCAGAGTACATCATGAGAAACACTGGGCTGGAAGAAGCACAAGCTGGAATCAAGACTGCCAGGAGAAATATCAATAACCTCAGATATGCACATGACACCACCCTTATGGCAGAAAATGAAGAGGAACTAAAGAGCCTCTTGATGAAAGTGAAAGAGGAGAGAGAAAAAGTTGGCTTTTGGGGCTGGTACACTGGGATGACCCAGAAGGATGGTATGGGGAGGGAGGTTGGAGGGAGGTTCAGGATGGGGAACACGTGTACACCCGTGGTGGATGCATGTTGATGTATGGCAAAACCAATACAATATTGTAAAGTAAAAATAAAAAGTAAAATAATAATAATAAAAAAAAAAGCTCAACATTCAGAAAACTAAGATCATGGCGTCTGGTCCCATCATTTCATGGGAAATAGATGGCGAAACAGTGGAAACAGTGTCACACTTTATTTTTGGGGGCTCCAAAATCACTGCAGATGGTGATTGCAGCCATGAAATTAAAAGACGCTTGCTTCTTGGAAGGAAAGTTATGACCAACCTAGATAGCATATTCAAAAGCAGAGACATTACTTTGCCAACAAAGGTCTGTCTAGTCAAGGCAATGGTTTTTCCAGTAGTCATGTATGGATGTGAAAGTTAGACTGTGAAGAAAGCTGAGCACTGAAGAATTGATGGTTTTGAACTGTGGTGTTTGAGAAGACTCTTGAGAGTCTCTTGGATTTCAAGGAGATATAACCAGTCCATCCTAAAGGAGATCAGTCCTGGGTGTTCACTGGAAGGACTGATGCTGAGGCTGAAACTCCAATACTTTGGCCACCTCATGCAAAGAGTTGGCTCATTGGAAAAGACTCTGATACTGGGAGGGATTGGGGGCATGAGGAGAAGGGGATGACAGAGGATGAGATGGCTGGATGGCATCACCGACTCAATGGACATGAGTTTGAGTGAACTCCAGGAGTTCGTGATGGACAGGGAGGCCTGGCATGCTGCGATCATGGGGTTGCAAAGAGTCGGACATGACTGAGCGACTGAACTGAACTGAATTCTCTGTTTATTTCTCTGTTGGGTAGGTCTGTTACATTCTAATCTTGGAGAAGTGGCCTTATGTAGGAAACATTCTATAAGACCCAGCAGTACACTTCCCTCTGGCCACCAGAGCTAGATGCTCTCAGAATGTCCACTACCTGGGCTACATAAGGTCCTTCCATTGTTGTAGGCTAACTACTGTAGGCATGCTGGTAGCTGGGGCTGGCCACTGGCCTGGCTCACTATGCAGCCCACTGGCAAACATGGCTCCTACCCAGTGGAGCCAGCTCCTGGCACTAATAGGCTAGAGGGAGGATTCAGAAGAACAAATTGGGAATTTGGATGACAGAGAAGTAAAAATCAACCAAGTTTAACACGAAAATAAAAATTAAATTAAAAAACGAAGACATTTCAGCATACCTTTGGGACAATATTAAATGTACTAACATTTGTGTTATAGGGGTCCCAGAAGGAAAAGATAGAGGAAAGGGACAGAAAACTTATTCCAATTAACAGTAACTTAAAACTTTCCTAACCTGGTGGATGGGAACAAACATCCAGGTCCAGGAAGCATAGAGAGTCCCAAACAAGATAAACCCAAAGAGTTCCACACCAGTACCCATTATATTCAAAATAGCAAGAATTAAAGGTAAAGAGAAAAATCTTAAAAGCAGCAAGGGAAAAGTAACTCGTTACATTGAAGAGAACTTCCATAAGACAATCAGCTGACTTTTCAGTAGAAACTCTGGAGGCCAGAAAGGAGCAGCATGAAATATTCCATTTGTCAAAAGTATTATATCAATATTTCTTAAAGCTATCATTCAGATTTGAAGGAATGATAGAGTTTTTCAGACAAGCAGAAGTGGAAGGAGTTCATCATCATTTACCTAGCCTTATAAGTAATGTTAAAGGGACTTCTCTAAGCAGAAAAGGCTGTAACTAGAAATTGGAAAATTACTCCAGGAAAAATCCCACTGGTGAAGATAAACATATAATGAAGATAGTAGATCACCCACTCATAAAGCTAGTAGAAAGGTTAAAAGACAAAAGTAGTAAAATTACCTATATCTACAGTAAGTAGTTCAGAGAAGGCAATGGCACCCCACTCCAGTACTCTTGCCTGGAAAATTCCATGGACGGAGGAGCCTGGTAGGCTGAAGTCCATGGGATCACTGAGAGTCGGACACGACTGAGTGACACTTTCATGCATTGGAGAAGGAAATGGCAACCCACTCCAGTGTTCTTGCCTGGAGAATCCCAGGGGTGGCGGAGCCTGGTGGGCTGCCGCCTATGGGGTCGCACAGAGTTGGACACGACTGAAGCGACTTAGCAGCAGCAGCAGCAGCACAGTAAGTAGTTAAGAGACACAAAATAAAAACCGGCTAAATATAAAGTTAAAAACATAAAATGTAGTTGGGGAGTAAAAATGTAGGGCTGTTAGAATGAATTCAGCTTAAGAGATCATCAACTTAAAATATTTATACATGTTATTACATTATATGTAGTTCACCAGGCTCCTCTGTCCATTAGATTTCCCAGGCAAGAATATTGAATATAAACCTAATAGCAATCACAATCCAAAATCCTGTATTAGATACACAAAAATAGAGAGGAATCCAAACATAACCATAAAGATAGCCATCAAATCACAAGAGAAAAGTAACAGCAAAGAACTACAAAAACACCCAGGAAACAATTAACAAAAGGCCAATAAGTACATATTCAAAATTTCCAAAACTTAGAGGAAACCAAGATGTCCTTCAGTAGGTGAATGGTTAAACTGCACTTCATTCAGGTAGTAGAGTATTATTCAACACTGAGAAGAAATGATTTGTCAAGCCATGAGAAGACATGAGGGAATCTTAAATGCATAATGCTAAGTGAAAGAATCCAGTCTGAAATGGTTATCTACTATATGATTCTAACTGTATAACACTCTGGATATGAAAAAAAAAAAAACTATAGAGATAATAAAAGGACAGTATAGATATTTTTAGGGCAGTGAAGTGTTACACTATAATGGTATATTTGTTGAAACCCATGGGATTTACAGGACCAAGAGTGACCCCTGATGTAAACTAAGGACTTTGGGTGATAATGAAATGTCAATGTAGATTCATGAGTTGTGACAAATATATCTTCCTGGTGGGGGATGTTGATAAAGGAGGAGGCTATTAATGTGCAGAGGCAGGAAGTATGTGGGGAAATCACTATATTTTCTGTTGAATTTTACCATTAACTTAAAAGCCCTCTTTAAAAATAAGATAAATTAAAACAATGCACAACAAAACAAAAATCAGATGCTTGTTTCCGGGACTCGCCTTGTATTTTTGATGTGAGGTTGGTAAACAGCTGAGAGAGTGTTCACCTCGAACACTTAGGTCTGTGGGCATTGCTTTAGTACTGCCACATGGCAGGGAGTCAACCATATCTCCTCAAGCCACAATTTTCCAGGAAAATATAAGGCCCTCCATAAACACAAAACTTCTATAGGTATAAAGTGCAAGATGAACTTCAAGCCTTCACAGACATTTTCATAATGTAATTTTCCAGAAGAATAACTGGTGCTCCAACTAGGGAGACATGGGAAGGTGACATTTTTTTCTTCCCCTCACTGATTTACATGCCATAAGCTTTAAATAACCACCTCCTTTCTGAAACATTACTCTCCAAATAATGTGAGGGCTTCTGGGTGCCAGAGAATAAGGGAAGTAAAGATATTTCGCATAAGTTTCCAGGAATGTTCTGGTATTTCCTGAACCTAAGTATTTGCATTCAAGGTATAAAAGGCTTGATTTTATGGCTGCAGACAAAAAGCTGGCTGAGCCATCATGAGAAATAAAGCCTTCTGGAAGAGGTAGTTAAGCAAGGATGGAAAAGTAGCAATTAAATGTGCAGTATCGCCTTCCTGGCCTTGAGGGCTAGCCAATGTTCTCAGGACTCTTTGGGAACAATTTTAATCAAAAAGCATAATTACTCTTATATATCACTTTAGAGCTTACGAAGTATTGTCACATAAATTATCCCATTATTATTCAATATATTTGGTGTTTTAGAGATTTGCATGTTTTCTTTCACAGCCTCACTTCATCTTTACATCAGTGCCATGGAACAAGGGGCCAGGGATCTTCTCTATTTGACAAGGAAGGAAACTGAGGCTCAAACATTAGTGATATATTTAAGGTTGGCTTTTTTGTTGGCAAGAGAAGCAGAATCAAAGAATAGTTCTAGATTTCTGGGCTGGTAATCATTTATGTGGAAAGCGTTTTTTAAAAAGAAGCAGAGAGAGGGTGGCTGACCTCAAATCTATGACCATATAAAAACTGCTCTGAAAAATATTTCCTTCTGGCAGTCAAGCAGGAGCTGAGCTCCAGCAGGAAATGTAGGAGGAGAACAGACTCCTCTCTTTCCCTCTGTGCATATGCTTCCTGTGCTCCCAAATGCCACCTGGAATGATTTCTGTTCATGAGCAGAACTCTGAAAAGAAGTCTTAGGTACAAATTTTGTAGGAGAAAACCCAAATGCCTAAAGCAAAAATATTGTTGTACTACTCCAATTGCTCAGATTAAATCAATATGTCTCTTAGCTTTCAAGGGAGAGAGAGAAACACCCACTTGGAAAAACTGAGACTGCTTGGAAAAGTACAGGAAAAGCCAAAAAGAAATGAACAGTAGCTATTATTGAATCCAGAAGTTATAACTTTGGGGAGGGCAGGACATGGAGGAGTGGAGCAGGGTTGGAAATTGCTCTAGGAAATCAAATTGCTGTCCCCTCAGTTGGCACTGCATTTTTGCCCTGGCTATATTTTACCTCGCTGGAGGGCTTCAGTGACCTCATGCCCCTCGTATGACCTTCCAACCAACAAACAGTAGTGAAATACTATCTGTTTCTATTGAAAAGGAACCAATAATAGCAAGGCTGCAGGGCTGAGCGTGGCCAACACCAGAAAGAAGCTTTGCTCCATTTTTGTGCACATGAAGGGGATGAGGGAATGTGCCACCTGCGACATGATTATCCCTCACTCCTGGGAGCACAAGCCTCCAGGTCCAGTCTCTTCTACTCTTTGAAAAGGAGAGCTTCCATCCCAGTGAGAAATGGGACTATCAAAAGCCAAGTTTCCACTTTTCATGCCTATACTTTAACTAGTTGTTCCTTTTTTTCTCATTGAGGAAACATCTAATTCTTTGGCACCAACACTATACAGTGTTTTGGGATTATCTACCAACCTGGAAGGGTAGGACAGTCTCAGAAGCAAACCGCTGCTACAGAGACCTGGATGTTTACTCTGCAGGAAAGAGTGACACCTTCAGGCTTCCCTACAAGGCAATTGATTAAAATAAGGCTGCTGGCAGAATGAGGCAGGGATACAGAACTTCCTGAACCACATCTCTGCAGTTTATAGCTGTACACTCTAGAGATGAAGAACTTGATATGCCTTAGGGGTTCCTAGTTGACACAGTGGTACAGAATCTGCCAAGGCAAGAGATGCAGGAGATATGGGTTTGATCCCTGGGTCAGGAAGACCCCCTGGAGAAGGAACGGCAACCCACCCCAGTATTCTTGATTGGAGAATCCCATGGACAGAGGAGCCTGGTGGGCTACAGTCCATGAGGTAGCAAAGAGCTGGAAATGACAGAGCACGCAAGCAAAATAGTGATTCCTGAGGGCATAATACAAAACTGTTAGTGAAATTTTTCCTAAATTATCTGAAAAAACAAATTACATGATCTATAAATTTTAAGGACAAAAAATATAAATAATGTATTTAAAACTCACCCAAGTTTTCAGCCAAGTCAATTCAATTGGCACACATTTAATATTGAATTCACTGTGGACTAACAGAAACAGAGTGGAATTTTTCTCTCGCCTCTCTGTCATTATTGTAGGGAAGGAGACAGCTGAACATGGACAAATGTAGTAGAAGATTATAATATGTGCTGTGATTTAAACAATCTCGTGACAGTATAGGAAAGAAGATGAACTTTGTATGGTAACATCTGTGACTCATTGGTAGGAAGGCTCGATTTAATCTGAATCCTGAATCTATTAGGTCATTTCAGAACTTGACCAAGATTGAAGGAACTGAAAGAATAAACCAGGTCCATGTGAGGAATTGCAAATAGCTGCACATGAGGGTGGAGGGAGAGAGAGAAGGGTGAAATATAGGTTGTGGTCATACAATGGGGAGCTTTATATGTAGGCTAAGTAATTGGTCATTTATTCCAAGTACTAGGAAGTGACTGTTTTACAACAGGGGGATGGTAATAACTCTAGCAATCATGTATAGTATTGATCAGAGAGGGTGACCATTGCAGTACATAGCCAGGAAGCTGAGAGGGTCAGCGCTATGTTAGCAGTGCAAAAAGAAAGGTCTATGCGAGAGATATTTTGGATATGATTCAGATTTTTATAAGTACTTGCAATCCTTCACAGACCACACAGATAGGTATATCTATTTTAAAACTTTTACAGTGATTTGATACACAAAACAAATTGTGTTAGGAATGAAACTTTATCCAAAGGAAGAGAAAAACTATAGTAACTTATCACTAAAATATAAAACAAATTTTTTTAAACTGCCCCAAATTGTGTGTGGTTAGGAATAACAGGATGTGTATAGAGTGGAAAAAGTCTTGAATTAATTACACGTTATGATGCTTTGGGCAAGTTTCTCAATCTCTGAGTCTCAGGATTCACAAATATAAGAGTCTTGGGCAAAGTAATTTCAAGTGTTGTAATTCAATATATCCTTTGTATATATGAAATTGTGATTTAATTAAAAAGAATATTCTAAATTATTTTCCTAAAAGTACAGAATTAAAACACGTTTGGTAAGACAATTGCCCCTAATGATGACAGTTTGACAATATGTGTGTCTAACATTTAAGTCACCCCTTTGTCTATAACTCAAACACGCAAGTTTACACACGTTTCTAAGGGGACTGTGAAACGGATCTAGGAGTTTTTATATTTCAACTTTTACTGCTCAGTTTTATGGTAAGATATATTTTATGAAAAGAATTGCCCTTTGGATCAATACTATGTTTACAGCATTAATCTAATAAATAATGAAAATAACCATTAAACAAGGCAGCCATATTAAGTAATTTATAAATAACCATTTTAAAGCTGCAGCTGAATAATTGATTATGACATAAACCACTTTTGGCCTTTAAAAAAATACTCTGTCCTCTAAAATAGACAGCAGTTCTCATAAAACATGAAATATGTGTGTTTGTCAGATATTTATTACACAAGAAGTTTGCAGAAATTTTAGGATGTAAATGATTAGATCATCAGGGCATTATTGACTTTCTTTGATATATGACCTATTTGGGGCTAATGTAGCATCAGACCTTTTAGAAGAATCCAATTTAATAAAAATAAAATAGGTGAATATAAAATTTCTGCATTTTTGGACATTTTATGATTCTTACAATTAGAATAATCATAATAACTTAAACATGTAGAAGAGGTTCCAATTTGTAGGAAAAGCCCAAGCATCAAATTTATTTTTTAAATAAAATTACTATATTAAATATCATAGTCAAATTAAAAATGCAGCTAGCCATCCCATCAGGTATAATGAATTGTGAAACAGAAAAATAAGTCTATATATATATATATATATATTTAAATTTTTTTTACAAATAATGTTATTTTTTCCCTACCCCTCTGGTTTCTCTAAGAATGTTATTTGTTACTACACTGGTTTCAAAATTAAAATAGCCTATTCTATATAATTTTATATACAGCCCCTCAAACAGTCTCCAGGATGCAAAATAGGTGCAGCTATTTTATTGTACACACAATACTAAATATCTGGAAACATCTGAGTGACTGACTTAATATTTCTTTTTTCATTCAGGTGCCTGAGATATAGTAATCCCAGTTTAAAATTGACTGCATTTAAAATTCATTCATATCTGTCTTACTGATTGAGTACAATCATTCAGTTTCTAGAGACAGGTGATGGTAGTAATATAATTCAATTCCAGGTATTTAATTCTTCTCTGATACACTTTCTGATCTGTGACTTTTCCCTCTGCGATTTGGCTCTTAGAGCCACCATTGCCATGGGCTGAGAGATAGAGTGTCAATTTAGGCAAGAAAACAAAGGTGGCAAATTCTCCTCTTTAATCTCAAGTTATCTGGGTCAGCAAGGACCAGTGTATCTCCCTCCCTCCCTGTGTAATATAAAATAGCTTCTGTTTGGGGAAGGAGAGAAGAATATTCCATATGGAGTTAGAAGACTTCCTACCTCCCCTCCCCAATAGCCACATCTACCACAGATGAAGTCTAAAGGAAAGGATGAAATTACATAGTATCTTACTAAATTGAGGCATCAGAAACATAAGAGAATCTGTGTCCCATTTCCTAGATGGAGACTAAAGAGATATCAAGCTGCAGAGCAAAGTCCCACATGTTGTCATGGTGTTTTAGCTCCAGAATAATGTAACTAAGATCTGAATGCTTGCATGAGTGCATGCTTTCTAAGTCGCCACAGTCATGTCTGACTCTTTGTGATCCTATGCATCTCAGCTAGCCAGGCTCCTCTATCGATGGAATTCTCCAGGCAAGAATACTTGAGTGGACTGCCATGCCCTCCTCCAGGGGATCTTCCCAACCCAGGGATTGAACCCCGGTATCTTAAGTCTCCTGCATTAGCAGGTGGGTTCTTTACCACTAGCGCCACCTAGGAAGCCCCTGAATGTTTGGATCCCCTCCAAATTTACATGATAAAATCCCAACCTTTAAGGTAATGGTATCCAGGAGGTGGGGTCTTTGGGAGGTGATCAGGTCAAGCTCCCTCGTTCCTTCCATCATGTGAGAGGACAACAACAAGTCAACAGTTTGAGATGGGAAGAGGGTTCTCACCAAAACACTGCAGAACACGCAGTCACCTTAGTCTTGGACTTTCAGCCTCCAGAACTTTGAGAAAGAGGTTTCTGTTTAGCAGACATCCAGTTTATGGTATTTTGTTACAGTAGCCTGAGCAAACTGAGACAGCCGTTGTTGGCAGGTCTAGGCACAAGACAACCTCCCTGAGTTTCCCCAGATGCAGAATGACACAGGCAGGGACTCTGAAGTGTCACAGTCTGTACCAGGAGCTGCTTCGCTCTCAGCCAGTTATCAACAGGGATTGGAACATGACCATGTATTAAATTGGACACGTCATTGTCAAAACAAGGGCCAGCTTTAAATCCATTGAATAGAGCTATTTCGTGATTTAGAGGCAGACAGTCCCCTCCTACTTATGACTAAGTACTATCGGCATAAATCTTATTTGCCTACTGAAACCTTAACAATGTAACATCAACCCCAGGGTTGAAAAAGTTTGTTTTAGAGCCAAGGTAATTTAGAGATCTCTGAAATTTTCAGAATTTCCTAGTCATAGTTGGATAAAGCATTAAATAATGCTTGAGGGCTTGAGTTAGATATTAAATTCCATTGTAGAATAAATGAAAATATTTATAAATTTGTATATCTTCTGTTCTTACTATGAATTTCATATTTTCCATAAAAATGAAGTAACAGGGAACATATTCAGTATCACATAATACTTTTATCTTTGCATCATTAGTAGCACAAATCCATCTGTGGTTGAAAAAAACAAGGTGCTTTTAGTTTTGGGTACAAAGTTTGGTTATTTTATATATTTTATATTGGTTATTTTATAAATATATATATTTATAATATAAATATATTTTATATTTATGAATTTGCTTCATTGGTAAACTGTGTGAATATTTGGAAAGGAACTTGTTCAAATCATGGGTCCAAAATTTATTGTTCTATGTAAGGTTTGATCTAGAGCAAATTACCTAATTTCTCTGAAACTACAGAAAAAGGAATATCAATATTCACCTTATATGGTTGATGTCAAGTTAAATAACATATATATACAAGTGCTTAAAAATTCCTTTTTTTTATCCTTATAACCTGAATAATAAGACAAAGCACCTAGTACAGTGCTTTGCAAATGGTTGGTAGTTGACAAATATTGTTGAATAATATGGAGCAAGGCAAATCTTCCGAGTATAGTGTACGTAGAGGTTCTTCTTCCATCTCGTCTTCCCACTTCTTTCTCTTTACCTCTTGATAATCAACTCTTATCTTTTTGCTTATCTGATTATGTCATAGTAGACTTTCCCCTTTAAGCCTTCGCTAAATATGCTGACCTATTCTTACCCCACCTAAGACTTCCTGAAACAAAATTAAATGTTAAAGTGGAGCATCAGTCCACCTAACCTATGTTGTGCAATCCCCTTTGAGAATCCTTTAATCCACTCCTCTTCTACTTTCATGTATTCTGTCCCAGAACAGTTCATTTATCGTGCATGTGGAAATAATGCAATGTGGTACAAAGAAACACACAGTATCTCACATCAAGCATTTTAGATAAATGACAAGATTTCTCATCTCTTCTAAATCTGACACAAAGCCAAAAGTACATCATGTTTAACTTTGAATAACAAATATGATTACTTCATTGCTAATGAGGCTAATAAGTTTACTTATATAAATAATGTTCCAGAGCTCTAGTTAGAAAACAGTTATGACCTAATGAGGGTGTGGTGCTGTTTTCTGTCTCAAAATTATTCTAAAGCTAAAGTTCAGTGCAAAACCAAAAGTAAGACTCAACAAATAATTAAACACATTATTCATTGATTTATGACAACAAATATGATTGCTCATGAAATCTACTGGAAACTTACAGTTTCATAGCATAATACAGTGGGACTTCCTTGAATTGTGAGCTAAATGCTTGCAAGTTTCCTTCAGCTCTTTGTCCCCGTCAGGAGTTTCAACATGTAACATCCAATAACTTATTTAAAAACAGAGCAAACACTTTTTCATGCACTTATTCTTTCTTTATACAAGTTGAGAACAAATCACAGCACTTCTCCAGAGCACAACGTACTTTTAAAAATAACTAGTTCCATAAGTATAGCTTCTGTTTTCTGAAAATAGATATATTTGTAAGGTGCATAGTTATAATGCAAATATGAGCAGCAAAGACAAAATAGAAATGATATTAAATGTTATAACTTATATTCCCAGGCAACTTTTGATTATGCAACTTAAAATTTGTCTTTTTCAGGAGTTAATACAAACAAATCTTTGGACAATCTATGAATATCATGAAGGTTTTGTTTTTAAATCCTTATTATATTTCAAAGGTGAAAACTCCCTCCTCCCTTTGAGATCTTTTAAATATGTTTTCCACTAATAAACCACAAGAACCCTTTGTTCATTTCCATCTTCAAAAAGGGACCTCAGGAGAGTCTTTTAGAGGAAATTGGGTACACAATCATAAAAACAATTCTGTCAGAACACAAATGTTTAAAAAATAATAATTGTCTGTATAGGTCTCTCTGAAAGAACTTCCCATTTGGCCTATTCGAAGGCTATTAGGGATGATTGCCTTTGCTATTTACTATCTGTAGATTTGGACTTTAACCCATTTTGCAATCCAATCAAAATTCTATGTAGTGCTATATGTTTATTGTTCAGCACTGGGGGAAGGGAGTGTCACTTGTAAGGGAGAGATGCCCTGGTGAGTATGTGCTGTGTCCTTTTTATGACTTACTCTCATAGGAGTTCTGTCGGAACAGTTTAGGGAGCTGTCAATTCCACCCCTACTTAGCTGCTTGGGGTACTGTCTTTCAAAGCTTTACAAGGACCTCAAATATTTTGCTGTTTTACCAAGAAAATTAAACTCAAATGGCTGGTCCTGTTTTAATTTATTGGCAGTTCTTAGGATAAAGTAGGCTCTAACAGCATCACTAATTTTGGATAGTAAGAGCTCTATGTTCTTTTCTAATGACAACTGATTAAAATCAGTCTCACATTCCCCATGCTGACCACATCTATCTCCCACTCTGGTGAGAAATTAACATCCATTCTGCACTCAATATTTAAAGGACACAGTAACTTTTGGGTCTACTGAGCAAGTAAAATCCTGCTCACCACCCACACCCTTTAAAGCCACAGAGTAGGCTTAACCTTTTATCTAGGATAAAAGGATCTTTCAAAAATTCAGTAATGATTTTCTTAGACTGATTTTCTTTTTAGAAGAGAAAATCAGACTTTAAAAAAATGGAGAAATTATATTGGTAGAGGGAGAGGATGGCAAACAAAAGACTTGTGAAGTAGCATATGGCTGTGTTTCTAAACTTGGCAGGACAGTTTGCAGGTATAAGGGGAATGACAGAACTCTTCATGTCTGACATAGAGAGGAATGATTCCATTTTTCTTTGAATTGTTGTGTGTGTGTGTATTTAATTTTGTGAACATGAAGAATTTAGTTCCCTTAATAGTAGGAAAAGGTGACACATTTCAATTTGGAGCAATCATCAATATTTTGTGTTATCATACCCTCATTGCCTACCATCATGCTTTATGAACGATGATGCCTTCTTAAATGTTTGTTGAACATTTAAACACAAAGAACTACAAATGTCCAAGTTTTAAAGATTTTAAATGGTAAATATCATTTTATAAATTATTATTTAACATATTTTCTCAAATCTGTGACAGTATTTGAGATACTGTACATGTTTTCCTTGCTGATAATTTCCAAATTTAATCTCCAATGAACTAGAATGAGTCTAGTTTCTGTAGATGTTCCTTATTGATACATAAATATTTAATGATATTTTTTATTCTGGTGTGCTCAACTGTGATGGGGAGTAATTCGAGCATGATGTAAGGAACATATTAATACTAGAAGCTAGAAGCTGAGTGTAAGAATACAAGAGCATAGGGCCATTGCCTATCTTTATATGCATACATTTGGATCCTTCACCAATCTCCCTGACCTTATCTACTGCCCACATCCAAGCAAATTCCAACTTGAAGATGTTGCCTCTGAATATTTTTAGAGTGTCTAAGGAAAATATTATCAAATCCTGGGGTTTGCATTCCTATGACTCACTGATAGTGTCTAGTGTGGGTAATTTGGCTCTCTGTGGAAACCATTTCTAGCGTCTAGGTAAATTGGTCACTGGTTGTGAGTCTTATTTCTCTACAACAGGGCTTGACTATAATAAGCCAGAAGGCTGGAAATCTTATCTTTGCAAATTCTTCTCTTTTCATAAAATTTCATTTTATAATATATTTGCTGAATCATGAGTTACAGACCAGCGGATATAAAAGAAAACAGTAAAGGCAAAAGCTTGCTATTAATGAAGATATACTCACTGACATAAAAATAGAATTAAAGAGAGTTTGGACACTGTACATTAGAACAAATAGGTGTTTCAAGGAATCCTGGTAAAATCTCTGACCTCTCCCAATTGTCAGATTAGGGGAAGACATAAATGTTCTACTCAGTACATTCATTTGGCTCTTCCAAAGGACCTCCAGAATCAGCATAACTAATATGGCATATAACATTTTTTCCCATAATTTTTTTTCTCTGCTTGCATTTCTCATTTCAATCAATGATGATATATTAGTTAGTTATTACAGGACTGGAAAAGGTCAGTTTTTATTCCAATCCCAAAGAAAGGCAATGCCAAAGAATGCTCAAACTACCACACAATTGCACTCATCTCACACGCTAGTAAAGTAATGCTCAAAATTCTCCAAGCCAGGCTTCAGCAATATGTGAACCGTGAACTTCCAGATGTTCAAGCTGGTTTTAGACAAGGCAGAGGAACCAGAGATCAAATGCCAACATCTGCTGGATTGTCAAAAAAGCAAGAGAGTTCCAAAAAACCATCTAATTCTGCTTTATTGACTATTCCAAAGCCTTTGACTGTGTGGATTACAATAAACTGTGGAGAATTCTGAAAGAGATGGGAATACCAGACCACCTGATGTGCCTCTTGAGAAACCTATATGCAGGTCAGGAAGCAACAGTTAGAACTGGACATGGAACAACAGACTGGTTTCAAATAGGAAAAGGAGTACGTCAAGGCTGTATACTGTCACCCTGCTTATTTAACTTATATGCAGAGTACATCATGAGAAACGCTGGGTTGGAAGAAGCACAAGCTGGAATCAAGATTGCCAGGAGAAATATCAATAACCTCAGATATGCAGATGACACCACCCTTATGGCAGAAAGTGAAGAGGAACTAAAAAGCCTCTTGATGAGTGTGAAAGAGGAGACTGAAAAAGTTGGCTTAAAGCTCAACATTCATAAAACTAAGATCATGGCATCTGGTCCCATCACTTCATGGGAAATAGATGGGGAAACAGTGGAAACAGTGTCAGGCTTTATTTTTGGGGGCTCCAAAATCACTGCAGATGATGATTGCAACCATGAAATTAAAAGACGCTTACTCCTTGGAAGGAAAATTATGGCCAACCTAGATAGTATACTGAAAACAAGAGATATTACTTTGTCAACAGAGGTCCGTCTAGTCAAGGCTATGGTTTTTCCAGTGATCATGTATGGATATGAGAGTTGGACTGGGAAGAAAGCTGAGCACTGAAGAACTGATGCTTTTGAACTGTGGTGTTGGAGAAGACTCTTGAGAGTCCCTTGGACTGCAAGGAGATACAACCAGTCCATTCTGAAGGAGATCAGCCCTGGGTGTTCATTGGAAGGACTGATGCTGAAGCTGAAACTCCAGTCCTTTGGCCACCTCATGCGAAGAGTTGACACATTGGAAAAGACCCTGATGCTGGGAGGGATTGGGGGCAAGAGGAGAAGGGGATGACAGAGGATGAGATGGCTAGATGGCATCACTGACTCGATGGACATGAGTCTGAGTGAACTCCGGGAGTTGGTGATGGACAGGGAAGCCTGGCGTGCTGCAATTCATGGGGTTGCAAAGAGTTGGACATGACTGAGCAACTGAACTGAACTGAACTGAATTACTATATAATAAATGACCCCTGTAATCAGTGCTGAAAGCAATAATAAGCATTGACTCTCTCACAGTTTCTTTGAGTTAGGAATATGAAAGCAGTGTGTCTGAAGGATTCTGGTTTCAGCTCTCTTCTGAGGTTGTAGTCAAGATATTGGTTATTCAGATATACAGGCATGGAAATTCACATGAAAGCCCTGGGAGAATGCACACTGTCCTGCTAACCATAGTTATCTCAGAAAATAGAGAAACTGAAGGAGGGGGTCTTAGAAGAAATTTCATTTTTACTCCATATATCCTTGTATCATTTTAGCTTTTTCTCTAATAAATGTATTTGTGTTTAATTCTAGAATTAAATAGTAATAAGAAAAAAGATGTCAGCTCATCTCAACTGAAGGCTTCAGAGGTTCCCAGGTGGCTCACTCACGTTGCTAGCGAATTAGTCCTGGCTGTTTGCGGGAGATCTCCATTCCTCTTCCCATACAACTGTCCTAGGGCTGCTTGAGTATTAATGACATGGTGGCTGGCTTCCTCTAGAGCAAAGACTGTCAGGAGTGAGCTATGACCCTTGTGACTTTGCATGGGAGGCCGTATGCCATCACTTCTGCCACAGTGTATTGGGTAGAAAGGAGTCTCTAGGTCTGGTTCAAAGAAAGGGCAATTAGGTTCCACTTTTTCAGCGGAGGGTATCGAAAATTTGTAGATATATTTCAACGAAGAGAGGTAAGTTTCAGCAAAGCTTGCTAATTACACCTACTGAAAAGCTTCTGCACGGCTCCCCTTATTCTTCCCTTTTCTTTGTCCTACTTCAGGCCCTCAATATATCTCCCTTCTAAACTGGTATTCTGTCTGTTTTCTTAAGTGTCTCCACAATGCAACCAGAGCAATCTTGCTGAAATCTGACCAAGTTACTCTGTTTCTTCAAACTCATAGTCTGTTCTCCATGACAGAAAGAATAAAACACAACACCTTAATCTAACATTAACACTTTTTCATGATTCCTACTTAAGATTCTAGACTTAACACCCTTTTTTCTCTGTTGTAAGGTTTATATTCTATTATATTGAATTTTTAAAAATCCCTTGAGTATATCGTGGTACATCAGATGTTATCTTCCTCTTTATATCAGAGGTCAGAAATTTTTCTAGAGAGGCCCAGATAGTAAGCATCTTTGGCTTTGCAGGGAATACAATGCT
The DNA here is from genome assembly GCF_029378745.1 of Bos indicus. Classification (NCBI taxonomy): domain Eukaryota; kingdom Metazoa; phylum Chordata; class Mammalia; order Artiodactyla; family Bovidae; genus Bos; species Bos indicus. The sequence continues at coordinate 26,231,289 of NC_091760.1, read as the reverse complement.
GAGACAACTAAATTCTGCTGTGACAATGTGGCATGACTATACTCAAATAAAACTATATTTATAAAAATAGGTAGTGGACCAGATGCAGCCCCTGGGCCACAGTTTGCTGACCTTGTACTATTACTATACTGTTCTCTACTTGGATAACATGCCCAAACTTTTTTCTCCAGGTAACACTTGTGTGACTGATCCTTTAAGAGTCCTTTTAGGTATTGTCCCCTCTATGAATTCTTTCAAGTGCTTCTAGGTTGGAATAAGAGCTTTTGTTCTGTTATCTCATGGCGACCTATAAATAGTGTTATGGCTTTCTCCCATAAATCTGAAATTGCCACCTTCCTGCAAACCTTCATTAAACTGGCAGGTCTCTTTCATTTTCGAAATCCCCTTGCCCAACATAATTCCTGGCTGGTATGTTGGACTAAATTGAACCAGTTAAGGACTAATGCACAGAAGACTCTTAGAAAAATTTAATATAGAATGGGATTGTGCAACAGAGTAACTGTCCTCTTTGTAATTTTACCTGTTATCTGCTCTTTTTATTTTTTGTTAACAATGGTCTGTTGATTTTCCATTTTGTTATCTATCTATCTATATATATATATATAGAGAGAGAGAGAGAGATACGTATACACACAAAAGCAATGGGGTCTGAGGATAGATCAAGAGTTGTTCAATGTATGAAGTATTTCTTACCTGTGATTTTTTGCTTTAAAGGAACATCCCTTCCAGGAACATGATCAATACCAATAAGGTTCAACATTGTCTGTTCATTTGAATTATATGTGGAATTGGTGGATGTGTACATAAATGTACGCACTCAAAGGGAGATTCTCATTCAGGAGGCTGCAGTGATGCAAAGAATCCCATGATTCTAGAGGAACCGCAGGTGATCATATCCCAGAGGCAGGGTAGAGAATCACTGAATTATGACTCATCTAGCAGTATAAATCTGTTATAGCAAAACTTAAACTCATATTTTAAATATGATGAGGGAATGAAAAAAGCTATGCATAGGAAGAATTGGAGTACTTAGAAATGACTCTTGGATACACAATGCTAAATGATTGTATGGCTTTAAGCAACTTGCTTGAATAAACTCACCCTGGATTGTCTCATGTTTAAAATGATGTAATTGGATGATTAACTATTCATACCTTTAATATATTAATTCTTTTTTATCCAAATTCTTCTGTAAAATTTTTAATAGGAGCATAATTGCTTTACAATGATTTATTGGTTTATGCCATACATCAATGTGAATCAGCCGTAAGTGTACATATATCCCTTCCGTCTGGAGCCTCCCTCCCTCCACTGCCCCATCTCACCCCTCTAGGTCATACAGAGCACTAGACTGAGCTCTCTGGGCTATACAGCGGCTTCCCACTAGCTATCTATTTTATACACAGTAATGTATATATGTCAATGCTACTCTCTCAATTCTTCCTACCTTCTCTTTCCCCTGCTGTGTCTACAAGTCCATTCTCTACATCTGTGTCTCTATTCCTGTCCTGAAAATAGGTTCACCAGGATCATTTTTCTACATTCCACATATATGCATTAATATGCAACATTTGTTTTTCTCTTTCTGACTTACTTCACTCTGTATAATAGGCTCTAGGTTCATCTGCCTCAGTTCAACTGACAGACTCCTTCCTTTTCTGTGGCTGAGAAATATTCCATTGTATATATGTACCACAACTTCTTTATCCATTCATTTGTTGATAGATAGCTAGGTTGCCTCATGTCCTGGCTATTGTAAATAAACAATAACACTGCAATAAACACTGGGTTACATGTGTCCTTTTGAATTATATGCCCTGTAATGTATTAGTTCTTAACTGGTGTACATTTACACGTATGTTGCTAAATTTTCATCAATATGTACGTTCCTGTTATCTAGTATTGCATAACTGCTGCCAAGTCGCTTCAGTCGTGTCCGACTCTGTGCGACCCCATAGACAGCAGCCCACCAGGCTCCCCTGTCTCTGGGGTTCTCCAGGCAAGAACACTGGAGTGGGTTGCCATTTCCTTCTCCAATGCATGAAAGTGAAAAGTCAAAGTGAAATTGCTCAGTCGTGACCAACTCTTAGTGACCTCATGGACTGCAGCCTACCAGGCTCCTCTGTCCATGGGATTTTCCAGGTAAAAGTACTGGAGTGGGGTGCCACTGCCTTCTCCTATTGCATAACTAACCACCCTAAAACATAGTGGCCTAAAAAAATGACCACATATATTTGGCTTAGTAATGTGTACTTTGGACAGGATTCAGTGGGGACAGCTTTGCTCAGCTCGACCCTGTATCAACGGGGATAACCCAAAGACTGGAGTCATTCATCCTCAGGAGGCTCTCCTACTTACTGCTCTAATAGTGAGTGTTCTCAGTTAGCTGGGACAGCTCAAGCATCTGAGGCTGTGGCCAGATACTTACCAGTGGCCTTTCTATGTGACTGGTTGACTTCCTAACAATATGGTTGCTGATTTCCAAGGTAAAGCATTCCAACAGTGGAGGCATCAGGTGGAAACTCTTTCACCATTTGTGACCTATTGTCAGAAGACATGCAGCATTATTTTCATTGTATTCTGTTCATCAAAACAGTCAAAAAGATTTTCCCAATTTCAAGAGGAGGGAAAATAGGTTTTATCTCTTTATAAAGCAATGGGCTGTTTTCTAGATGAAAACAGGACAAGAAATACTCTCAGTGTCATTTGTATATACAATCTATTATAATATAAAGCCATTCTACTATAGTTGAGCATAACATTACAGTAAGATTTGAGAGAGAGAGTGAATGTGGAGCTTAGTGGGTTTTTAACAAAACAATTAGTATGCAATCTGCTTGTATATGGAAATAAACATAGCATAACTCTAGTAAATCACAAAGAAAAACAAATCTTATGTTGGATATAATAGGTAAGAATATTGTCCTTTGACTGTTTAAAGGAACATGGCCAGGGCAGTAATAGTTGTACTCCAAGAGTGATATCAGTGACATATTACAGAGAAAAGTGGAAGAGAGTTCTTGGCAGAAACTTCTATCCTCCTGTTCCAATATCCATTTTTCTTTTTTTCCTATTAGAGAATCTCAGATTTCTAGCAGCACACATGACTGAATGGAATAAAGACTCTATTTACAAGCCTCTATTGTAGCTAACTGTGGCCATGTGATAACGTGCTGGTGAAGCATCCTGTGCACATCTGGGAAGTGTTTCTAAAGGGAGGGAAACTCATCTCTCTTATGCCCTCGACATCTTCCTGATGACTGGAATATTATAGCTCCCTCCTGAAAAGTCATGTTAGAACAAGAAGCAAAACTGTGGGTGGATCACTGATGATTTTCAAGTCACTGTTCCAACAATGGACTATACCCTCTCTCCCAGAATTTGTGTAAGGAAAATAGAAACAGATGTCTTAATAAGTCACTATTATTTCAAATTAGGTCATATTCTACTGAACTAATGTGTACTGTACTGATGACCGCATTTTAATTATTGCCAATTTTTTTGCATTGTCTTACATGCCATCAGCATTTGCTGATATTAAGTCCCTGAGAGATGTAAAATCTAGGCTATACAATCACCATTTCTCCTACTGTTGCATTTATAGTCTTTGATTGATCTACACACACTTCAAAACAGATTGTACTTTGTACTTTTTGGTTAGACTGTTTGAGCTGTGCACATACAATTTTAGTCTCCTCATACATAAATCAGGCTTCCCCAGTGGCTCAGTGGTAAAGAATCCACGTGCAATGCAGGAGACATGGGTTTGATCCCTGGGTCAGAAAGGTCTCCTAGAGAAGGGCATGGAAACCCACTCCAGTATCCTTGCCTGGGAAATTCCAAGGACAGAGGAGCTTTGTGGGCTACAGTTCACAGGGTTGCAAAGATTCAGATATGACTGAAGAGACTGAGGACACATGCACTCATATATAAAGCAGAAATAGTCTACTTCAAAATATTTTGAGGAGAATCACATCAGAGAATGTGAGAAACACTTTGCACAATTGCCCCAAAAGAAGAAAAATTATTGTTTGTGTGTGTGTGTGTGTGTGTGTGATGGTGGTCATAGCTATTGTGGTTGTGATTCATAGCTATTATTCAGTTGTAATTTGTTCTGATCACATGGATATTGCAAACATTGAAGAACCATATGGTATCATAAGAGGAGAAGTGATGGCTGTGGTCAGAAATGTTCATATGTTCTCTTTATTGTCTTCACTTCCTGTATTTCTACAGGTGAGGTGCTCTCCCTACTGCTACAGGCACCTACATAAGGGTGGTACATACCATGGCTCAGAGGACTGCACACTCATGACCGCACTGACTGGTTCAGAAATAGGCACATGCATGTGAACTGGGTGGTCTAATCAAAACACTGACCAGGGATTTGTGTGGGGACAGGGGAAGAGGGAGAGAGGGGAGGAAAAGTCATGGTGAAAATCATGGTAATGATGTGCAAGTCATCAGCCTTCCAAGCCATTATCTACCCCATCAGCAGCAGGAAAGACCACAACCATATGGAGAGAAAAATCAAAGGTGTGAGAATGTAAGAGAGACACTCCTGATATGTATCAAATCAGTAGTTCCAGATATTGTTTATCCTGGCTTCACTCCTGACTTTCCCAATTACCTGAGTCAAAACTACTTTTCTATTTTGCTCAAACAGCTTGCGTTGAGTATTTGACTGTTGAAGAAATGAGTCCTAGATATCAATACAGAATTAAATTAGATGAACAGATCTATCAGGAAATGTTAGGTGAATCTCATATTTGAAGAGCAAACTGAGTTGGAGATATTGTGATTCTATCTTGTGTGCATGTGTATGAAGAATGTGTGTGTGTGAGGGTCTGTCATACAAACAGTATAAACATATCTAATAAAAACAATGCTCTTTTTTGCAGTTTTGATTTTCACATTTTACCATATTTTCTAATATTCGCTGATTCATCTATGTGAGCCCTCAACATGAGAAACATGCATTTTAACTCCAATCAATCAATTTATCCAAAAGCCTTCTGTGTGTTACTAGTCTGCAAGGCTAGTAAGGGCTAGTTATGCACCATGCAGATTGAGGTGTACACGTTTTCCTGCCAGCATAACATAACGAGCATGTGGCTTGGCTTTGAAGATCAAAGTCAGTCTTATCTTTTGATTTTAATCCTTTATTTTCTCCATAAAGCATAATTTTAAAAATTAAGAAACTATTTTAGTTTTGAAACCTGAAAATATGTTCAAAATTTTTTCATATAAATCAAAGTCAGCCTTTTTCCTCATTGATTTGGATATGAATGAAGAAGGGCAGACATAGCTTTTGTCAAAACAGTCCGTTTTAGATGAGAAGAGAGCAAATATTAACTTCAAAGACTTTTGTATAAAGATTGTGTAAATGAAAATCCAAGTATCAGAATATTTGTCAATATTATTTTAATGTAGCTGACTGTTTGTGAAGGGGAACAAGTTTTGCAGGCATATGGTTTTGCTCTTTCAGAGACCTTCATAAGCATGACTGTGTCTATACGTACGTGTGTGTATATATATGCATCTATAATATAATTATAAACTATATGCTTATTTCTTTTAATAAACTTAATTATGGTCCTATAAAACAAGTGAAAATATTCCATTATTCCTAAAATAAGTAAATCATGACCTTAACATATACCTGGATGGGTGACTGATACAAGATACTTCTGAAATATTTAGTCCAGTCTGGCAACAGTGTATTCAGATTAGTCATATAAAATCTAAAAACTCTCTTAAGATTGTTATAAGGTAACCAATACCAAAATCAGATTGATTACATTATTTGCAGCCACAGATGGAGAAGCTTTATACAGTCAGCAAAAACAAGACCGGGAGCTGACTGTGGCTCAGATCGTGAACTCCTTATTGCCAAATTGAGACTTATATTGAAGAAAATAGGAAAAACAACTAGAACATTCAGGTATGACCTAAATCAAATCCCTTACAATTATACAGTGGAAGTGACAAATAGATTCAAGGGATTAGATCTGATAGACAGAGTGCTTGGAGAACTATGAACGGAGGTTCTTGACAATGTAAAGGAGGCAGGGATCAAGACCATCCCCAAGAAAAAGAAATGCAAAAAGGCAAAATGGTTGTCTGAGGAGGTCTTACAAACAGCTGTGCAAAGAAGAAAAGCTAAAGGCAAAGGAAAAAAGAAAGATATACCCATTTGAATGCAGAGTTCCAAAGAATAACAAGGAGAGATAAGAAAGCCTTCCTCAGTGATCAATGCAAAGAAATAGAGGGAAACAATAGAATGGAAAAGACTAGAGATCTCTTCAAGAAAATTAGAGATACCAAGAGAACATTTCATGCAAAGATCGACACAATAAAGGACAGAAATGCTATGGACCTAACAGAAGCAGAAGATGCTAAGAAACGTGGCAAGAATACACAGAAGAACTATACAAAAAAATTCTTCATGACCCAGATAATCACGATGGTGTGCTCACTCACCTAGAGCCAGACATACTGGAATATGAAGTCAAGTGGGCCTTAGGAAGCATCACTACGAACAAAGCTAGTGGAGGAGATGGAATTCCAGTTGAGCTATTTCAAATCCTAAAAGATGATGCTGTGAAAGTGCTGCATTCAATATGCCAGCAAGTTTGGAAAACTAGGCGGTGGCCACAGAACTGGAAAAGGTCAGTTTACATTCCAGTCCCAAAGAAAGGCTCACTACCGCACAATTGCACTCATCCCACACACTAGCAAGTTCAGTTTAGTTCAGTCGCTCAGTCATGTCCAACTCTTTGCAACCGCGTGAAGTGCAGAACAACAGGCCTCTCTGTCCATCAACAACTCCTGGAGTCCACCCAAACCGATGTGCATTGAGTTGGTGATGCCATCCAACAATCTCATCCTCTGTCATCCCCTTCTCCTCCTACCTTCAATCTTTCCCAGCATCGGGGTCTTTTCCAATGAGTCAGCTTTTTGCATCAGGTGGCCAAAGTATTGGAGTTTCAGCTTCAACATCAGTCATTCCAATGAACACCCAGGACTGATCTTGAGGATGGACTGGTTGGATCTCCTTGCAGTGAGACTCCAAGGGACTCTCAAGAGACTTCTCCAACACCACATTCAAAGGCATCAATTCGTCTGCATTCAGCTTTCTTTATACTCCAACTCTCACATCCATACATGACCACTGGTAAAACCATAGCCTTGACTAGATGGACCTTTGTTGGCAAAGTAATGTCTCTGCTTTTGGATATGCTATCTAGGTTGGTCATAACTTTCCTTCCCAGGAGTAAGCGTCTTTTAATTTCATGGCTGCAGTCACCATCTGCAGTGATTTTGGAGCCCCCCAAAATAAAGTCTGACTCTGTTTCCACTGTTTCCTCATCTATTTCCCATGAAGTGATGGGATCAGATGCCATGATCTTAGTTTTCTGAATGTTGAGCTTTAAGCCAATTTTTCACTCTCCTCTTTCACTTTCATCAAGAGGCTCTTTAGTTCTTCACTTTCTGCCATAAGGGTGGTGTCATTTGCATATTTGAGGTTATTGATATTTCTCCTGGCAATCTTGAGTCCAGCTTCTGCTTCATGAACCCCAGCATTTCTCATGATGTACACTGTGTATAAGTTAAATAAATAGGGTGACAATATACAGACTTGACATACTCCTTTTCCTATTTGGAACCACTCTGTTGTTCTATGTCCGTTTCTAACTGTTGCTTCCTGACCTGCATATAGGTTTCTCAGGAGGCAGGTCAGGTGGTCTGGTATTCCCATCTCTTTCAGAATTTTCCACATTTTATTGTGATCCATACAGTCAAAAGCTTTGGCATAGTCAATAAAGCAGAAATAGATGTTTTCCTGGAACTCTCTTGCTTTTTCAATGATCCAGCAGATGTTGGCAATTTGATCTCTGGTTCCTCTGCCTTTTCTAAAATCAGCTTGAACATCAGAAAGTTCACCGTTCATGTGTTGCTGAAGCCTGGCTTGGAGAATTTTAAGCATTACTTTACTAACATGTGAAATGAGTGCAATTGTGCAGTAGTTTAAGCATTCTTTTCATTACCTTTCTTTCAGATTGGAATGAAAACTGACCTTTTCCAGTCCTGTGGCCACTGCTGAGTTTTCCAAATTTTTCCAAGGCAAACCATTCAATATCACGGTAATCCAAGTCTATGCCCCGACCAGTAATGCTGAAGAAGCTGAAGTTGAACACTTTTGTGAATCCTACAAGACCTTCTAGAGCTAACACCCAAAAAAGTTGTCCTTTTCATTATACTGGACTGGAATGCAAAAGTAGGAAGTCAAGAAACACCTGGAGTAACAGGCAAATTTGGCCTTGTAGTACAGAATGAAGCAGGGCAAAGGCTAATAGAGTTCTGCCAAGAGAACGCACTGGTCATAGCAAACACCCTTTTCCAATGACACAAGAGAAGACTCTACACATGGACATCATCAGATGGTCAATACTAAAATCATGTTGATTATATTCTTTGCAGCCAAAGATGGAGAAGCTCTATATAGTGAGCAAAAACAAGACCAAGAGCTGACTGTGGCTCAGATAATAAACTTCTTATTGCCAAATTCAGACTGAAATTGAAGAAAGTGGGGAAAACCACTAGACCATTCAGGTATGACTTAAATCAAATCTCTATGACTATACAGTGGAAGTGAGAAATAGATTTAAGGGACTAGATCTGATAGATAGAGTGCCTGAGGAACTATGAACAGAGGTTCATGACATTGTACTGGAGACAGGATTCAAGACCATCCCCAAGAAAAAGAAATGCCAAAAAAGCAAAATGACTGTCTGAGAAGGCCTTCCAAACAGCTGTGAAAAGAAGGGAAGTGAAAACCAAAAGGGAAAAGGAAAGATATACCCATCTGAATGCAGAGTTTCAAAGAATAGCAAGGACAGATAAGAAAGCCTTCCTCAGCAATCAATGCAAAGAAATAGAGGAAAACAATAGAATGCGAAAGATGAGATCTTTTCATGAAAATTAGAGATACCAAGGGAACATTTCATGCAAACATGGGCTCAATAAAGGACAAAACTGGTAGAGGCCTAATAGAAGCAGAAGATATTAAGAAGTGGCAAGAATACACAGAAGAACTGTACAAAAAGATCTTCATGACCCAGATAATCACGATGGTGTGATCACCAACCTAGAGCCAGACATCCTGAAATGCGAAGTTAAGTGGGCCATAGGAAGCATCACTACAAACAAAGCTAGTGGAGGTGATAGAATTCCAGTTGAGCTATTTCAAATCTTGAAAGATGATGCTGTGAAAATGCTACACTCAGTATGCCAGTAAATTTCAAGGAGTAAGCGTCTTTTAATTTCATGGCTGCAATCACCATCTGCATTGATTTTGGAGCCCCCAAAAATAAAGTCTTCCACTGTTTCTCCATCTATTTGCCATGAAGTGATGGGACTGCATGCCATGATCTTAGTTTTCTGAATTTTTTTTTTTGTTTTCTTAGTTTTTTTGAGCTTTAAGCCAACATTTTCACTCTCTTCTTTCACTTTCATCAAGAGGCTCTTTAATTCTTCTTGTTTCTGCCATAAGGGTGGTGTCATCTGCATAGCTGAGGTTATTGATCTTTCTCCCAGCAATCTTGATTCCAGCTTGTGCTTCCTCCAGCTCAGCGTTTCTTATGATGTACTCTGCATATAAGTTAAATAAGCACTGTGACAGTATACAGCCTGATGTACTCCTTTATCTATTTGGAACCAGTCTGTTGTTCTATGTCTAGCAAAGTAATGCTCAAAATTCTCCAAACCAGGCTTCAACAGTATGTGAACTGTGAACTTCCAGATGTTCAAGCTGGATTTAGAAAAGGCAGGGGAACCAGAGATCAAATTGCCCACATCTGCTGGATCATCAAAAAAAAAAAAAGACTTTTTGATGAAAAACATCCAGAACATCCACTTCTGCTTTATTGACTGTGCCAAAGCCTTTGACTGTGTGGACCAAAGTAAACTGTGTAAATTCTTAAAGAGATGGGAATACTAGATACCTGACCTGCCTCCTGATAAATCTGTATGCAGGTCAAGAAGCAAAAGTTAGAACTGGATATGAAACAGACTGGTTTCAAATAGGGAAAATAGTATGTCAAGGCTGTATATTGTCGCCCTGCTTTCCCATTCTACTGTTTTCCTCTATTTCTTTGCATTGATCACTGAGGAAGTAGTCATGTATGGATGTGAGAATTGGACTATAAAGAAAGATGAGCGCCAAAGATTTGATCCTTTTGAGCTGTGATGTTGGAGAAGACTCTTGAGAGTCTCTTGGACTGCAAGGAGATCCAACCAATCCATCCTAAAGGAAATCAGTCCTGAACGTTCATTGGAAGGACTGATGCTGAGCTGAAACTCCATTATTTGGCCAACTGATGCAAATAACTGACTCACTTGAAAAGACCCTGATGCTGGGAAGATTGAAGGTAGGAGGAGAAGAGGACAATAGAGGATGAGATGGTTGGATGGCATCACCGACTCAATAGATATAAGTTTGAGTATACTCTGGGAGTTGGTGATGGACAGGGAGGCCTGGCGTGCTGCAGTCCATGGGGTCACCAAGAGTCAGGCACGACTGAGCAACTGCACTGATCTGAACTGAAGGTAACCGTTCAGATGATGATCAGGTGACCAGTTTTCCTAGTTGTCCACAGTGAGACGCAGCCATGAATTCTCATGATTCTCTCATTCATTCTTCTTTCTCCTCTTTCCCGTCTTTTCTCATTCTTTCCTCCCCTCTCCATTTCCTATCTCACTCTCTTAAATTCTGCACACTTTCCTTACCTGGCTCGTCATTTTACCCCATTTTGTAGAGCCTGAAGGCACTAAGTTGTAAGCAACTGAATGAGCTCTGGACACCTTGTGGAATACTTGTAACTGATAATGGTGCAGAACTTTCTGCATGAAGGTTCCTCTGCATTTCTAAGAGTTGGTTTCCCATTTTCCTTCTCTCCACATTCTCATTTCCTGTGACTTCCCTCCCAGCTGTGTTACACAACAGACGCTCATTTCCGCTCCCTGGGGAGATCAAGAGCTTAGAGCAGAAATAATAGCTCCTCCTCACAAAAAAAAAAAAAAAACAAAAAACAAACAAACAAAAAAACAAAATCCCAAGATAAACTGTAATAAAGTGCAGGAGGTTACTTAGCAAAAACCTTAATTGTTTCTGTGCCTTAATTGTTATGTAAAAAGCAAATGGTTTCTGTCTTAATTAAGGCTATAAATGTGTGGAAGTGTATATAAGCCAGGGTTTCTGGTTTGAAATGCAAAACATGTGTCAGTGTAACACGTGGGTGATATAAATATAAGTACCAAAAAGAACGTTTTAGGAAGTTCTTAATTATTTTTCCCTCACCATGATCATTAAGATTTTAATTTTTAGTAAGAGATGTGGATAAGCAGGTGGAATTTCAATGTAGTAGATTTGAAAGGGAATCCAACTGCTATGCTAAATTCAAACATCATTAAAATGGAAACATGTCACCAGGCAGTACAAAGCCACACAGCACCTCATAGTTAAAAGAAATATGTTTGGCATGTACTGTATTTATGAATATCCCAAGCTTCTGAAAGTTGTGAGAATAGAGTATTCTGAGGTTCCATAACAGGAGATGTTTAATCTCCACTTCAAGAAAATTGAAAATAGTACTATTGATTTGGAAAGTTAATGTATTCTGCTATTTCTTTTTTAGTAAAGAAAATATAAACATGGTGAGCATTTAGGTATTCAAAAATTGGTATAAGTATTTTGAGGAGATACTCCTCAAAACATAAATAAGAATTTCTGAGAGACCATGAAATCCTCATTTCAAATGGCAAATCTAAGTGATTTTGGAGTCTCCCAAAGTTTCAGAGAGAGTCAGGAATAAAATTAGCAATAAAAGTCTAGGTTTGACATATAGAATTTTGGTAAAATAAGTACAATGTAAAGAAATGAATGCAGAAGTAAAACCAGAATGAAGTGAGCCCAGAAGTAAAATATGAAGATGAACCTCCAAGTGATTTGAGTTAAAACCATAAAGTAGATAATATTGCAAGTTGTTTTCATATGAATATTTGAATTTGAAAATTTCAAATTGTTTACATTCAGTTCAGTTCAGTTCAGTTGCTCAGTCGTGTCCAACTCTTTGCAACCCCATGAATTGCAGCATGCCAGGCCTCCCTCTCCATCACCAACTCTCAGAGTTCACTCAGACTCACATCCATTGAGTCGGTGATGCCAACCAGCCATCTCATCCTCTGTCGTCCCCTTCTCCTCTTGCCCCCAATCCCTCCCAGCATCAGAGTCTTTTCCAATGAGTCAACTCTTCACATGAGGTGGCTGACGTATTGGAGTTTCAGCTTTAGCATCATTCCTTCCAATGAACACCCAAGACTGATCTCCTTTAGGATGGACTGGTTGGATCTCCTTGCAGTCCAAGGGACTCTCAAGAGTCTTCTCCAACACCACAGTTCAAAAGCATCAATTCTTCGGTGCTCAGCTTTCTTCACAGTCCAACTCTCACATCCATACATGACCACTGGAAAAACCATAGCCTTGACTAGATGGACCTTTATTGGCAAAGAAATGTCTCTGCTTTTGAATAGGCTATCTAGGTTGGTCATAACTTTCCTTCCCAGGAGTAAGCGTCTTTTAATTTCATGGCTGCAGTTACCATCTGCAGTGATTTTGGAGCCCAGAAAAATAAAGTCTGACACTGTTTCCACTGTTTCCCCATCTATTTCCCATGAAGTGATGGGACCAGATGCCATGATCTTCGTTTTCTGAATGTTGAGCTTTAAGCCAACTTTTTCACTCTCCTCTTTCACTTTCATCAAGAGGCTTTCTAGTTCCTCTTTACTTTCTGCCATAAGGGTGGTGTCATCTGCATATCTGAGGTTATTGATATTTCTCCCGGCAATCTTGATTCTAGGTTGTGTTTCTTCCAGTCCAGCGTTTCTCATGATGTACTCTGCATATAAGTTAAATAAGCAGGGTGACAATATACAGCCTTGACGTACTCCTTTTCCTTTTTACATTAGTCCCCTGAAATATTCTTCACAAAATAATTAGAAGTCAAATATATTGGAAAACACTGTAGTTTTTGTCTGCTCTTTGAAGTTGCACAATGTGAAAGAGCATTATTAGATCTGGAAAATTTCAGGAAAGTTTAACTGAGTGTTCCTAGTAATCTTTCAGTGTCACAGAGAAATTGACTCAAATTCATTTAAACAAAAAAGAGTCATTTGGAAGGAGACTAACAGCATTGTAATATAAGGATAGAAAGTCACTCAGGCCTCACAGAGATTCTCATGTGGGTATTTTAGAATCCTACTTAAACTTTTCGAAGTGACCATCTGACAGGCCCAAGGTTAAGGAGGTAGCTGTTTCTTTTTCAGTCAGCTACACCTGCTGAATTAACACTTATCTGATGCTGTGTGTGTGCATGCTAAATTGCTTCAGTTGTGTCTGACTGTTTGCAGCCCCATAGAATGTAAACTGCCAGGATCCTCTGCCCATGGGATTCTCCAAGCAAAGATACTGGAGTGGGGAGCCGTGCCCTCCTCCAATCTGATGTTATAGTCTCATAAAAAAGCCCAAACATATCAGGGTAATTCACTAATATTTTTATTACATTTCTAATACTATATGTCTTTAATATCTCTCCACTTGAAAAGATCATTTATTCTGCATCACCTCTGGTTACTGCTGCATTTTTTTGTTTTTGTTTTTGTATCTGTCACAGTAAAACTCCTTACATGAGTTTTTTGCCCTTTTGCCCCACTTTAGAACCAATAATGTATTTTTCACATCCTTTGACTAAGACTGCAATGACGCATCAGTGATTCATGTCTTGTTTCATCATAATCAGTCTCTCGGCAGTGTTTAAAACAATTCATCATCCCCTCCTGCGTAAACAAACAAAACAGCTCCTGTTTTTCATTTTTATGCCAACATGCTCTCCTCTTTCTGCCCACCTCACTTTGTGCCTATCTCCTCTTCAAGAGCTCTTTATTTCTTATCCTGTCTTTAAATGATGAAGGGCAAATGTCACTTCTCTTTAAACTCTTCCTCAGGTTCTCATTCATTCTCCTTACTTTAAATCTTTGTATTTGTTGATGACTCTCAAGCCTCTCTGTCATCTTTGCCTCTCCTTAGCGCTACAGATGTTATGGTACTTGACATCTCCAATACATATGTATTTGACATTTCGTATTTAGAATGTTCAAAATGGAGCTCTTGACTTTATTGCCTTATCCCCATGTCAACACATGGCAGCAGCAGGCACACTATAACTCAAGCCAGATACCAAGGAGTCATCCTGGATTTTCTGTCTCCCACACACAGAGCTCATCACCATCTATCTCAAAAGATGTATCACAACTACCCATTTCTCTCTATGCCCACATAGGAGATGCATGATTGGTTTATTGATCTGACGTTCCTTAATCTGAAACTAACCACCCTGCTTATTTCTTTTGGTTTTAATTGAATAGTTCTAAAAAGCAGCTATCTTCCCTGGTGGCTCAGTGGTAAAGAACTCACCTGACAACACAAGAGACATGACAGGAGGTGAGGATTCGATCTCTGTGTCAGCAAGACCCCGTGGAGAAGGAAATGGCAACTCACTCCAGTATTCTTGCCTGGAGAATCCCATGGACAGAGGGAGCCTGGTGAGCTACAGTCCATGGGGTTGCAAAGAGTCAGACATGAGTCAGCGACTAAAACAAGGAGTGGTTAGTTTCTTCACTGCTATGACTTATTCAAGTCTACCACATAAAAGACAACACACTGAGATATATTAAATTTAGCTGCTATAATATATTTAGATATATTATATTCAGTTATATTTAGCTGCCAAATCCTGCATGGTGCAGTCGGTTAGTCTACTAGACTGTCAATGATAGGTTAACTATTCTTTGGGGGTTTTGCTAATTTACAAAAACTACTGGCTTCCCCTTATGAGGAAAGTGTCTATTTCTGGGGTTCCAGCAAATGACTTAGATTGAAATATATTCAAAACGCAGCAGCACTCCCCACAATTGTCTCTGAAGTCAATCTGTCCTTTCCATTTCTCACCTCTACTCCGCCTTCTCTTGATGTTCTGCTCCTCTTTCTCTGATCTGTGGGGTGTTCATTCTGCTCCTCTTCTTTCTACTCTTATGGAGACATCTGGTCTTTAATTTCACTTAATGTCGCTTACATAAAAATAGTGTCAAGTATTGTCACCCTGTTTATTTAACTTATATGCAGAGTACATCATAAGAAACGCTGGACTGGAAGAAACACAAGCTGGAATCAAGATTGCCAGGAGAAATATCAATAACCTCAGATATGCAGATGACACCACCCTTATGGCAGAAAGTGAAGAGGAACTAAAAAGCCTCTTGATGAGTGTGAAAGAGGAGACTGAAAAAGTTGGCTTAAAGCTCAACATTCAGAAAACGAAGATCATGGCATCTGGTCCCATCACTTCATGGGAAATAGATGGGGAAACAGTGGAAACAGTGTCAGACTTTATTTTTCTGGGCTCCAAAATCACTGCAGATGGTGACTGCAGCCATCAAATTAAAAGACGCTTACTCCTTGGAAGGAAAGTTATGACCAACCTAGATAGCATATTGAAAAGCAGAGACATTACTTTTTGGTTCATCTAGTCAAGGCTATGGTTTTTCCAGTGGTCATGTATGGATGTGAGAGTTGGACTGTGAAGAAAGCTGAGCACTGAAGAATTTATGCTTTTGAACTGTGGTGTTGGAGAAGACTCTTGAGAGTCCCTTGGACTGCAAGGAGATACAACCAGTCCATTCTGAAGGAGATCAGCCCTGGGATTTCTTTGGAAGGAATGATGCTAAAGCTGAAACTCCAGTACTTTGGCCACCTCATGCGAAGAGTTGACACATTGGAAAAGACTCTGATGCTGGGAGGAATTGGGGACAAGAGGAGAAGGGGATGACAGAGGGTGAGATGGCTGGATGGCATCACTGACTCGATGGACGTGAGTCTGAGTGAACTCCAGGAGTTGGTGATGGAGAGGGAGGCCTGGCGTGCTGTGATTCATGGGGTCACAAAGAGTCGGACATGACTGAGCGACTGATCTGATCTGATAAGCTCCGGAGTCAATACGTTTCTACTCAGGGATCTTGAGCGTAGAGATGTGTGCTCTAAAATTATTAATAGTATTTGCAGTTTTAAGAGTAAAATGACAACTTGTAACAATCCATTAAGAAAGTTATTTGAGTTTAAAGCTGTCAGTGCTTAAGCAAGAATCTTCTCATGGGCCACAAGCTTGAGAACCTATACCTTGCTTCATGTTAAAATACACTAGGTGAAGGCAGGGGAGTAGAGAAAGGAAAAGGAAGAGTGACTGAGCCATCAGCCTCTGTTAATTGGACAGTCTCTTGAATACAGAAGGCATATGAGTCCCAACCTTATGGGAATTATAAGCCCTTTAATTCTCTGTGGCCTTTTACAAGAAGGTTTTATTACAAGCAGAGTCGAATCAATTGAGCACATCAGGTGGTACTCAGAGAAACAAATGATTTTTAAAAATTGTCAAAATGTACCAAATAAAGACTGCACTTAGAAATTGTATTTATTTTTGAGAACAATCATTGAAAACACAACTCGAGCAAGATAAGGGAAAAGTTTCGTATTCTTTGCAGACATGTGGTTGAATAGGTCATGTGGTTGAACTCTACAGAGCTGAAAGGGATCAGGGAAAATATACAGGCTACACTTCATTGCTTCAAAAAACCTGTAAAATCCTAAGAGAAAATACTTGAGCACAGAACAGGTAGTAACAACTTTTCAACTAAAACCCTGATGTCTCAATTCTCGTGAACTTGTAAGACATCTCAGAAAAGGAATAATCTTGGATCAAAATACTGAAGAACTGTAGAGAATGGACAGGATCTGTATTCTTCAAAAAATGTTTCCACCAAATCTTAAGGATGATATTAATAGTCATGTCCGACTCTGTGTGACCCCATAGACGTCAGTCCACCAGGCTCCTTCGTCCCTGGGATTCTCCAGGCAAGAACTCTGGAGTGGGTTGCCATGTCCTTCTCCAATGCATGAAAGTGAAAAAGTGAAAGTGAAGTCGCTTAGTCGTGTCCAACTCTTAGCGACCCCATGGACTGCAGCCTACCAGGCTCCTCTGCCCATGGGATTTTTCAGGCAAGAGTACTGGAGTGGGGTGCCATTGCCTTCTCCAGGATATTAATAGTATTTATCACTAATTTTCAGAAAGGGCTGAAAGAGCTGTTACCTAACTCTGATTGACTAAGGAAGTGCCATGATGATTTTACATCAGTTCTTTTAGATAGGTTTGATGCCTATCAATCAATTGGTCTTGAGACTATGCCTGAAAAATACTATATATACCCAGAAATACAGTAGTATTCCTTATCCATGGGCTTCCCTGATAGCTCAGATGGAAAAGTATCTGCCTGCAATATGGGAGATCCACCTTCATGGTTTCAGTTACCAACAGTCAAATGAACTCCAGAATATTTTTTTTTAATTCCAGAAATAAATAATTCATGAATTTTAAATTTGACCTATTCTGAGTAGCATGATGAAATCTCTCATTGTCTTGTTCCATTCCACCCCATGCATCAACTTGGACCCTCAACCATCAACTTGGTCTGGTGCTGATATTGACAGTCTCCTGGCTTGATAAGCCAGGATAACCCAAGCAGATGATCCTCCTTCTAATGTAATCACCAATAATAACCTGATGTAAGATCACAATGCCTACCTCATTTACCTCATTTTATCTTATGCCATAGGCATTTTATCATTTCACATCTTCACAAGAAGAAGGGCACATATAGTACAAAAAGACATTATGAGAGAGAGAGGGACCACATTCAGATAACTTTCATTATAGTATATTGATGTAATTGTTCTATTTCATTATTGGTTGTTTTTAATCTCTTATTGTGTCTAATTTACAAATTAAATTATATCATGGTAATGTATGTATAATAAAAATATGCATAGGAATCCTTATGTTTCCAGGCATTTACTAGGGGTGCTGGAACATACCCTCTGTGGATAAGGGGGGACTATTATAATCATATTTTTACCTGGCCTGACATTTAACAAAGTCTTCAAAATAATTACAGTTGCATATTTATTTTTAGGTGGCCTCTTAGAATATCTGCTAAGTTCTCAATGGAATGAACATCACATTTATTTTCTAAAGAGGCATAAGGGGAAATAATATAAACTTAGATTTGAGATTTGCATCTTTACTTACAGAAACTTTTAAAACTCCAGCCTTATGCAATTGAGGCAAATATAAAAAATTCATGAGTAATATAATTGAGACTTTTCTTATGGTTGCAAAAGCTTTTTTGAAGGCTATTTCAGTACACATAAAGTAAAATGGATAAATGAGGCAGTTGTATATATTGTTTTTAAAATATAAAGAAATCATTTGCTTCAAGTTGAGTTTTTTTTTTCAATGTAAGTTGTTCAAAGTATTTCTGAGGCTCTCTACTTCTATTCATCATTGACTATACTGATATAATTACAGAGCTGCAGAAAATGTTCTGGTGGGAATTAGGCTATTGTGTGGGGTTGAGGGAAAGCAGTTTCTTAAACAAGGAACTGATTCCACTTGCCATTTTACCTTCTTTTCTATACAGATTTGATAAGCACTTCATGTTACACTACTGGTCCTCAAGTCATATGGGTATCTCATTTGTGATTTTAAAAACCTCTCAAGAAACGTATCTTTATTTTCATACTTATTCAAAAGTAGAGAGAATCACATAATGCCTTTACCCTTTGAAGAAAGACACTAAAGCTCTAAGACAAGTCAATTTTATTCACCTACCTCTGTGCATTTTCTATTGCTTGCATGGTAAATATAAGTAAATTTTACCTCAGATAATTTTTAATCCCTGAGAAAAGAAAGCAGAAAATACCAGGATGACCTCGTCAGGATGGGCTTTACCATCAGGATGACCAGGATGCTTGGGAACTCTAATATTTTATAGGAATACCCTTATGGACATTTAGTTTATAAGATGAATTATAAGATGCACTAATCCATAAAATTATGCATTATTTTAAAAATGAGATTTTGTGTTAAATTCAAACTTTATAATTCATTATCATCAGAAGTGATTTGGGTATAAGACCGATGTTGAAGATGAAATTCCAATACTTTGGCCACCTGATGCAAAGAGCTGACTCATTTGAAAAGACCCTGATGCTGGGAAAGATTGAGGGCAGGAGAAGGGGACGACAGAGGATGAGATGGTTGGATGGCATCACCGACTCAATGGACATGGGTTGGGTGGACTCTGGGAGTTGGTGATGGACAGGGAGGCCTGGCATGCTCTGGTTCATGGAGTTGCAAAGAGTCGGACATGACTGAGTGACTGGACTGAACTGAACTGAAAGTGCAACTGCTATAAAAAATACAGTAAGTTTTTTTAAACGTTACTAAGTACTTTGACATCACAGAGCCATAGAATTATAATTGCTCTGTTAAAAATAGGTATTCAGACATGGAGAAGTTCCAAATTCCATTCCTGTTATATTTTTACAAAAATGTGATTTTGGGAGAGGGCCAAACATTTTTACTATAGCTAATTTTTCTTCATTCATGATGGAAAATTGGTATCCAAGGGCATTCCCAGTGGGACAAGTGCATAGTACCAGGCTGTTTTATTTGATGCGGTCTTTTTGTTGCCTCACAAACCTGGCTGTAAGAGGATCCATGAGCTATTAAGAATAACAATAGTGATAGGATCCCTGAGCATAAGGAAATGAATGGCTTGTTGCCAAGTCATAGGCAAATATTGATGAATACTTCTTCAGCTCAGTTTTCTTGGGGTTTTCTGCCTGCAAAATGAACTTCTATATTATGTCTCATCTTTTAACTTGTTTTTCAGTCACTCAGTCGTGTCTGACTCTTTGCAACCTTATGGACTGCAGCATGCCAGGCTTCCTTGTCCTTCACCATCTCCAGGAGTTTGCTCAAACTCATCCATTGAGTCAGTGATGCCATACAACCATCTCATCTTCTGTTGTCCCCTTCCCCTCCTGCCTTTAGTCTTTCCCAGTATCAGGGTCTTTTCTAATGAGTCGGCTCTTTACATCAGGTTATTGCAAATTATTGCAAATTATTGGCACTTCAGCTTCAGCATCAGTCCTTCCAAATGAATATTCAGTGTTGATTTCCTTTAGGACTGACTGGTTTGATCTCCTTGCTGTCTAAGGGACTCTGAAGAGTCTTCTTGAGCACCACAGTTCAAAGGTATCAATTCTTCAGTGCTCAGCCCTTTTAATTGTCCAACTCTCACATCCGTACATGACACCTGGAAAAACCATACCTTTGACTATACAGACCTTTGTTGGTAAAGTAGCATCTTTGCTTTTTAATAGACTGTCTAGGTTTGTCTTAGCTTTTCTTCCAAGGAGCGTCTTTTAATTTCATGGCTTCAGTCACCATCCGCAGTGATTTTGAAGCCTAAGAAAAGAAAGTCTGTCACTGTTTCCAGTTTCCCCATCTATTTGCATGAAGTGATGGGACTGGATGCCATGATCTTCACTTTTTGAATGTTGAGTTTTAAACCACCTTTTCCACTCTCCACTTTCACCTTCATCAATAGGCTCTTTGATTCCTTTTGACCAGGGGAGGAAAATATACACTTTCATTTCTTTTTTTTTTTTTTCTTTTTTTTTTTTTTAAACTTTACAATAAAAGTAGTTATACTCTACAGAAGCTTATTCATGGTCCAGATACTGTCAGTATTATGCTGGTCTCTTATTTTTTCAAAGTCCTAGTCCATGTTAAACGATTTTTTGTCTTTGTGGTGTTTACACCTTCAGATACTTGTAGACAATCAATATCCAGAAACTTGTTCACCTTTACATATTTAGTACCTTTAATATTTCCTTATAAATTAGTCATCTTTATTTCAGTGGGAAAGGTGTTTGAATATGAACTACTGGTTTAGAACTTAAGGAAACTAAATGTTATTCAAATGTGTGCCCAGGGAAGTAAGTTAAGACTTTGCAAAGAAAAGTCATTCAAATGACTTAAGAGATGGTTAAAGAACAGCAATAGATATATTCTTTGCTCATTTTTAGTCTCTTTTTTAAAATTAGTTTTTATGGAGTATAGTTGCTTTACAATGTTGTGTTCGTTTCTACTGTACAGAAAAATGAATCAGCCATAGTATACCACCTCCTCTATGGACTTCCTTCCTATTCAGGTCACTAAAGTGCATTAAATAGAGTTCCTAGTATGTTCTCTTTAGTTATCTATTTTATACATGGTACTGGGCCATGAAGATCCCCTGGAGGAGGGCACAGCAAACCACTCCAGTATTCTTGCCTGGAGAATCCTATGGACAGAGGAGCCTGGTGGGCTAGAGTCCATGGGGTCGCAAAGAGTCAGACTCAACTGAAGTGACTTAGCATGCACTTTCACACATCAGTAACACCTATGTGTAAGTCCCAGTCTCCCACCCCTTATTTTTTAGTTTTTTAATTAATTAATTTTTTAATTGAAGGATAATTGCTTTACAGAATTTTGCTGTTTTCTGTCAAACCTCAACATGAATCACCCATAGGTATACATATATCCCCTCCCTTTTGAACTTCCCTCCCATCTCCCTCCCCATCCCATCCCACTAGGTTGATACAGAGCCACTGTTTGAGTTTCCTGAGCCATACAGCAAATTCCCATTGGCTATCTATTTTACATATGGTAATGTAAGTTTCCATGTTACTCTTTCTATACATCTCACCCTCTCCTTTCCTCTCCCCATGTCCATAAGTCTATTCTCTATGTCTGTTTCTCCATTGTTGCCCATAAGTAAATCCTTCAATACCATTTTTCTAGATTCTGTATACATGTGTTAAAAGGTGATATTTATCTTTCTCTTTTTGACTCACTTCACTCTGTATAATAGGTTCTAGGTTCATCAACCTCATTAGAACTGACTCAAATATGTTCCTTTTTATGGCCAAGTAATATTCCATTGTTGACTATGAGGGCTACTCCATTTCTTCTAAGGGATTCTTGCCCACAGTAGTGGGTATAATGGTCATCTCAGTTAAATTCACTCATTCCAGTCCATTTTAGTTTGCTGATTCTCAAAATGTTGACACTCACTCTTGCCATCTACTGTTTGACCTCTTCCAATTTGCCTTCATTCATGGACCTAACATTCCAGGTTCCTATGCAATATTGCTCTTTACAGCATCAGACATTGCTTCTATCACCAGTCACATCCACAACTGGGTGTTGTTTTTGCTTTGGCTCCATCTCTTCATTCTTTCTGGAGTTAGTTCTCCACTGATCTCCAGTAGCATATTGGGCACCTACCAACCTGGAGAGTTCATCTTTCAGTGTCCTATCTTCTTGCCTTTTCATACTGTTTCTGGGGTTCTCAAAGCAAGAATACTGAAGTGGTTTGCCATTCCCTTCTCCAATGGACCACCTTTTGTCAGGACTTTCCACCATGACCCACCCATTTTGGGTGGCATGGCTCATAGTTTCATTGAGTTAGACAAGGCTGTGGTCCATGTGATTAGATTAATTAGTTTTCTGTGATTGTGGTTTTCAGTCTGTCTGCCTGCTGATGGTTAAGAATAAGAGGCTTATGGAAGTTACCTTATGGGAGAGACTGACTGAGGGAGAAACTGGGTCTTGTTCTGATGGGCGGGGCTAAGCTCAGTAAATCTTTAATCCAATTTTCTATTGATGGGGAGATCTGTGTTCCCTCCCTGCTATTTACCTGAGCCCAAACTATGGTGGAGGTAATGAAGATAATGGTGACCTTCAAAGGATCCCATGCATATACTGCTACACTTAGTGACCCCAACCCTGCAACAAGTCACCGCTGACCCATGCCTCTGCTGGAGACTCCTGGATGCTCACAGGCAAGTCTGGGTCAGTCTTTTGTGAGGTCACTGCTCCTTTCTCCTGGGTCCTGGTGCACAAGGTTCTGTTTATGCCCTCCAAGAGTCTATTTCCAGTCCTGTGTAAGTTCTGGCAGCTCTATGGTGGGGTTAATGGTGACCCCCTCCAAGAGGGCTTATGCCATATCCAAGTCTGCTACACCCAGAACCCCTGTCCCTGTGGCAGTACGCTGCTGACCCGTACCTCCACAGGAGATGCTCAAACACAGTTCTGTCTCAGTCTCTGTGGGGTCCCTGTGTCCTGGTGCACACAAGGTCCCAGTCCATCCTAAAGGAAATCAGTCCTGAATATTCATTGGAAGGACTGATGTTGAAGCTGAAACTCTAATACTTTGGCCACCTGATGCGAAGAGCTGACTCATTTGAAAACACCCTGATGCTGGGAAAGACTGAAGGCGGGAGGGGAAGGGGACGACAGAGTATGAGATGGTTGGATGGCATCAACGACTCAATGGACATGAGTTTGAGTGGACTCTGGGAGTTGGTGATGAGCAGGGAGGACTGGTGTGCTGCAGTCCATAGGGTTACAAGGAGTTGGACATGACTGAGTGACTAAACTGAACTGAACTGAATATTCCATTGTGTATATCTACCACAACTTCTTTATCCATTCATCTGTCGATGGACATCTAGGTTGCTTCCATGTTTTAGCTATTGTAAATAGTGCTGCAAAGAACAATGGGATATATGTGTCTCTTATTTTTAGTTTTGACAACCAATATTTATGGGATTCAGGACTTGCTACTTCAAAATATGGTATCTTGATATATGAAAAATTTTAAGCTGAAAGAGTTTGAGAAAACAGCAGAAGTAGAAGGCCACTCTGCTTGTGTTCTCACCCTCCACACCTTGCCTTTCTCCCCTCAAAGAGGTCATAAAACTTTCATGTGCGAGGTGCCCTCCCTATACCTAATGGAAAGGAGTGGCCTTATCTCTGAGGACCTAGGGATGTCAAGAAGAATACTAACAAACAGGCTTGTTAAATTTTCCCTAGTTCATTACAAAAACTTCATACTCCTTAACTTATCATATTTCTTTACTACTACTCACTCTTTATCACTTCTGGCATATATGTACATAGACCTGTTCCTTTGGTCTTCATTTCCTAACAAAGTCTCCTGTGTCACATAAAACTTAACATTAAATAAATTTGTATGCTTTTCTCCTGTTAGTCTGTCTTTTTCAGTTTACTTTTCAGATCCAGCCAGAGACCCTAAAAGGGTCAAGGAAATCTTTTTCATCTCCTAAAACATATTCTTTTCTCAGATGAATTTGGAGGTAGAGGAAACCTTGTATTGAACAATTGACTGAGGGGACTTCTAGTCAGTTCAGTCATTTGTAATTCATTTTTGCTTGTTCTCTCTTTTCTTGGAATGGAGAAAAAAATTATTATTCAAAGATTTGAATTCATCCAGGCAATATATTTAATCAACACAAGAGAAGAAAATTTAGGCAAATAGCTTTTCACAGCATTCCTCAGAGCCCATGACACACAGGCCTTTATAGTTTAAAATTACTATTTTTGCTAAACTTGCAAGCCTGTTATGGAATTCCACAGTTGGCAGATAGAAAAGGAATAAATAATACAGCAGGAAAGGGAATCCTTGGGATCATCATGAAAATCTGTAGGCCTATTCAGCTTTGGAAGCCCGTGAATGGGATGTACTTAACAGTTACACCACTGACCTGGCCTTGTCCCAACTGCCTGGGAACCTTCAGGAAAATTTTGTAGTTAGTTTTACAAAAGGTATATTTTTAGCTAAATTTTACTATTATTTACTCTTAAAGCTTTACTATAGCAATGGTTCACCTGCATAAAACATTCTATATTCTTTGATTCTATACTAAGTCTAACATCATAAAAGTTCTGTGCATATCATCGTGTTTCCCATGTTGTAGAACTAAACCTAGTAGTAGAAAGATTCATTGTATGTCCAAGGAAAATTCTTCAATATCTTCGCATTATGCTCAAAATTAAAAAAAAAAAAATCAACTCATTTTCATCACTTACAAAGCTTTACCTGGTCTAACCTATACCTATCTACTTCTCTGTTGAATGAGTGAAAGCAAGCACAGCACAAGGTCTTTTGACTATGACTTCTACGTACTTAAAGATCTGGTTTTCAGTTGGGTATTTGATTATACGGAGTCAAATAAGAATAGCCACATATACCAGATTTGTTGAGGGAAGGAAAAGGGAATTGATTTTTATTAAACATCTACCATTCTTAATAAATATTGGGCACCCTTGTGTATACATCAACCCTGTGAGGGTAGGTATTATCATTCTTATTTTTCAGTTGGGCCAACTGGGAGACAGAATAATTAAGCTATTTTTCAAGGTAACAAAGCTGGTAAGTAGAAGAGCATGAATTCAACCCTCACACAAGCCTGAAGAGCCAAAGACCAGAATATTAAAATGCATCACCCTAGAGATACAGTCAACATTTATGGTAAAGTGTTCATGAATCCATTTTTTTTTTCTTTCAACATTTATTGAGTGTCAAGTATCTACTAGGTATTCTACAAGATGCTAGAGGTAGAATAGGTTAACAAAAACTGGAAATAGGTTTTGTTATCTGGGACCTTATGGTACAATTGGATGTCTGACTTTCAGCAAATAATGATTCTGGCTATATGTAATATGTAACTGTGCATGCTTAGTTGCTCAGTCATGTCTGACTCTGTGACCCCAAGGACTGTGGCCCACTGGGCTCCTCTACTCATGGGATTCTCCAGGCAAGAATGCTGGAGTAGGTTGCCGTATCCTCCTCCAGGAGGTCTTCCTGACCCAGGGATTGAACCTGCATGTCTGGCATTTCCTGCATTGGCAGACAGACTCTTCACCAGTGAGCCACCTGGGAAGCCCAATATGTAATTACTGAATATAAAATGTACTTTGAAGTAATGGAATAAAATTCTCTTAATATAAGAGTTATTTAAAAAGGAACTGAGGAACTTCTCTGGTGACCCGATGGCTAAGACTCTGATTCATGGTTGAGGAACTAGATCCTACTTGCTGAAACTAAAAGACCCCAAATGCCGCAGCTAAGACTAGATGCAGCCAAATAAGTAAGTATTAAAAACAAAGGGGGGAAAAGGAACTAAAAATAAGGGGTCAGGAAGTCTTTCCCAAGGTAATGATAATCGATATCTAAAGGAGGAGGAAGAGTTAAATACATGAAAAACACATCAAAGTGGGTGGTATCTTTCAGGGAGACGGAGCCATTTGATATATTTGGCCATTTTCAAGAGCCATTTGATCTATTTGGGCATTAAAAACATTAATGGATATAGAAGTCATAGAGTAAAGGGAAAGATGTTAGAAGATACAGAAGGAGTGCAAATAAATTTGAAGTTGAATTTGCAGGTTCTTGTAAGCCATGCAAAAATTTAGATATTTCCATAGAAGGAGAATCAGATAGTTCACTTTGAAACATCATAGAATAATATTGTGGAGACATTAATGAAACAGATGACAAGACCAAGCTGAAGGCAGGGTGCCTTCAGTGGACCTAGTATTTAGTAGTGACGTGTTGGTACAATATCACTGAACATACAGTGAGAGGAATGATAAGCACTTCCTCGTTCATTTATTCATTTTTTTGGATACATTACATGTAAAAACAAATCACTCATGGATCTTCTTTTAAGAAACTTATGATGTAGTGAGGAAAATAATTCTTAACATTAATATCTCTTGTCTAACTTACAAAGTTGTGCAAGACATAGATGGAGATAGGCTAGAGCTGCTAAATCTTAGGAAGCTGTGGTGGTGATGGGCTGGCAGCTGGAAGAAGGAAAGGTCTCTGGGGGGAAGTGCTAATTGAATTAGGTCTTAATGGACAGGCAGTCCTAAGGCATTCAGAGGCGATAGAGAACAGCTTTTCAGTCTGGCATACAGAGGGTGTAATGGGACAAGAAGACTATTAAAGGAGGACATTATACATTGACACTTGAACAACACAGGCATCAATCTGCTAATCATTTATAGACAGCCCCCTGTATCTATTATATCTCAGATACAATCTGAGATATATATTTCTCAGGCATCCACAGATTCAACCAATCATAGATCATGTAGTATTGTAGTATTTACCATCAAAAAGCATCCAAGCATTACAGGACTTGTGCAGCTTGGATCTCTATTAATCAAGGGTCAGCTGTATATATGTAGAGATAAACTGGTGCCAGATTAGGGAGTTTCTTGAAAAGTGTCAATAAATAGGGTTTACTCCCAAAATTTAGAGATCATCACTAGTAGAAAACATAGAAAAAATATTTGTTTACATATTTGATAAAATTGCAAAAAAGAGTATGCTCCTGGAAGAATATACTTGAATCAAGTTGAATGAGATCCCCACCTGGAAATAGGAAGAAGTTTGGCTACACCAAAAAGAAGCTTACTCTTTCCCAACTGTTGGTGCAAAGGAGTGACTCACCACTTCTCTTGGGTGAGTCTTCGACAATCTAAGAAGAGTGCACACAGGCAGGCGCAGAGCTGTCATTTTTATATTCTATGAATGCATCTACCACCTATTAAGTTACTCACCTTGGGAGGAAGCACCTGAGATTTCCTAACATGAATCATTAGGGTAACAAAAGCCACAAAACTCGATAGACAAGGATTCTATAACCCAAATTTAACCTGTGTTCCATGTGCCCACCATCACCTCCAGATTTTGCTCCCTGTTTTACTGATAGATTTGCTGTCTGTGCTTTTGGCAAACTTGTTGTTTTTACATCAGTGTTTTTGTAACAAAAGTTGAACATTTTGATTTGCTGATCACATTCTTTCTTGTGACAATGGCCAGTGTTTTATTGTCTCCATTATGCTGGTTTCACTGTGTGGGCACTGAAGGATATGATGAATGTCACAAACGATGTTATTTTTTTTTTTTTCCTTTCAGTGTTTTTCTGTTTGGGGCAATAAAACCTTCATTATTGAAGTGGTAGCTTGAGATATTCTGTGTATTTGCATTTTTTCCCTTTTGTTTCTTGCTTTATCTCTGTATTATCTCATATTTTTAGCCTTTCATTTTCTCAATAGTTTTTGAAATATTTATGGTGTCTAGAACCTGTTTCTTAAAACTTGGTTCACTTCAAAGTGTTGCAATACTATCATACCAAAAATGTAGGAAAAAAACTTCTACAGTTGCCAATTTGTGCTAAATAGTCCTTCAGCATTTTATTTTACATGCCACCCACTCACACCTTTTCTTTCCTAGTTCACAGTAGCTTTTCTGTGATACAACTTTTTGCTGATTTCTAGCACATTAAAGAATCCAGGAGAATTAAATATGTTTCCACATAAAGTAAGGGTCTTGCTCCCTCAGGAAATACATACCCAGTGAGAATGAGAAGGATCCCTTTTGTCTGATGTCAGTCGTTTCTTCTGGGATCACTTACTGGTTCCATCTGTAATTACTTCTTTTTGCTAAATGCTTGAGTATTGACTCAGAAACAGCCTGCTTTTGATACAACTGAAAAATGTGAATGCTTTTGCTTAACTGTTAGTTCTCCATGTGTGTGTATGTATTTCTTATAGCCTCACATTAAGCTTCATTCATCCATTGATTTAACATTTAAGGAACACCTAATGGGCAGTGAGGATATTGGCAAAACTCTACATTCCAGAAGAAATGAAGAGATAGGGGTCCTATCAAACACAAAGAAGTCAAAGCCCTGTATCCATTGTTTGGGAGGGACCTATTCTTTTTGGTACCATGGATAAGAAAGACCATTGAAGAAGAAACTCCCTTTCACTTCAAAGAGTGTTTTGTGTATATATGAGACTCCCTGAGGGTCCAAAAAGAAATGAGATTTGGATTCTAGTAATAGTGGGTGAAGTTGAATGTAACAGAGAAAAAGTCTGATGTTAAAAATATCCCAACAGGAATAAACAAACAGCATCAGCTGTATCTCATTATACAGTCTGCAAAGAATGAGAGGGCAGAATGGAAAGAAAAGGGTGGATCCAGAAATGAAATAAACACTGATTAATTTTTAGAATGCATGAGGGATTTACAATCTAAATAGAAACAAAAGCATGATCTCTGTGCTGCTGGTTTTGGGACCAGCCAGAAACTGGAGAATGAGCTGTCACCTCCCACTGCATTGGTGACTTTCAGAATGTAAGCAAGACCATTCCAAAAGTGATGATAACATTCTCATAGACCAACAAGGTATCACATAGCAAATTATTTTCATAATAATTTGCAAATAATACATAAAGTATTACATTATGAAGTAGCTTAAAATTGCACCCAATTATTCCAGAGAGGCATTGCAGTTGATAATTTTTTTTAAAAAATAATCTATTGTGGCAGATTTAATAAATAAGCATAAGTGGCATACAAGAGGATTATAAATTAAATAATTTTCCTAGGAGGTAAATATTACTTTATGCTCATCCTTGAGAATTTGAAATCAGTGCTTAGGTATCTAAACAAGTAGAAAGATATGTGAGAAGGAGTTTTAATGTCCTCCCCAGCCCACTTTGAACTCTTTAAAAAAAATTGTACTTAGGTATTTTAGCTTCCATGAGACCCCATATGTTGTCTGTCATTTTAATGTGAAAATCACATTTGCTTTCATATCTGAATAAAGACATGTTCTATACTTTAGCGTGAGATATAAAGAAGAGCTATAAAACTTGTTTAGAGTTATATTCAATCCTTATATTTTGCAGAAGATTGGATTTCTACTTTAGCTACCATATGTAAGTAAAGGCTGTTAGACTTCGGATATTTTGAAAAAAAGCAAATTAGGAACTGATGCAGAAGCAAAGTAAATAGAGAACATTATTAACATGTAAGAAGAGAAGAAGAGAACAGAGAGATGGCAGCAAACTCAATAAACAAACACATAATTTTGGTAAGCCTCAATGCTACCACAACTACTGAAATTTAACCATACACAATTTTACCTCCACAGACCACAGAAATTATAATGAATATATTTTAAACCATCCAAATTTGGAAGACAGTCAACTACATGAAAGCAGAGTATATTTTGATACATATACTTGATATTTTGAAATGTTTACCCTATAGTTTATAAATCAACTCATTTAAAGGAAATAAAATAACACTGCAAGTACTGTAGCTTCTCAAAATGTAGCAAGCATATGTTGATTTAAAAAAATCATGACTAATTTTTTAAAACATTTTTGTTGATATTTAGCATTTTCAAATATAGGAATATTTTTCCCAAAGCATACATGCTAGAAAATATAAATCCTAGTTAAGTTGGCTGCATGCTGCTGCTGCTGCTGCTGCTAAGTTGCTTCAGTCATGTCCGACTCTGTGCGATCCCAGAGACGGCAGCCCACCAGGCTCCCCCGTCCCTGGGATTCTCCAGGCAAGAACATTGGAGTGCGTTGCCATTTCCTTCTCCAATGCATGAAAGTGAAAAGTGAAAGTCAAGTCACTCAGTCGTGTCGGACTCCTAGCGACCCCATAGACTGCAGCCTACCAGTCTCTTCCGTCCATGGGATTTGCCAGGCAAGAGTACTGGAGTGGGTTGCGATGGCTGCATGCTAGTTTCCTCTGATGAATCACCAGAAATGTAGTTGTGTTTATTATCTCACAACTTTGGAGGCCAAAGTTCCATTGGACTGAATGTCTGAACACAAGGTGTTGGGAAAGCATGCCCCCTCTGTGTAGGAAAGAATAATTTGCCTCTTTCAGTTTCTGGTGGTGCTGGCATTCCACATCTTATAGCCAC
This sequence comes from Bos indicus, assembly GCF_029378745.1. Lineage (NCBI taxonomy): Eukaryota > Metazoa > Chordata > Mammalia > Artiodactyla > Bovidae > Bos > Bos indicus. The sequence goes on along the minus strand of NC_091760.1, from coordinate 26,200,619 downwards.
AGCACACTAATCTTCAAGGTCAGAATCTTCAAAACTCTCTCAGCTTCATCTTCACAGTCTCCTGTTCTATGTCTGTCAGATTTCCTTTGCCTCCTTATTGTAAAGATAAATATAATTGCATTTAGGGTCCAGCCAAATAATCCAGGATAATCTTTGCAACTCAGTCATCAGCTTAATCACATCTGCAAACACATCTTTCCCCCATATAGTCTCAGACATTATAACATGGATATCTTTTAGGGAGCACTTTTTTTAAAGCCTACCACAGACATCAACAGGAGAGACCTCATATTAACAGGAAATGATTTGTGCAATAATGTTTTCTTGACAACTACCATGTGCTGGCACTATGGTAGGCAGAAGCGACGTGATTTCAAACAAGACAGTTACCTGTCCCTGTTTTAACAGAGCTGACCACCCTAGAGGGGCTGATAGCTTCCATTTCTCTACCAAGTCAGTGGAGAAGACATCTTTAAAGCATGGGGGTGGTTAGTAGGAGGTTTGGAAAATATAGAGAAGTTGGAATTGACTGTTTGTTATGGGGAAGTAAAAGAGGAAAATGTGGGGTTAGTAGGATTTCTGGGACCATAAGAGGGTCCAGATATAGTAACCAGCAGCAGCAGCAGTGTTTGTCATGTAGTTTCAGCTTTTCAAACTCTGAGCCCATGGCTGACTTCATCTTGTTTCCATATAATTATTTCCAGCTGATGAATTAACAGACCCGCCAAGTGTTACTGCTGGAAGGAAGGTTTAATTGCCAGTGGAAAAATCCTCCAGAACTGTTTTCCTCTGTCACAAACAATAAACAAATATTCCAAAGCATGGATACTTTGTCATGCTGGGTCTCATGTTTAACATGAAGGAGAATCCCCAGCCCATCACCAATGAACATGCAGTGTGAAGAAGTAGTGTCCTTTGCTTTAAGCTATTGAAAGTTTTCAGGTTATTTATTCGCCCAACCTAGACTAATTTATCTGCTGTACCAGATAGAGTTAGAAACCAGGACATTTGTGAGCTGAGTTGTTTGGTTTTCTTTGTCAGTTTGCAGGAGGAGACACAGCCTCTGATGGCTAAGTTTATCCAGGGTTGGTATGTGCCAGGGGAGCATTGAGAAGGACAGAAAGCAAAATATAATTAGTTATGGAACGTTTAGCTCTAGAATTTTATTGTTATTCACTCTCACTTCTTTAATTAATATCAGTAATAACATCACCTTTGTTGTTGTTTAGCCGCTAAGTCATGTCCAACTCTTTTGTGACTTCATTGACTGTAACCCATCATCTCCTCTGTCCGTGGGATTTCCCAGGCAAGAATACTGGAGTAGGTTACCATTTCCTTCTCTAGGGGATCTTCCTGACCCAGAGATCAAACTTGTGTCTTCTGCATTGCAGGCAGATTCTTGACCACTGAGCCACTGGTGAAGCCCCAATAGTATCACCTAATGTGCTATAATACTTGAGAATTTAAAACTATGAAAAACAGTATCTCCTTTGATCCTGGTACTAACTCTTTGAATTAGATTATACTTTTTCCCCTTTTATAAGTTGATGAAACTGTGGTATGCTGATGGCAACTCAGTTTTCCAAAGTTTAAATATTTAGTTATCAGTATTTGTAAGCAGCTACTCATTTTTAGTTACTGTTCTAGGTCCTAAGGATGGTATTGTGGTGCTGAGAAGAGTTAATAGTGAATGAGTCAGCCCTCATACAAAATCTTGGGGTGAATATGGCAGAATTGGGACAAAGTTGTTCTGTCTTCTAGGGAAAACATAGTTCTTCTGATTTTGGATTTCACTTTTAATCTTTATGCCGTGTGTTCTCTTAAATACTATAAACTGCAGTTCAAGTAGCAGGAAGGTATGATGTGTTTGTGAGCATGGAGACTGAATCAATTCCACTCTTGATCCATGACTCTCTTTCTACTCTCAAGATTTTAGAGTGATTTCTCAAGTGTGAACTCAATACTGCAGTTAGATTTATGCATGTATGTAGATTTTTTATGAAACAGTAACAGAAAAGCAATTTTTCTTTTCAATATAAAGATGAAAATAACAAGCCTTCAGGGAGATTGAATTGCAAGTATAAGAACTAGACAAACCTATGCTTCCAGCTCTGTGCTGAATTCTAATACCTAAAGCTTCTTGAAAGTCACTGAATTCACTGATGGGGAAATAAATAGCTTTTACACAAAATTAAGTTAATCAAGGCTAAGCACTGTATGGGTTTCCCTAGTGGCTCAGATGGTAAAGAATCTGCCTGCAATGAAGGAGACATGGGTTCGATCCCTGGATTGGGAAGATCCACTGGAGGAGGGCATGGCAACCCATTTCAGTGTTCTTGCCTGGAGAATCCCGATGGACAGAAGAGCCTGGCAGGCTACAGTCCATGGGGTCGCAAAGAGTTGGACACAACTGAACAGCTAAGCACAGCGCAAGCATTGTGCAAGTTCCTAGGTTGCTGAATTCCTATAGTTTTTTTTCCTTTGAGTATTTCTTTCACCATTTCATATAGAAACCAAATATGATTTTGTTATTAGAATTAGAAAAATATAGTTCCTAGAATCTGTTTAAATTGCTGACACATTTCACTAGGAAGAGAGAATAATATTACATTTTCTGTAATCCACACAATTTAATAGCTTTACCACTGTCTGGAGGTAGCTTGATGCGTTGTAAGTATCAAACTTTACAGTCGGATATAGGAATTGTAATGAAATTAAAGACCTAAATTTGAAAGTTGTGGACATTTGGATGTTAATAATGATCATAATGATTGTTGAGGTTTTCTAGAGAACGTTTGATACTCAACAAGAGATGAGAACCTAGGACCCATCTCTGTAAAACAACACTTAATAGGTAGTGGAAGAGGAGATTTAGAAAGGTATTGTGAAAGAAAATTTGTATTTTTAAGAAAGACAAGAAAATTTAAACCTAAAAATATTCTCTTTGACCTCATTTCTCCCTTCTACTGTGTATTGTGTATCTGCACTTTGCATTGACCAAACCTCTCCATTGGCAAAAAAAATACCTCCTCAACTGTAAAAAGCAACATACTTTTAGCACCAAAAAGACAACTCCTTTAAATATCAGATTCCTTCTTAATTTTGTAAGGGACCATTCTCATGGTCTGTGCACAGATTGGATTAGAATTTCCAGACACAAGGCAGAATGAAAGGAGTTTATTAGAGTGGGAGACACTGATAAAACAGTAGGCTGGCCCAAGAGAGAGCTGACTCCTTCTGTTGGCTAGTAGCCAATTTTTACAGGCTCAAGATGGAAAATTCCTGCTGGAAGGGTGGCGTTAACTGATTGGTTAGGATGCTACAGGGTGAGTAACAGGATGGGTATTTTATCTAATGTGGGGTCACAGAACTGGCCAATTTAGATCGGGGGGCTTATGGTAATGGTTGCTGTGGGGTGTGGTTAATTCTGGAGATTTTTGTCTTGTGATCTTTATATAGCGCTCCACTCCTGAGACCTTGATATAAGGTTCCACAGCCATTAGGACCCATTATCCACTACTTGCTCTGTATGCTTAGATTTAGATTGTGTAAACTGTCAATGATACATCATTTAATGTACAGCCTTCTGTCTCAAGAAATTATATAACTGAAATTAGACCTCTAACTAGCAGAACAGTTCTGGGAACTTTCTGAAAGGCTATTCCCAGGTTATAATACTCAATTTGGCATGAGTAAAATTTTCCACTTCTTATATTAACTAACTCATTTTTGTTGTTGTTGTTACCTATATTTAGAAGAATCTGCTTCAGAAAGCAGGAGATAAATACTGTTCCCAAAGGTAACAAAATTTGAGATTAGATTTTTATTATGTCCCCATACTGTGTCAGAAGAAAATGCATGGATATAGGAAATGTATACCTACACAGCTGCCTTGAAAGTTTTCTCTTAAAAGAAAACACTACTCCATATTTCGGAGGGGGAAGAAGTTGAGGACACAGAAGAGGAAGAATTTGAATACGATAGAATGAGAGAATCATGTTGCCATGGTTTTTTGGGAAGCCAGGGGTGCCATGTCTAACAGATTAGCACATGAACCTCATGTCTATGCAACTGAACTAAAGAAGATTGTGATGAAATATTTGTATTATAACCCATGGAATTCTATCTTTGTGTTTCTACATTAAAGACCATCTCTATTTATACCAGTATCTAGACTGTATTGATTTCTTGTAAAAAGTCTTCCTTAGAAGAAGAAAATTTTAAAATCCATCAACTCTGTGATGTGCTGTTTCTTTACTATTGTTTTATTTTTAGAGTGTAGGGGAAGAAAAATAAATTTCCCTCTATTTCACAGAGTTGAGATCTCTGTGATAAAAGATAATTAGCAAGAGACAAACAGAAATTTATTAAAATATACACTTAATGTATACATAGGAAATACCCAGGGGAAAAATGAGTAACTCCATAAGTCACTAATTTAAAATTCCATCTTCAACCAAAGGCTAGGTGACTCAGTGGTAAAAAATCCATCTGCCAATGCAAGATATGCGGGTTGGATCCCTGGGTCAGGAAGATCCCCTAGAACAGGAAATGCAACCCACTCCAATATTCTTGCCTGGAGATTTCCATGGATGGAGGAGCCTGGTGGGCTGCAGTCCATGGGATCTAAATGAATCTAACACAACTAAGCACACACATCCTATTCTAAAGAAAGAAGGGTTTGTGAGGGGGAAGAAGCAGAGAGGCCAGTTATAGGAGGATACCTGGAAAAAACAAAGGTAAGGTTTGTTATGCAGATTTAAACTGATGACTTCTCCATTGATGAGTTATTTGTGATTTAAGAGTTTTCCTTCTCTATAAATATCAACAACCTCAGATATACTACCCTAATGGCAGAGAGCAAAGAGGAACTAAGAGACTCTTGATGAGGATGGAAGAGGAGAGTGAAAGAGATGACTTAAAACTCAACATTCAGAAAATTAAGATCATGGCATGTAATCCCATCACTTCTTGGCAAATAAGATGGAGGAAAAGTGGAAATAGTGACAGATTTTATCTTCTTGGGCTCCAAAATCACTGTGGATGGTGACTACAGCCATGAAATTAAAAGACGCTTGCTCCTTGGAGGAAAAGTTATGACTAACTTAGACAACATATTAAAGAATAGAGACATCACTTTGCTGAAAGGCCTGAATACTCAAAGCTACTGTTTTTACAGTAGTCATATACAGATGTGACAGTTGGATCATAAAGAAAGCTGAGTGCTGAAGATTTGATGCTTTTGAACTGTGGTGCTGGAGAAGATTCTTGAGAATCCTTTGGGCTGCAAGGAAATCAAACTGGTTAATCCTAAAAGAAAACAGTCCTGAATATTCTTTGAAGAAGACTGAAGCAGAAGCTGAAGTTCCAACACTTTGGCTACCTGGTTGCGAAGGGCGGACTCATTGGAAAAGACCTTGATGCTGGGAAAGATTGAGGACAAGAGGAGAGGAAGGCAACCGAGGATGAGAATGTTAGATAGTATCACTGACTCAGTGAACATGAGTTTGAGGAAATTCTTAGAGATAGTGAAATATAGGGAAACCTGGTGTGCTGCATTCCATGGGGTCACAAAAGATTGGATAGCACCTAGGGCCTGAACAACAACTTCTCTATCCATAGGAGAAAGATATCTTTACAAATGGAGATTTCTTTTGCAAATGTAAATTTCTCTTTCAAAACAGTAACTTAACTTCTGTTTTCAGAGCTTCTCGTGTGTCTGCTCTTTTTCAAAATAATCCTTATGGCAAAAAGGCATAATTTATGGTAGCATATTTAGCTACCCTTCAAGAGTCCACAATTTATCACATAAGTGAATTTCATTTTCTAACACATAGTACTAAAGATTGTTTATCATTACTTATAGTAAGATGTATGTTGTATGAAAAGCAAATGTCAAAGTGTTTCTAAATATTTGGCATTTTAAATTAAATTTATAAAGAGATGAAATACTTGTAGTTAAGTGAGAGTACACTGCTAATATTTTAGAATTTCAACATCTGTTCATGTTCTGTTTTGTATCTATTTTTACCTGGTCTTTGGAAACAGATGATATGTATTTCTACTGTGTAATTATTTAGAGAATACTTCAGCAAGTGCGGGAATTGGCTAAGCCCATATACCTACTTTTTCTCTTTATCATTCCTTACATATTTCAGTACACATTTCTAGAAATGTATAGAGCAGGAAAACAATATTGCTCTCAATGTTACCCCTCCCCTCATTTATAAAACATCTGAATAAGGAGGTAATGCCTAAAGGAAAACTTTGATGTGCAAAACAAAGCCGTGCTTTTATTATCTACATTTTGGGTTTTCCATATCTTAATCAGTAACTTCATGGTCACCTCAACTTGCCACCAAGAGTAAAAACCTTTGTCGTATTATAACATTTTCAGCCTCTTTATGTGCTAGATGAAACCAGACTGCTTCACGCTTCTTATCACTAGATACTTTTAACATCTCTATAAGAGAGGAGAGAAATCTCTTCACAGTGTTTGTTATTCTGCTTCTGTTTCCTGTGCAGTGTGCGCTTTCTCTACCCTTGTTCAAACAAATGATTTACTGTCAGTTTCTTTTCTCAAAGGAGAAATCTGGAAGGGTTCAATGTAGAAAATTTGTTTTTTTTCCTTCTCATTCCAATAATTCGGCCTCAGAATGTTCTGGGCATAGACAGAGTACACTGCGAAAATAAGAATCATTTTCACTCTTGGCCCAGCACTCTCTCCTTTCTGAGCAAAGACAAGGATCAGTGCCCCTTTGTCTGGCACTACCCCAAGAGTGGCAGCTGTCGACTTAAAAAATATGCACAACATGAGAGTTGCCAGTCAACTTTTATTTGGGGCAAAATGAGGACTCTAACCTGGGAGACAGAGTCTCAGAAGACTCTGAGAGACTGCTCAGAAGAGGTAAGGGAAGGTCAGTATACATGTGACTTGGTGAAGGGGGGTATATGTGCCATCAAGCACGTAATCTTTGCAGATGGTTTCAGCTGGTCGTAAGAACCACATGTTACCATGAAAGATTTTAGTACTTTTCTAGTTATGAGGAGATAAAAAAATTGGGTTCTTAAAATCAGCTCCTGAAAATATCTATCTGAAGATCCATTCTGTCAGTTTTTCCCAGAGCACAGAGTGCCTCATTCCTGATATCCACCCTGAACTTTTTCCCAGGGATGTTGAAAGTCAACATATGATATAATCATCATAGAGGCAAATGACCAATACCAATTTGTAGTTGACATAATAAAACCCAAGAATAATAGCTCTACACTGAAATTCCTTTATCTGGGTGCTATGGAGATTTTGGAATGTATAATCCTTTGTGGGGTGAGGCTGTCTTATGGATTGTGGGCTGTGTAGCCGCAATCCTAACCCTCTAATTGATAGATACTAATATCACCCTCTGTCAAGTTGCGGCACCAGAGATGCATCCAGAGTTGCCAGATGTACCTGGGGAGTGGAGGAGCTGAAGTCCCTTCAGTTGAGACCCACATATGACCACGTAGGACTAGGCAGATTAGACAGCCCCAATACAAGCTTCCTGTTCTCAGACTGCTGGAATAGTGAGCCTGATTCAGTGTCTCAAGAACTCTTTAAGACTAGTGTATAACTTCCCAGTAGGTAAGCTCTAAGGTAGGCCAGCTCTGAATATGTGTTCATGATACGCCTTTTATTTTATCCTGCCCAGAGAGCCTTTTGCTTTCTCTTAAAACTGATCAACAAAGCCTTTCAAAGTAATTTTTTCTCTAATCACTGAAGTTGGATTACAAATGAGTATGTGCTTTTTTTTTAAGAGAATTGATATGCATTCCATATTTCATTCCAGAAACATATATAATTTTATTTAAGAGTTTTTGAAAATATTGACTCTGTATTGGTTGCCCAAACCATTATTTTACTTGGTCTAGATTAAATTTGAGCAGTCCATGCTCCCAAAACATGTTTGCGATTATTAATAATAAAAACCACTATGGAACATAGCTGCATAAACATAAAGATCAAAATAGATATGAATTTGTAGAAAGAAAATGGGAAATACTGCCAGGAGCTATAATTGAACATTGCCCACCTGAGTTTCCTGGCAGATAGGGAAAAATAAAAGGAAAAGAAGGAAGCATTAAGGAAGAATCATAATCAGAAGTTTGTTTGTTTGTTTGTTTGTTTGTTTTTTGGTGATTCCTGAAGGCTAATGGGAAAATGGATTTTGGCCAAAATAGTTTTAGAATCATTACAATCCTATTGTCTATTTAGAAACAGTAGATTTACTCAATAGTACCATATATACTACTATCTGAAAAAACCTAGGAATCGTGTGCTCTAAATCATTTATTCACATTATGTATAGAGTCTTTTAGTTTGATGAAAAATGGGTTTGAAATCAATACTATTTATTTCGTTCTATTTATAATTGCACTTTATGGGGTTTATGAATAGGAAATGTTTGGGTGATATAAGTGTTTCCCTGGTGTTTCAGTGGTAAAAAATCCACCTGCAATGCAGGAGACATGGGTTCGATCCCTGGGTTGGGAAGATTCCCCTGGAGGAGGGCATGGCAACCCACTCCAGTATTCTTGCCTAGAGAATCCCATGGACAGAGGAGCTTGGCAGGCTACAGTCTATACTGTTGCAACATGACTAAGTCAGAAAGACTAACACTTTCACTTCATACAGCTTTTAGTTGAATAAAAAATGGATTTTATAAACAGTAATATTTAATATTTTGTATTTATGTTTACATTTTATGGGTTGAATAGGAAATATGTGCACAGTAAAAATGATCAAATCATGCTCATTAAAAGTTCAAGATAAGTCAACTTCCCCTTTCTGAAATACCTTCCAGGTTCCCCAGAGGCTCTCACTCTCATCAGCTACTGGTGTCTTTGTCCAGAGACATTTTATGCATAAACAAACATATACATTAAAAAAATCTCCATATACATGGTATCACATAAATCACATAAATTTGTAACCAATGAAAATGAAAGAACTGTAGCATTTTTTACACAAAAATTAATTTTTATTAGTAAGCAGGTTTTAAGTTATGATTCACATTTGACTATTTAGCCCACACCCGCACGCAGGACACATTAATGTTGGGTGTACAGATAGGGACACATTAAGACTCACTGCTAAGTCACTTCAGTCGTGTCCGACTCTGTGCAACCCCATAGACGGCAGCCCACCAGGCTCCCCTGTCCCTGAGATTCTCCAGGCAAGAACACTGGAGTGGGTTGCCATTTCCTTCTCCAATGCATGAAAGTGAAAAGTAAAACGAAGTCGCTTAGTCGTGTTCGACTCTTAGTGACCCCATGGCCTGCAGCCCACCAGGCTCCTCCGTGCATGGGATTTTCTAGGTAAGAGTACTGCATTAAGACTCAGGTATTACCTTATTTTGTGGAGTTTTGCTTCAGTCTAAACTTCAGAGCTTTTGATTCCCTTACTTCTTTTCCATGCATCTTTTGGAGTCTATATGTGATGTCTGAAGCTGTATCTGCAGACTTAAGTCAACTCCCAGAAAGCCTGAGTGAGGCATTTGGGTGTTTCATCTGTTGTTCCTAATTATGTCAATCTCTTTCCCCACACCAGCGACCTGGTAAGGACCTTGGTTGCTGCTAGATAGAGCTATTGGGCATTAGCTTCTGGAGCAAAGCTAGTTTTCTGGAACTTTCAACACAGCCAAGCTGTATGCAGTGTTCTCCACAGAACAGAAAAGGCACTAATTCTCCATTTGGTTCCTCATGGGCTCTGTTTGACAACCACCTGAACTCCTTTTAGATTTAGTCAATCACTATTCACTAAGCTGAACCTCTGATACTTTGGCCACCTGATGTGAAGAGCTGACTCATTGGAAAAGACCCTGATGCTGGAAAAGATTGAAGGTGGGAGGAGAAGGGGATGACAGAGGATGAGCTGGTTGGATGGCATCACCGACTCAATAGACATGGGTTTGAGTGGACTCCGGGAGTTGGTGATGGCCAGGGAGGCCTGGCGTGCTGCAGTTCATGGGGTCACAAAGAGTCGGACGTGACTGAGCAACTGAACTGAACTGAACTGAGTCACTAAGCACAGCACTTGGGGTATCTTTTTATAATTAGAAGACTCTTACATATGTAGAGCATCACTACTAGGCATTGGCTACGTACTTGATTCTCTTTCCCCTTAGGAGGGGGTGCTGGGGAATACAAGGAAGGATTTATAGACCCTCACACAAACAGGCTCTATATACAAATAAGCCCTGCTTCATCAGGCCATTAGACATATCTAGACATCTTAAACACAATTTATGCTAAAAACTAAGTTTCCTAATTTGTAAATGTCATATACAAATGTCCTCCTTTTACTAACCTATGCCTCAGCCTCTTCCTTTCCTTCTCCTGTTTCCTTACCCAGTACTATTTGGAGAAAGGGAAAAAGAGAACAATCCACAATAACTTTGGCCACTTCTCCCCAGCTTCACTTCCCGCCTTCGGCTAAGCCTTATGATGTTTCTCTTCTTGCCATTTAGACCACTTAGCCTAACTCTGACGTTTTTATTTTGCAATAACTAGATATATTTTTATTGTTACCGTTGTACATGCAGCCCCAGGATAACTTTGCTTTCATGGCATTCTGAGGTGGCATTTCCCAAAGTTATTTATTTGTGCAGTAGTTTCAAAATCATAATGTTTTGGTAGAATGCTGGCTAAGATTGTGGATTATAATGATTACATTTAGGGCACTTAGCACACCAAATTACATTGTAAACAAGGTTTCTATTAAGTAACAAGAAAATTTATTGGTGATATTACTTTAATTATTGTTTCATTTGGGTGGATTAAGCCAGTTTTTGTTCTCTTTCATGTATCTTTCCTTCTGCACACCTTCAAAGTTTAGCTATAAACTTAGCTTTGTTGCCTTCTATTGTTTAGAAGCAGTCACATGTTCTGCTTATATTCAAGGGTGATAATTGGAGATTATAGAAAGTGATAACCCCTGAAAGCATTGACCATAGGGCCACTTTAAAGTCTGTCTGCCACAAGTGCATACCAAGAAGACAGACCAGGAGCAGAGGCTTATGCCCACTTGGAAATGGGTTCAGAGCCTATCTGGGCAAGCAATACCAGGATCCTATGTACTTGGTCTATGTTTTAGAAGATGACATGAGTGTTCCATGTTGTAATGCTCCCAGGGAAGACATGCAGTCAGAATAAGGCCAGAGTGGAACTCTTTAAGATGTAGGACCCAAGACAGAGGCCTTTCTCACCTGAGGTCTATTCTGAATCTAAAATTAGTATTGACCACAACTATGACCAAGTCATACTTGGGCCGTGTCTGATATCACTGCCCTGGGGTGAAAAATAATCAGGAGGACGAGGGCCAACATCACTGAAGAGAATGGCTCAGACAGCAGCAGAGGGATTCTCCTGAGAGAGTAAGGCCCTCTGTCCCACCTCCATGAAGGTAAAAGGCAAGCTCTTTCACAGCAAGACAGCATCTTGAGAAGGACATGATGGGAGGAAGTAGCAAAGTGGAAGAGTTAGCATTTACCTGAAGTGTATCTGAATAGAACCAGGAGAGACAGTCAGGAAATAAATTGGTAAGTGGAAGTTTCTCCCTTACCCAATAGCTTGGGAAACACATGAGAAAAATCACATCAGCTGTAGAAAATTTAAAGTGACATGGCATGAATAAATACTTCAATCTTACTGTATCAACCTTTGACTCAGAGCTTACAATTTGCTGTGTGGTTGGTAATTTCATCCTTAGCCATTCTTAAAACTTTCCCAGGATCTGGCCTGTGCCAGAGGTCTTACTCAAGGCCAAGTCTTATTCAAGATCAAGACATTCGAAATCTCCCTGCTGCTACTGGATATTTGGATACACTTTTATTTGGCTCACTCTTCTTAATTCTTCTGTGTCCAAGCCTATGTTTTCAGCTATTTCCATTATAACTCTTGCTGTTTACAAGATGGTTTTTATGTCCACATTTGCTTCTTTTCCTTTTCTGTTTCTTTGCCTTTTTTCCAGCTTACTTTTAAATCTCCTTTTGTCTTATTGCTTTTTTTTTTTTTTCCTCTCTTTGCTACTTTGTTTTAGGCAAAAATGTTAAAGATTTCTTTGAGAGTATTTATATGGAGTGTTTTAAAATTTTCTTACTAGTTCTTATTTTGATAGATACTCTTCATTTGCTCTTCATTCGTGATGTTCCTTTTCTCCTTTTATGTTATGATATCTTTATCTAGTTTGTGTACAGAGTTCCTTTGATCTGAGTTTATTTGTATTTGTCTATTCTGTCAGTATTGGCAATTTGCTAAAAAAATAAGATGGGACAGAAATATTTCTCTGAACAATGTATACACCATCATCCACTCAGTGCTCTGAGCAACTGGGACAAAAAGGGAGGAAGCTTGAACCAGAGCAAGTCATTCTCTCATAGCTTTTGTCTTTGATGATCTTGTATTTTTACAAGTCTCTTCAATGGATTATGATCATCTGTTGTAATGGTTTCCTTCACTCCCTCCCACTTATAACCTTGTTCTTGAGAGTATCAGTTTCTTGTTTAGCCTCACTGACTCTTTGCAGCATGGAATAAGGCTCATATGTTTTCCCTTCATTCATTCGGATCCTTATAAGGATCCAAATAAGCGTCAATCATAAATTGTGTAGGTCACAGGCACTTCAGATCTGTGCCATCTGGTTTTGTGTGTATTAACAAACATACATGACAATGCAGACTTAGACACAGACACAGACAAATATATAGCAAGATCTGGTCTAGGCATCATGCCATGTATTGGTTCTGATGTCACTGTTCTCGGCAGCTTAGTTATAGAATAGGGTTTGAAGTTGAGTTGGCTTTTCGTGTTTTCACTGAAGACAGAAAATTCTTATTGGAGTTTCATGCATTTCATAGTTTTGTATATTTCATAAGAGAGTCAAAGAAAAGTGCCTTTACTCTGGCAGCTCCCAACATAAGTCCTGCACATGTATTTTTTAAAAAAACTAATTTTTTTGCAAAAAAAATCTTACCTAAAAATGCCTTTATTTTTATGGCCCTCTTATTGGCATAATAAATGATAGTATTGTTTACAAAATATTACAACTTAGTGAGCAATCTGGAAGGCCCTGGTTTGCACACACCATCTGCAGTGAATGATGGGTTTAATATTCCCGATGAGCTCGCAATGCCAGAAACTGGCTGACCCTTGAATCATTCATATTGTAGTCATTTTTACTTAGTTACTATTCTTAAGCACATTCAATCTTTGACCATATATACCTATTCTTGGTGATCTGAAAGGGAAAGAACAAGGATCTCAGAGGTCTCTTTTCCCTATTCACTCAAGAAAAATCATGTTTTGAATATGCCTACTGGGCCTTTTCATCTCCAGTGAAATGATGATAAAATACAGAGAAAATGTCTCTCTAGGGTGTATGACAATAGTTAACCCAGGGCTAAGGGTTTAGTGAACTCCATGAGAAAACTGCAAATATTTCTATCTCAAATAATTTCTTTTGAGATTGAATTTAAACACATGAATACAAGAAACACAAAGCGCTATTTTAATTCAACCAATTTGGACCACTTATTGTTAATGTTTCATTTGTAGGGGACATTAACTTATATTTCTTGATACTGGTAACACTAGTTTTATTAGAATAAGTTAAATTTCTATGATGTGCTTTAATAATATATTAGTAGAGGACAAATTTTACAATGATCTTTCTATTACTAACTCTATTAATAGACCTATTATAATAATCTCTCCTCTTTCCTCAAAGTTCAAGAGAGAGCCAATAGTCACATATCCACTCCACTTCCTTTGTAGTGTGATGAGGATGTAAGATAGCACTAATATTTCCATGTTTTTACATGAAGATTTGAGTTTAAATCTCACCTTTTATTATTTTATATGATCATGAAAAAAACAAAGCCATAGGTTCTGCAGTTTATGATCCTCATTTTAGATATGAAGAAATTAAGTTCAGAAGTATCCGGTAATTCCCCTAAAATCCCATTGCTAACAAGGGACAATACCAGGTTTCTAAATAATCACCATGGTGTATAGTGTAAAGAAGGTCTGTAAATTTTGAGCATTGTAGATGCAAGTGCCAATATGGGAGAATGAAGCTGTACTAAACAAATGTTTTGTGAAAGAAAGACTTTAAAAAACAGGCATGAAAAGTGGCTAGTGATTCCATTGTCACTGTTAATATATGCTAACTAGTTATGTTGTGAATAGCATTCTATTTAAAACCTATATAAGAACTTACCATTTGAAGGACTTGTATATAAAGCAAAAATATTTCACTGAATTGTAGAAATCAAATCCTTAGGATAAATTCATCTCTGTAATCAGGCCATTTGGTATAACTAGGCATGTGCCAGGCTCCTCATAAGATACGTTATGAATAAGTTTATTCAGTACTTATATTAAATTTCTTTTATGAGATCATCTTTGGCTAACTTTAAAATATAATACTGAAAATAATTTTACCTGCCATATAGAAAGTTATGGCTTCATAGAATGATGCTCTTTTTGTTCAGTAGAATTTAAGAATATGACCAGTTTAGCAATTGATGGTTTAGAAACAAGGGTGGAGGGGGAGAATTAAAGACATATTATATAGAGAAACTTCTTCCATCCCTCAAATTCTTGAGGGATATAGCACATTTCTGATTTTAATGAGCCTTGTGATTATGAAACATATTAATAGTACAGAATCATAATGAAGTCACACTTGCTGCCATTCATTTTATTGTAGAGCTCTAGCTGCTATGTTAAATGGAAAGTTGTAGCTTACATTTCAGCTTTGAGTATGTTCTCATTCTGGCTGAATCATTGTCTCAACTTGAGGAACTTGGGTTTATTATTCTCAAAAGCCTATTTCTGCTGCTACAACATTTATAGTTGACCATTATTTCCTGCGAATGGCATAAAAAACCAAGACATTAAAGTAATAGGCAATCTACTTAAAAGTGTTTATTCACTGTTTTTTTGACAGTCCTCCTAAATATGAACTGAAAGAGCTGTGTATTAGCCGTCTATCACTGAATAACAGCAGCTTAAAACAATACACATACATTACCTCACAGCAGCTCACAGATTCAGCAATCCAGGTGCTTTTCGGCTGGGTCCTTGGGTTCCAGAAATATCACAGGATGTGGTCAATTCAAGGCTCTTCTGTGAAGGATCTTAGTTGAGGGTCATTGGAGAATACAGTTTTTCATGACTAAAGTTGCAGTTCCTCATAACCTGTTGGCTAGAGGCCCACCTCAGTACTTAGCATGTGAGCTTTTCCATGGAGCCTCCAACACCATACCAGCAAGTTAGCAAGAAGGCAAGAAAAAGCACCATGAAGAGCAAATCCCAGCAAGGTGGAAGTCACAGCCTTTTGTAACCTAAT
The DNA here is from genome assembly GCF_029378745.1 of Bos indicus. NCBI lineage: Eukaryota > Metazoa > Chordata > Mammalia > Artiodactyla > Bovidae > Bos > Bos indicus. The sequence goes on along the minus strand of NC_091760.1, from coordinate 26,185,231 downwards.
CACAGAAGTGTCATCCACGACTTTTGCCACGTTCCATTTTCACAAGCAAATCACTAGGTTCAGGTAACTCTCAAGGTGAGGGAATTACACAAAAGTGTGGGTACCACCAAGCAGAGGAGAGTCACTGGGAGCCATTTGGAAAGGTTGCCTGTTAGAGAAAATATGTTTATAATTTCGGGAAAAAAACAGAACTTGATTTCTTTTTTTTTTTTTTTTTTTTGCTTTTTACCTTTTGCTTTTTTGCTTTTTCGCTCTTTTTTCTTAATTTCAGACTACAAGTAAAGCTTATAAGGTCAGTCATAACCAACAAAAAGCAATAGTAAATGTTTCTCTTATTTGAGCAAACAGGCACATGTTATTGTACTGAAAACAAAAGGAAAAAAAAAGTGGGGATTGTTTTTCAGCCTTGTGACTTGCATAGAAGGACAAAACTCTGAAATTTTCTTTTTAAGAGACATGCATGCAATTTTATAAGCATTAAGTTTTTTTTTTTTCTCTCTCTTTCTTTTAATGTTACCTGAAATTTGGGGGTTAATTTAGTTTCATCCATCACATAACACCAGGACAATGTATTATAAATAATGCAGAGGATAATACTAGAGACAAACTATACTCTTAGTTTGATCAAAGATGGTTTCAGTGATACTGTGAAAAATACAGCTGGATTCCTGGCTCTGTAATTCTTTTCGCACTTTTACTAGTTTATATATTGATTTCTTTGGATTTAACCTGGGGATAAGATTAAGGAAGTAAAGACTTGCATGGATTTGATTCTCTTTCTTCAAAATCTTTCCAATGTTATTTGTATTAATATGTGCTCTACCTTCCAAATATTTTCAGAATTTTGACAAATCCTCAGCAGCTCTATTGCTGCTACCTTGTTTTAAGACACCACTAGAACTCATATAGAATTTTGCATTCTCCTTTTTCTTGCTGATTCCATTCTCATGCCACCAATACCACCCTCCACCACCCCCACATTCTAAGCTCAATAGAGCAGCAAGGGTAATCCTCTTAAAATGTAAGTCAAATTATATCACCTCTCTGTCAAAACCCTTCAATGCCTTCTCACCTCATTCAAAATGTCAGCCAAAATCTTTCAAAAGCCTATAAAGTCCTGTGAGTACAGCCACCATCATGTCCCTGATGGCTTCTCATCATTTTGCCTCTTGATCAGCATGTTTGTGGAGAAGGCATGGCACCCCACTCCAGTACTCTTCCCTGGAAAATCCCATGGATGAAGGAGCCTGGTAGGCTGCAGTCCATGGGGTCGCTAAGAGTCGGACACAGCTGCTCAACTTCGCTTTCACTTTCCACTTTCATGCATTGGTGAAGGAAATGGCAACCCACTCCAGTGTTTCTGCCTGGAATCCCAGGGACTGGGGAGCCTGGTGGGCTGCTGTCTATGGGGTCGCACAGAGTCGGACACGACTGATGCAACTTAGCAGCAGCAGGAGCAGTATGTTTGATAAACAATGGCTTTCTTGCAGTTTCCTGAACACCATAGGAATGCTCCAGTCTCTGCATTAGCTGCTCATGCTGCTTGGAATGCTGTTTCCCAGATATTTGCTTGACATGTCCCGTCATCTTTTTTCAGATGGCACCCAAATATTTCTTTTTACTCTTCTTTTTTTTTTCCTATCCCTGCTGCGTGGCATGTGGGATCTCAGTTTCCTGAGAGTAATTGAATCTGAGCCTCCTGCGGTGGAAGCTCTTAACCACTGGACTGCCAGGAAAGTCCCCTCTTATTTTTTCACCCTATAAAAAAAACTGAATATTCTGCCTGGCTTTCTTGATCCACATTTCCTGATTCTTTTCTTCTCTAACTTTAAACATGTTAACTAATTTTTCTGTTTCTCTTCTCAGAACTGTCTGTTCTGTTTGCCTAGAGACAATGTATATTCTATGGTCAGTTCTCAAGAAATTGTTTTTAAATAAAAATTCCTGTATCTTTTCTCTTGGTTAAATAATTGGACCCATGTCCATTTTGTCCTACCTCTCATTCAAATAAAAAATTATCATTCTTTTACTTATTTATAATAATACTGTCAGGCCAGTTTTACTTTTTTGATATGAAGTGTACAGAAAGACCAAAGTTTGCAAATGAGCTCTGTTATCTAAATGGTGTGTGAATTAATGCAATCTGCCCCCACTGTGACAATTTATATCCAACACATAGAAATAACAAGCTCTGTGATGACAGTTTTTGATTTTTTTTAGTAATGGCTCATAAAAACTGTTTATTTGGTGGGTCAGAATTCAGTTTTTATTAGGCTTATCAATAATTAACCCATAGTTAAACTGTAGCATCTCACACTATATTTACCTGTTTTCTACTGTATGAAGAAGAACATGCATTTTTCCAGTCTAAATGCTGGGAAATAATTTTCTTCCTCTTTTCATTTATTCCATTCATTTCTTAAATTTTCCATCATGAAGTGAAAAATAGGGCCTTTCACAAGTTGCTTATTTTTAAAGCCCTCTCAGCCTGCACAACTTGATTTAGTTTTCTCACTCAAGTTCACACTGTTTCTTGATCAGGTGCTTTGGTGAGGGTCTCTGGGAAACTTTAGGTCAAACCTAACAGATGAAATATTTTTTAAGAAAGGATGCAACGTCCTAGTTTGGGTACAGGCCTTACTTAAATTCTCTAAGATGTATCCTATGTAATTTGACTTCAGTGATTTTAATTGGCAAGAAATTATAATATGATATGATATGATGTTCCCAAAAAGGTTATTTTAAGCTTCAGTTATACTAATAGCAGAATAATATACAGAATGTAAGAAATTATGGTAGGATTATGTTCTATTCTATATATAACATTATAATTTGTTGGTTCTCTGTGTCAGGAAGACTGACAGCCTGGAGCAATTTAAAAGAGGGTTTTCCAACTGGTAGGACTTCTTGATAATTGTGCTGAAGGTAAGAAGTATTTGGAGTAGGCAAAGTATAGAAACTGTAGTCAAGGAGTGTCCTGGGGAAAAGAGTTTAGAAATTCTGTATTACTCAAAGGGCTTCCTGGGTGGTGCAGTGGTAGAGAATTTGCCTTCCAGTGTCAAAGATACAAGAGACATGGATTTGATCCCTGGGTGGGGAAGATATCCTGGAGGAGGAAACGGCAGCACACTCCAGTATTCTTGCTTGGAAAATTCCACAGACAAGAGGAGCCTAGCAGGCTACAGTCCATAGGGTGGCAATAAGTCAGACATGAATGAGCAACTGAGCACATGTTACTCAAAGGTTACAAAACACAGTGAAAGAAAGTAACAGTTTCAGTTTTGATAAAAAGAAAGACCTTTTAACAATTAGAGCCTTTGGGAAATGAAATGGTGTTGCTTAGTGAGGAAATGAATTCTACAGTACCAAGACAGATTTGAGCAGAACTCCAGATGTTCAAGCATTAAATGGGCCTGAAGCGCATGATTTTTAGCTCCTTCCCAAATCCTGAACTTCCATGCTTCTTAACGAGAAGGATAGAAGAAACTCGATGGATGAAAAACTAGAGTTGTTTTTAATAGAAAGTTGGTATTTATTTAATATGATAAAGAAAACCCGTGAAATTTACATTCCTCCTAGTATCATGGGAGAGGTGATGTCAAAGGCAAATAAACTTAAAAACTTGATGAAAGCACATAGTGAAATATGTAGGCACCGGTAGTAGTTTTAATTTAGGGGAAGGCAAAAAATAAATCAAGCAGTTAATGAAGTCAGGACTCAAATCTCCAAATAATAAGCTCAAGCTGAGAGAAGCCCTGACTTATGTAATACTGCATGACTACATGAGAGAAGTTGTTGTTCTCTGTGACCTTCATACACTCTGGACAAAGAGAAGGCAAGAACAGACTGTATCCTGGTATAAATCAACACTCAGTGTGCTGTGTTGTCTAGAAAGGAGGAACTGAGGGAGGTCAGGTAATAAAGGAAAAAGTCATTAGACTCATGCGGGAAAAGTTCCAGCTGTGTATCCTCTAAGATGGTATCAATGGGTTGACTGTGAAATGTTTCAAACGAGCAGAATTTTAAATGGTGATATTTTGGGAGCACACATTCATTCGCCTTGAAAGTTTTAATGAGAAAAGCAAGAGCAACTAAATAGTCTCTCAAGGTGACCAGGCATTTCTGCAAACTTTTCTTTCGAGCCATGGATATGTGCCCAGTTCTTTGACTTATAAAGGCATGTTGTAACAGAAACATCTGATATCCTTTTTCACTGGTTTTATTTACTTGATAGACATATGAAGAAAGAAAAAAGAAAGACGAACAAAATAGCTGTTTCTTCAATAGTTGTTAGCAATTTATTCTTGTTTTTTTTTTTTCTTTTGACTTATAGCTCAGTAGGAGCAGCAAAGAAATAAATATATTTCATGAGAAAAGCCAGAGATTTTTTAGTATCTGTTAAAGAAATTACACTATTGAGGAGACTTAAAAACATAGGTACTTATAATTAAGGTAAGTGGAATTGATTATCAACAGAGATGGTCTGGAGCCTTAAATGAAATCTATCCTGAGCAACCTCCCCTCCCCCACATCTCTGCTACGCTGTCCTCTATCATTTTACATCTTACTATGAGATGACAGGCAAAATTAGTGATAGCTTGTTTTCCCTTGTTTATAAAAATGTTTCCCTTCATCTTTTCCAAGTTCACATGTAGGATTTATATTATTTGATAACCAAATCATGTATTAATGCTGGAATATGTGAAAGAATGAATGAAAGTGATACCTGTTTTCAAGATATAGGCACCACCTAAGGTTTCTCTATATGAGAGAAGTTGTCTAAAGCCCACAAAAAAGTAAAATGGTCAGATGTGCTCACAGGGGAACAACCTTCCAGAATCAGGACTAAAATGTCCATTTGCAAACTTGATTCTCTTTGTGTGTGCCAGGTCTTTTGAGTCATGTCAGACTCTTTGTGGCCCTATGGACTGTAAGCTGCTAGGCTCCTTTGTCCATGGGATTCTCCAGGCAAGAATACTGGAGTGAGCTGCCATGCCCTCCTGCAGGGGATCTTCCTGACCCAGGGCTTGAAGCCACATCTCTACGTCTCCTGCATTGGCAGGTGTGCTCTTTCCCACTAGCGCCACCTGGGAAGTCCGATTCTCTTTGACTCTTTCCTAAAAACGCTTTAAAGAAAAGAATTTTTTTTCACCAGTTGCTAGTCAATACTAAATGTTGAGTTAATGAGATCAGAAAATGGCAAAATATTGCTATAGCAAATGGTCTTTTTATTTTAACATATTTATCCATTCACTGGATGGAAAATAACAGCTTCTATTTGTATAGATAAAAGATGATGAAAGTCTGAGCTTTAACAATGGCAGTAATGTTGGAAGATTCTGAGAAAATTAGATAATTGAAATATTTTTTTATATTGACTTTCAGTATTACTCCTGTTCTCTCCTTTATTCAAATTTAAATTCTATGGAATTGGAGCTACTACTG